>NC_092416.1:94524112-94843062 GCF_040894005.1 Engystomops pustulosus
GTATATATGCTGTATATCTGTGTGTATATGGTATATACAGGATGTGTGTGTCTGTATGTGTCGTATATACTGGATGTGGGTGTATACATGCTGTATGTCTGCGTATATGTCGTAGATACTGGATGTGCGTGCATATATGCTGTATTTTTGTGTGCACACATGTATGAGTGTGCAAGGGGGCCCCATTCAAAGGTCTGATATAGGGTTCAGCCTCTGCCAGTTACGTCCCTATAAGGGTGCATGTTTCGGTGTCGTTTTTCTTATTTACTATGAGGGAAAATGTAAAGGGGTACTGCTGCAGCCCCTTTGTGTCCTAAGAATCAATAGGAATAGCAGCAGACAGGTTGAAAGCTATTAAAGCACTACAACTTCCGGACTATGGACACCTTTATGCTTTAGAAATACATTCTGTATATTTTCGAGTATAAGCTAAGCCGAGTATAAGTTAAGGTACCTAATTCTACCACATAAAACTGGGAAAACATATGGACTCAAGTCTAGGGTACATAACTAGCTAGCTCTGTTCCCCATCAAATAGTTATCCAGCCTCCTGCCTCCCCTCCCCCCAGTATATAGTCAGCCAGCCCATGCCCTCCAGTATATAGGCAGCTCCTGCCCCAGTATATAGCTAGCCAGCCTCCTGCCCCCCCAATATATAGCCAGCCAGCAAATTCCCCCAGTATATAGCCAACCCCTGCCCCGTTTATAGCTAGCCAGCCTCCTGCCCCCCCCAGTATATTGTCTGCTCCCTGCCCCCCAGTATATAGTCAGCCAGCCCATGCCCTCCAGTATATAGGTAGCTGCCGCCCCAGTTTATAGCTGGCCAGCCTCCTGCCCCCCCAGTATATAGCCAGCCAGCAAATGCCCCCAGTATATAGTCACCAACCGATGCACTCCAGTATATAGCCAACCCCTGCCCCTGTATATAGCTAGCCAGCCTCCTGCCCTCAGTATAGAGCCAGCGATCCCATGACCCCCAGTATACACTCAGCAAGCACATGCCCCAGTATATAGCCAGCCAGCTGCCATTTTGCCCAGCACATAATAAAATAAAGTCAATACTCATTTCTTCTTGCATAGTCTGAGCGGCAACAGCAATAAATGCCGCACACACACTATGATGTCAGCTGCGGCACAGACCTGCCGGGGTGTTGGAAAGGTGAGAATTTAATTATTTTTTACTCAGAATAGGCTGAGTTTGGGTTTTTCAGCATATTTACTCGAGTATATACAGTAATTTGAAATTCTTATTGGTAAAATTATTTTAGTAATTTTATGAATTTAATGGGCAATAAATAAATAAAGTTGACAGAAGTGTGCATGTGCATATAGCACTTTTCTGCCGGCATTGACCAGTGTAACAGGTCCCTGTATGATATAACCTACTGTTATAACCTACAAGGTTCATCAGGGATCTGATCTTGTGGATACGATTATGTGGTTGACCACATTATTAATGTGACACATATAGATAGTGTGTCCCCGCATAGATATCAACTGGGACAGGTTAATCCAACAAAAGGAGACCAAATGGATCTTCACCCTGGACACAGTTGACCCTAAGGGACTTAATGAAAATCTGTGTTTTGCTAGCTTTCTATGACCAGTGTGCTTCTATCAGTGGGAATCATATCAGCCGGGTACACTAAAAGACGAGTGTACTCTTTATTCCCCTTTTTTATTCTGCACCATCCCCCTTTTTGCCCAAATTATCTAGCCAGGAGCGGTCTCCTATCTTTGTTTATATTTTCGGTCCCGAGCAGCCAATGGTAGTGGACGCCGCACGGTCGGGGCGGTCCTTCTGGACATACCTCTGACGTGTGACCACATGACCGGACTTTGCCCCGCCTCTGATCACGTGATCGGGGGTGTTTCGGCTTCCAGTCTTTCCATTGGCTGCAATGTCGAATGACAACATGGGGACGCACTGATGCGGGGAGGCCCGTTCCCAGGGTGCCCCCGTATTGGTCAGAGATCGCAACGTGCTGACACAAGGGGGGTGGGGTTTAAGCATTAAATATCCGGCGTTCCCCGCGGGCGGCTGCCGTTGATATCTATGCGGGGTCACGCTCTGCACCTGCACTAGAACTGACCAGTGTCTCCTTCTTATCAAATAGCTGTTAAAGCCTCCTAATATTATCTGTCAGATCCCAGTAGTTATTGACGTTCAGTCTGTAGTTGGGGTCGGACCTTGTTTCTTTTTAACACAAATATAGTTTAGGATTCCTTATCTTTTTATCAGCATATATTAATAAAGGTTATGTTTTAACTATTAGTCGTACTCTCGTTATACCCACAGTGAATGAGCTCTAATACAGAGAGGTGAACAAACCCTTATCCTAACCCAGTGAATAATGATATAACCTACCCATTTTCGCGCCAGATCCAGTAGACTCTGTCTTGTCACTCCAGGTAGGATTAATCCACTTAATGGTGCAGTAACTAACTCTTTTTCTGCAACCACAAAGAAATTAATAAATTACTAAAATAAAAATACAATTAACATTAAAGGAGTTTTGGAAGAAAAACGGATGTGCTTAGTATTGCAACACAGGTTCATTCACTTCAATGTAGAGTTTAAAATGGTGTGTACTATAGCAATTATAAAAATTGAAATGAAATAATAATAATTTATTTAGCGCTACAGATCACGCAGTGCTGAACAAAGCTTGCTAAATCAGTCCCTGTCCCCATGGGGCTCACAATCTAATCAACCTACTAGTATGCGTTGGCGTGTAGGAGGAAACCGGAGGACCCGGAGGAAACCCATGCAAACATGGAGGAAACATACAAACTCTTTGCTGATATTGACCTGGGTGGGACTGGAAAACAGGGTTTTCTGGTTTCTTAAAGGCTTGTACTATTGGCCCAGGTGTCTCAAAATAATAAAGAAGCCCCAGTACTCTGGTCCAGTGATGAATCTAACATTACCGCTGGTCTCTGTTAGAATATGTAGCATAATAAATATATAGTGATGGTTACATTTCAGTTTTAAAATGACAATTTTTCTCCTTTGTACTGGTGACGTAACTTAGTATAATTAGTCAGATGGAAACGTCTCCTATCAGTGTAGAGTTTCAGTACCAGACACAACCCATAGATAGGTGTGACATGGTTTCTGAAAAAAGCAGCTTACCATGAACTAAGTTGTAGGGGAAAAATGAAAACTGCAGAATGATCACTGCAAAATGAGTTAACATTAGTATTTAAATGGATTTTTAAAGAGTGAAAATCACATAAACTAGCACCCACATAGGAAATAGCATTTTATTTGAATGTTCCTATGATCCCTGCACAAATTTTCCATTTCCTGCAGTGTTTATTTGCAACATGGACTACTATTCCCATGAAGGCTTGCACAGAAGGCTGTGTTTATTAAGCTCCTTCTCCCTCATAGCCCTTGCCATGCAGCCTAGTCAATAATGAAACACCTGCACAGGCATCAAGTCTGAGTACAGCACTTTTCTCCCCACATCACTTTGATCTCCAATGTGGTTTCCAACTAGTAAAACCCCCATGTCAGTTCACTTTATACTGAGCTGTTCATTCTCCCTCTTTCTGATTGTCTGCAGATGGCACACCCACTGCTACAGACCATGTCAGCTGTTTGTTCTACCTCTTTGCTCATTGACTGCAGGCAGCCTGGAAAACTGTGAGCAGACATGCAGAGCTAACATGACTTGTTGCAGTGCAACCCATTCTGGTTTCTCTCCTTAATCATCATTCTTTTGTCAGGAGTCAGGATCCCAAATGAGGTGGCAAAATAAGGGCTGGGAGTGTTCCAATGACCAGCTAGACTAGCAGGAGGGGGTTTGGCCAAAACGCATATGTGTTTGCAATAAAACGCAAGCGTTTCAGGGAGATCCCCCCTCCCACTTTTGTTTTGAAAGAAAACGCCTTGAGTAGTTTTGAATACTGGCACAAAATAACTGATGCAAAAACACAGAGATGTTAACTGACTAAAATGGATACAATCATAAGGGGCTACATAAAGGTTATGTCCGAAGGACTTGCAAAAATCAAAACCTTTGTTCACATCAAGGGAAACACATGATAATGCTGGCATCCAGGACAGGAAACTAGTAGTTGCGCACCTACATAGTCGGGCCCTATAAAGGTTCCCAGATATACATTCTGAACTGTAGAGTAGAAATATATTTGGGTGTAGGGTTGCCTTCCTTATAGAAATGGTTTTCAATTAATCTTTTCCCCTGATGATCACATTCACTGCTCATACTAAAAATAGACACTACCTTGTCTACGTTTCTGATGATCATAGTTTTACTATCCATGATAGCACAATATAAAAACAGAAATTCATAACTTGCCTCCTTGCTCATTAATCCAATACATAAAGAAGTTCATGGTTCCAGCTTCAGTCACTTGGTGGTCATCACCGTAGAGCCATAGTACCTGCTGACATCCTTCTTTGGTTGCTTCATTTTGCACATAAATAGTGGGCCCATAGTTTCTTTGCAAAAGGAAAGGAAATTTAGATATTTAAAATAAAATATTGCTTAAAAATTTTAATAAATGAAATATTTATCGTTACTGCAATAATATAGTGCAGTGGTGGCGAACCTCTGGCATGCCTGCCAGAGGTGGCACTCAGAGCCCTCGCTGTGGGCACCCAGGCTGTCACCCTAGCACAGAGTTTGCCAGACAGGACTCAAGTGCTCCTATAGTCCAAGGAAACCCAGGCATGCCATGCTCAGTTCGATTTTCAGACACACATCCTGGACTGCCTGAGACTACTGGAAGAGTGAGAAGGTATGGACAGAGCTGGATTACTATTGGAGCTTCGGAACCAGGCCCCAGGTTTCTTCCTGTTTGGGGAGCCTGGAGGGAAGCTACAATGATAATCTGATTTTCTCCAATTTCTTTCTACTGTATTGGTGTCATCAGGATGCGGATATGATTGAAAGCTGTGACAGAGCAGGGAGCAATAAGTTACTGCAAAAATTGCCATGTTGGCACTTTGCAATAAATAAGTGGGTTTTGATTGTCATTTGGGCACTAAAAGGTTCACCATCACTGATATAGATGAATCTATGAAGATGTTTCACCTGACTCATATCCAGTTTTTTATTCCTTTACCCCTACAGGGGAGTTCTCTCTTATAAAAAGGGTTTTATTAGTCTGTCTAAATCTGTATGGCAGAAGATGACGAGTGTGGCCATCCTGTGGTTGCAATGTGAACTGCGTCCGGTCAAGGATTTTGTTGAAACTTATCTGAAGGCCTTGTGGACAAACTAATATTTTTTTTTTTGTTTTATTATATTATTACAACAAAACCATAATTTTCTGCCACAATGCTTTTTCCTCTTAATTTAATTGGCACCATTTTGGGAAGTGGAAAAAAAAATTACAGCACGATATTTATGTCTACTTTTCCATTTTTTACTTTATGATTTGGATAGTTGTGTCTTTTTAATATCTTATAATCAATAAGTTCCGGTGGAGCCTTGGATTTCGAGCATTATTTGTTCCAGAAACATGATTGTAATCATTCATATAGAAAAACAAGTTTTCCCATAGAAAATCATTAGATGCAGGCAATTCATTCCACATTCCAAAAATATTTGGTCATGTGTAGTACAACATTTAGCCCCTTTATTTCTTTTACTTCTTCAATATTGTGTTATACAATTTTGTGAGAAAGGCAGGTACAGTACAGGGTGGGGGCTCACATTTTGTTTGTAAACCAAGTTCTATTTCATGTAAAATGCAAGCTTGTCTTGCAAAATGCTCGCACACCAAATCACTTGTAATTAAAGGTTCATCAGTAATTCATCAGTAAACATCTGTATTGTTGTTTATAAAACCTGGAAAGTCCAAATGAAGAACGCAGAATCAAAAGAAACATTTATAGCATATGCTGTTACTTACCCACCCAGTTTGTAGTTTCCTACTCCTCCCGTCCAAGCCCGTACATATTTTGGATCTGCCAAAAGCGAAACTGGAGTAAATCCTCCTGTTGGAAAGTATGGTCCCACAGGTCCAACAATGATATACAATAATGCATGGTTGGACTTTGTAACTCCAAGAGATGGCTGTGAGAAGAGAACAGATTTATTTGAATAGTAATATCGAAATAACCCCTAGAACATTACTTCTAATGTCTTAATGACAAAAATGTGGTCCATCCTTGTCTACAAGGTATGGCTCACTGCACAGACTTTCCAATAACATTGTAAAAATGTGTGAGAATAACTAAACAGCCAAAGGATTATATAAAAGATAATCTAGAACCGCTGCTTTCTAGTTTCTCGACCAAAATCAAGATGTGGTGTAAATTGCCTCTCTCCCCAATAGGAAGGGGAAATTTAATTAAAATGGTCCTCATGCCGAAACTTTTGTATATTCTACACAATTCCCCAGTCTGGATAGCGCAGATTTATTTTCACAGAATCCAAGGGCTGTTTCGCACACTGATCTGGAAGGGACAGCAGGCACGTATTAGTTTGGACACGCTTCAGCGGAGTAAAACGGATGGTGGACTTGCTATCCCTAATCCATGGATGTACTTTCTAGCCTCTCAGATTCAGCATTTTTCAGGTTGGGGAAAGGAAGAGGGGCTTAACTCAGCAGGCAGACTGATTGTGTCCTGGACTGGGTTTCCCACCCCAGCGCATGCATTAGAAGCTAGCTTTGGAGGTGGTCAGATAAGCAAGAAACCTACCTTGATATTGATGGGGAAAATATGGACTAAGGCGAAAGCCATACTGGGAGTCTCTAAATATACTACTTTTAGTCCCATATGGAGGAACCCTGCTTTGCCTGAAATTTTTCGTTTAGAGGGGTTTTCTCCATGGGAAAGTAGAGGCGTTATTACTTTAGAGAATCTATGCTCTAATGGTATATGTAAAACATTTGAAGAGTTGAGAACTACACATCAGCTACCACAGGCATGGTTCTACCAATACCTTCAGCTGCGGCATGCTTACGATACCCAGAATCGTACAAGTCAGATTACAGTGGGACCTTGTGGAGCCTTGAAGTACTGACATCTACTACAACTAAGGGACTAATCTCCTTTTATAATGTCGTCTTATTGAATGACTCCCTTTTTTCTTTTTCTTTTTTGCTATGTTATGATATGTGGTTCTCTTGGAATTCACAATATAGCAGATATCCTTAGGTCTATTGTACTCCAGGATGGTGGGATGATATAGGCCATGCTTGGCCAACTCAGTATGTATTTCCTCATAATGTACATTTGACCGCCTGAAATGGATAAATGCTGTATGTTTTTGTAAAAGTTTATAAAAAACAATAAAAATAAATATGATTAAAAAAAAAAAAAATGTGTGAGAAATGGACAAAAATTGTTTGGACTCATGTATCAAATTCTTGTTATTTACATGAAACCATAAAACCATAACATAATTGACTGTGTTCCCAAACAACTAAACACAGCACAGATTTCATTTTAAAGAGCACTAAAATCTGCAGTATAATTGGCTGCTATGAGAAACTAAGAAGCTTTTGTGTTAAAAAAATTTGATACAGATCATTTTAGAAAAAAAAAAAGGAAAGTTACATAAAACAAGATGCAAAACAGCAGAACCAAAATGTACCTCTGTGCCAATAAAGGTCGGTCGAATATAGAGACTAGCAGAAGTGGATTTAGGAACCCAGTCTCTGTCAATGTCCAGAAGTCTTCTCAAGCATTCTAACAGTTCTGCCTTATCATAAGACTGAAAAAAAAGAGAATGGAAATCAATAATTCCTAAAATTCAACATGACTTATTTTTCTCTTTGTATCTGTACTCTGCTGCATAAAGAAACATCATAATTTTGAATACACTATAACACACTATAGTTAAGACTTACAGGTAGACAAGCCCGCAGCGCTGTCCGATGCATTCTTTCCATGTTCAACATAGGTCTGAAAAGACGAATCTGATTGTCCTCCCCTCTATAGGCCTTCATACCCTCAAAGAGCTACAAAATCAGACAGGGGGAAATGAGCAATAACTTCATGAATATATACGGTACCTCATGAAATGCATGTCACATTAAAATTCAATGCCAAATTTATGCACATTAAGTGTAAGCAAAATGAAAATATCCACATATATATGCAATTCAGTAAAACGCCACTTCTATTCCAACTATGACATACTCAAATCCTCTCATTGTTTATCTAGATATATGTGTAAAATATGTTGTACAGATAAAGTATTACAGTATTAGGCAAGAAGTGAATAGTATAGTTTATATATAGTCCACTGCCTTGAAGTTACCTGTGCCCTATTCTTTAAGCCCCACATACAGGCCCTCATTACAACCTCTCACCTTCAGATCTCGCATGGGATTCTTTCTCAACTCCAGAATCTACAAAATTACTATTCCTTTATATCCTCACCTCCTGCTTGGACTACTGTAAAATTCTTTTTTGTGGTCTCCTACCTAACTCTCCAAATTCTAAACCAAAAATAGCAAAAATGACAAATCCTGTCCCCTACATAGATTTCTGACCTAATAACTAATCCAGTCCCACATGTTATCTGTGATTCTCACAAGAGCTACTGCTTTCTCCTACTATTTGCTGCAGGACTACTCGTGCTTTCCCATACTCTGGAACTCCTTTCCAAAACATGTCAGACTGTGCCCTACCTTCCAAACATGTAGACATGAGTTGATAACCCAACTAAAAGTGCTATACTGCTATGCTGCCTAAAGTTCCATGCACACATCCGCAAATGGTAGCCAGGAGCTAGTCGCAAAAATGCCAGCTAGTTTGCAGCCACCATAGAGAAGCATTTTGCATGTCTGGGCCATGTGGCCACAGCAAAGAAGATAAAGGAGGTCCTCTTCCCTCCCAGCTTTGCTCCCTATGGAGAGGGGAGGAGTGAGCAGCACTTAGCTGGCATCTCACAGACGTGTGCATGGAGCATAATAATGTCCCATTTTTTTCTCCTTTCTCCTAGTGAGAAGTTTCTAAAAGTTGTCTCAAGTCCTTACAAACAAGCCAGATAAGTGACCACTGCAAAGTCACTTAAATCTATACTAATTTCACTTCATCTATCATTTGTCTGTGTGATTACAGGGGGGAGCTGATGTGGACACATTGCTAAAGGCAGAACCAAAAAGAGAAATACAAAACAAAACACAGAAGCATTTTTCTTTACGATGGATGCCTCTGTGGCATCACCAGAGGGTGCTCATGGGCGCAATGACAGCTGGCAGCATGTTAAAGGTTCCAATAGCTGTCACTTGGATAGACTATTACAGTTTGCCTCCGGCAGAAGAAGTATCTTCCCAATATATTCCATTACAGTTGTAATAATTGCAGTATATTGTAGGAGTGATCAGAACCCTAGGGTTTGAGTACCCTAGGGGAACTGAGTTGAGCAGTACGGAAGTATGGCCCTTGGACCAATAAATGTTGTTTACCCCTGGCCTAAATCCTTAGATCAGGAATTAAAAAAATCATTTAAAGGAAATTGCATATTTTTTTTATCATTTATAAAATGCTTGTGGAGTTGGAGTCGGTCCATTTATCACGATTCCGACTCCACTAAAATAGTTACAGACTCTGACTCCACAGCCCTGGACCAATGAATAAAGGAGAAGGGTTGTTTGGAGCACACAGAAAATGATGGTGCAATATAAAATGGTGCTCTATATACATTTAGAAAAGCTCAGTTTATGAAGACTATGCAAACTTTTGTAAATGGCATCAACTCCTTCATGCTAGCATCTTACCTCGACGGAGTAGTGCAGTGCAGAAGAAGCAGGGTGAAGGGAGAGGTTTTGGAAGGGCTTAATCTGAGGCTTTCCCCAGCCTTTCTCGTTGGTCCATTCTATGGTCAGCATATGATCTGTAAAGGTTTTTCCAAACACCAGGTCTTTCACAGCCGGCTTCTCTTTAGGATGTTTGTTCAATTCTACTTGCAGGTCTGCGGCCTGAATTGAAGAAATAACAAGGTGACTATACAGCACATTATACATCATATGTATATTCTTCCGGTTACATTCACAAATTGAACTTGAATTGCATTTAGGAAAAAAAATTTAAGCACCAGGGAATAGACCTAAACACTTGCATTTGGCAACTAGTTGTTGACTAGCAAAACTTGTGTTTCTAATTCCCAAACTCAAGTGTTACTCTTCCCTGATCATCTAGAATTACACTTCAGTGTAACTTGTGAATGCAGCCTAAAGCATTAGCACTTGATTAATATGACACACTTCCTTTATTAATATTGTAAAATTCAGCGATCCTCACCTTAAATGTTGTGCTTGCTGCTCTCCATGAGATAATAGGCCAACTACGCTGTGCACATATTTGTCTGCACAAAACCTTAAAAAAGAAACAAAAACCAACATGTAAGCATGTGGGGCATACCATGTAACAACCTTACAAATAAGTATAGTCAGCCCTTTTTTAAGAATTTTGCATATGGTATTTACTAAAAAGAGTATACTGCGACCAACAAGACAATTCCTTCAATATATAGTCAATTGGGAAGATTTATCAAGCTGCCAAAGAGTAAGAATGTGCTTAGTTGCCCATGGCAACCAATTACAGCTCAGCTTTCATTTTACCAGTGCTCATGAATATTTTAAAGGGGAGCTGTAATTGGTTGCCATGGGCAACTAAGCATATTCTTACTCTTAGGCATCATGATAAATCTCCCCCAATGCCCTGCTTGAAGTGGCTGATAACTAATGATGATAGATTGTCTGCCCACAAAGACAAGTTTCTTATATGTACTCAGGATAACAAAATAACACATTCTACAATTCACTGTTATTAACAAAAAATACAGCATTTCACAGATGTAAGTCAAACCTGTCTCTACCAATCCTGGTGTATATAATTTCAGTTGCCTGTAGACACGGCCCTGTAAACTTATGACTTTAGGGTTGGGCCACCATCTTGGTTTTCATCAGCGTGCAGATGAGATTCCTGTCTCTCTCTGCACTGACCCTGTAGCCAGACCCCCTGCATGGAGCTCAGAGACACTCACTGACCACTTCCTGCCAGGAGATCATGATCAGAGAGAGAGGCTGCAAACTACAAGGAGATAAGTGATCTGGGGAAAGGGGAGGCAGGCACATATCCGTGAGATGTAGCAGAGCCTCACAGTGTAACAAAAGTCTGCAGCCTCTGTCTCTCATGCCTCTGTGTAATAGGCATCATGCATCTCATCATCTCTGATCTGCCTCATCTCTCTTTCTATGTGTCAGTGCGTTAGTACAATGTCATACACCAGATGAAAGTGTATATACACCTGTACCCTGATAATGTAACCACATTGTCACCCCACAGAACTAGATAGATCATAATGTGTCCGCTTAGAGAGGCCCTGCCCACACCTTGGAATTTTACACTGAGCAGCCTAGGGAGTGATTGCAGATAAAACAGCAATAAAACGGAGTACAATTGTAAAGTAAGGGGCATTTTCTTTCGTGGGAAACCCCCTTTTAACATGATTAAATTCACTTCTGTCATATGAAGGGGCTATAAACATTTTAAAACAGGGACGATCCTAGCACCTCAGAAATAGCAAAGATAACAACAAATTATGTGATGCAAGGACCCTGCAATTACACTTATGTTACAGTATGCATGGAAGAGCTTGGATCAAGTATGCCACCATATGATGCATTCATGTCTCACTCCTTATAGCATTGTAAACTCTTGTGAACATGGTCATCATTACCTGGACAACAAGACAATGGTCCACCGTCCTTTCAGAATTTATAAGATCCTGCATTTATGTTTGGTCAGTCCATATATTTGGTTTGTGTGATAACAGATTGCACATGGCAATGGAAGCATGCAGTACCAATATGTTTTGCGGACAACACAAATAGATATTTCTATTACATGTGCAACACCCCTGCCGATGTATAGGCAGAGGAGTAGATGCGAATAAGCCCCTTTATCTGTGTGTCCCCAGTAGGTGAGCCTGTACAACTCACTTCAGGGTCATATAGTTAGATAGAGGTAATTAAGCAGCAGTAGATACTGCCTGGACAGGCAAGGGTTAAATCTGTATTTAATGTTCATTATCCAATGATGTTCCAACTTTGTAACTGGAGTGTGATTGGAGAGTGAGACCACCTGACCAGAGGATAACAAAACCCCTGGACAGGAAATGACAAATCCTCTTTCCAGCCACCTCTCACCAGAGAGGTCTTGAGTTCCAAAAACTTCTTAGAGCACAAGCTCTTGGAACCCAGCTCTCCTAGAGAGCACATCTATCAGATCACTGAGTGACCAGAGACAGCGTGTGGTGCACACCTCTAGTGCCCACACACACAGAACACCCAGGATTAAAGCTGCAGCTTCCAGCATTGGACACAGCCACATCCCAGTCTGCATCTACAACCAGGCTGGTGAACAAACTCCTGAGGTTCACTCTCCATGACCACTCTATCTAACAATCCGGTCTCTGTACAGAATCGTTTGCCGCGTTGCCTGCTGTTGGTTCGAATAAAGAACTGTAAGTTATTTTTGCACAATGTTGCTTGGTCCCTAATACGGCTGTAACATCAAGGGCTCCCCAATTCACTACCCAGGGACTCATTCTACGGACATTAAAGGGAACCTACCACCCCGATTCTACCTATAAAGGTAGAAGGGGTGGTAGGTGGATGAATGGGACGTGAGGATAGCCCTTTTTTGGGCTAATCCTCACGTCCCGGGTGTCTTTTACAAAACTTTATTGGAGGAATATGTAAATTTTTCTTATGCGGCTACTGGGGCGTGGAGTAGCCGGACATGAGGCTACTAGTCGCGGCTACTCCACGCCCCAGTAGCCACGTTACTCCGCCTACCATTTAATCTTCAGCGTGCAGCTCCTCGTAGCTGCGCGTCCTCGTCCTGGTCCCCCGGCATCTGCGGGCTTCTGCGCATGCGCAGTAGCTCCGGCCCCGGAGCTGCGTCGCCGAAAGCCTGCGTTCTGCGCATGCGCAGAACGCAGGGGACCAGGACGAGGGCGCGCAGCTACGAGGAGCTGCGCGCCGAAGATTAAATGGTAGGCGGAGTAACGTGGCTACTGGGGCGTAGAGTAGCCGCGACTAGTAGCCTCATGTCCGGCTACTCCACGCCCCAGTAGCCGCATAAAAAAATGTTCATATTCCTCCAATAAAGTTTTGTAAAAGACACCCGGGACGTGAGGATTAGCCCAAATAAGGGATATCCTCACGTCCCATTCATCCACCTACCACCCCTTCTACTTTTATAGGTAGAATCGGGGTGGTAGGTTCCCTTTAAGGGTTGCCCCAGGGAGATTCAGTACATCAGCCTCTCCCTCCATACTTCTTGCACACACCACCTGCTGGAGACCTGCCAGGCTGTAGGACAGTCCTCCGGTCCCCATACCAAGCACTGTGACACCAGCGTGCCTAAGCCGCAACCGCCAGCCACTCCGGTATTCTGGGCCCCAGCTTCCTCCAGGCCTGTTGGGGGATGTTGCACATGGATCTCTCCATATGTCTTCTAGTTTTCCTCAGACTAGTGTTTGTTGCTGATACAACTTATGTTGTTTTTTTTACAGGCTGAATAAGGCCTTATTATAATAAAAATGTAAGTAAATTCACCAGGTGTTTGTGTACTCTCACCCCAGCTGCTTGAGGACTCGGCTTTCAATATCATCATCAAATACTGGAAGGTTAAAATACAAGACACAAGAATTTTTTATGTTATTCAAAGGGGAAAAACTCCTGACCAGGACAGCTTCATGGTAGTATTTTTAGTAAGTTATGCAAAGTTTTTCCCAGTAATGTCTATACCACAGTGCAAATGTCCTGTGTGACCAGTGTCTAAAGGGCACATCCTTTCTTAGGGAACTCCCGCACACTACAAGCTGAAACACTGCAGTTGTGGGATTTGGCCTCATTTTCCACAGAGGGATTAACAGCAGTTCATTAATTATGGTCCTGGCAGCACACTGAGGTAATGTCCCACTTGCACAGCGGGTACAAAAGGCAAATGGCTGATTTGCATTCTGCACAGCTCAGCAAGTTTAGTGGCGTGAGAAGCAACCCCCTGACAGGCAGACTCCTCCTAGAAGGTCGGCTGTGGAAGGACTCTCCTCCGCCCAAGCCAATCAGCCCAAAGATAGTTTACTCAGGATCCTGGACTCTGGACCTTCCCTCCCTCCCCCACACAGTGATGACTTGGGTCCTGGTCACCAGGCAGCCTGGAGTGAGCTGATGGAGAGTAGACAGATGAACTATCATATAGGAAAGGATCTCCAGCTCTCCGGCTGCTGGAGGAGGTCATGCAGAAAAGGGGGTGAGTATGCCATTACATAACACTAGATAGCACTCACCAGGACCTACCCAGGCAGCTTGTGGCGTCCATAGGGCAGCATGTAAATTCAGGGCATTCATGCACTTTAACAAAAGGTAGTAAAAACCAGCCATACTATGACCTTAGATTATAATAATGTTATGATATGTGCCAATAGAAAAGTTATGAATACTGACATGTAAACAGTTAAGAAACATAGGTGGGAGACAACTGACCTATCCAATACAAATACACATAACAGTACCTAGATTACCAGTTTCTCTGACAGGAGCTATGGCAAACCTCCCACTAAGTATGGGAAACCTAAATCTGCAGACACTAGGTATAAATGTTTAACAATACTTGCAGCTATTATATCTATGTACATAACTATCAATGTATTTGCATCTTTGGTGATTCCACTCCAAATGTGGGTTATCTGCCTCTGGACCAATTATTGAGAATTCCACCAAAAATTAGTTGTCTTTAACATACCTATCAGGTTGAAAAACATGACAGCTTTCTTCCAAAAACAGTGCCACACCTGACCATGGTTTGTGCTGGTATTGCAGCTGTATAGAGGATCAAGCTTTACTGCTATAACACACAATACCCAAGGCCAAGAGAGGAGAAGGTTTTAGAGGAAAGCAGGGATATTTTCCAACCTCCGGACATCAACTTTAATGCTTGGCCTGGCTTATTGTTAAAAAAAAAAGTAAGAAAAAAGTTGCACAGATCCTGGTGTATGGTGTCAGCCGATGTAAGAGTTAATGGGAGTGATGTATGTTGAGGGCGCGTTCACACGTTGCATTTTGGTCGCGTTTTCATTGCGTTTGAAACGCATTACAACAGCTGATGAGAGGTAATTTGCCTAATTACATTACCGTTTACGCAAGGTGTGAACGCGCCCTGAGACTTAAATAAGCTGATACACTTGTCATTTCAGGTAAATCAATAAAGTAGTCCAATTTAACTTACACATGACCTCACACAGGAAAAACATTTTATCTGGCAAAGTAACCTTGGAAAATATTTCCAGGTGTCTGCACATATTGGTTTCTTCCCAGACATGTTTGTCAGTGATAAGCTAAGTTTGCAGCACATTTTCTGTTTCCCTCTCTGTAATTCTACAATGCTGTTACACAGATAGCCGGGCTTCTGCTCAAACACCCATGGGCAGTGTTCACACTTGCGTATTGTAGCCCTTTAACCCTTGCTGCCAATGCTGTCTATGGCGTTGAAAGTATTAGCAGAAGGAGGGGGTTCTACACCTGTCCACTACTTTTGCCATTGGTTGTCACGGCAGGGGAATCCAACTTATTTTCACTGTGGGCCACATCAGCTTCATGATTGCCTGAGGGCGCACACACGTTGCGTTTTGACCTGCGTTTTCATTGTGTTGAAACGCATTACAACAGCTGAGGAGAGGTGATTTGCATCACTGTTAACATTTCCGTTTACAAAATGCAGTGTAAATGCAATGTTAACAATGTGTTAACCAACTAAATGGTAATGTAATTAGGCAAATTAGCTCTCATCAGCTTATGTGATGCATTTCAAACTAAATGAAAACTCAACCAAAACGCAACGTGTGAACACGCCCTTAGGGTGATGCCACACATGGCATTTTGAACCAGTTTTTGCTGCTTAAAAACGGTCCAAAAACGGTTTCAAAATACCAGGTGTGGCAACACCCTTAAAAAGTACTGAAAGTATTTGGTTTTCACTGCAGGAAGGTATCTCAGTAGTTACCTTTGTATGGCATTACCATTAAAATCAGCCATTTCAGCGCAACCACAAAGCTAAACATATTTTTTAAATAAAGAGACACTGGCCTGGCCAGTATGTGCCCATATGGTGGCAAATTGTGAATATTTGCTACTGTGTGGGAACATGGTGACTGTCACAGTGACCCCCCCCCCCTTACATAGTAACAATATAAAACCAAATTGGTGCTGTACAAAAACATTTTATTGTGAAAATGTTTTAAACCATAGAAATATCGTAGAGACATGTTGCATAAAGGTAAAATGTTATATGTGCTTTGGAATAAAAGCCACAACATTTAAAACATTAAAAGGCCACCCAGAGAAAAGGTTAATAAAGGTTAATAAAGGTTATTGAACATACATACAATCCTTCATAAGTGATGGCAACAGAAAAAAAAATATACAAAAATATAGCAAAAAGATGGAAAAATGCTAAAAATAGATTAAACTAAAAACGTATTCTCTCCACTACTGCCAAGTTCTGTAAAAACATGTGCAGGTCGTAGAACACAAGAGGGCGCTCCTGCTCAGAAAGACCCAACTTCATTAACCCTTCTAAAACAAGTCTTTCAAATCCTAAGTGTTCCACCGGCAAAGAGGTGAACTTCTGATTTCCTTATATACTTTGGTCATGTTTTTCTCTTGGGACAAAGTTCTGTGTTCTAGGTAGTCCCAATACAGAGCTTTATACAGCACAAAATAATAAATAGGAAAACAAAATTAAAAATGTCTTCCATGTTTTCATGTGGTGATTTAACATAATTAGTTTATCCCAAGACAAATGCATGTCCCAATATAATTCCTTCACTCCTTCATGTATGACACTACCAAGTATGTCTTTATCATATCAAAAAACATTATTTTTACCAGGGTCATCTGTCTTTTCAGATAAGTAGAGCATGGGCTGCATTTTGGGGAATGCGGATATAAAACTATAAAAAAAAAAATCTAATACTCATCCTTCACCAAAACAGTTCTTTTCTGTGCACAGGCTGTTTAAAAAACGGATGTGTTTTATAACGGACTGCTTAAAAACAGGTTCAAAACGCCACGTGTGCCACCACCCTAAGGCCTGCGCCACACGTGGAGCTTTTGTCTGCAAACGCAGACAAAGTCACGCCCACCGGTCACACTTTCCGCTAGTGTTGCGTTCATAACGGGACGCTGGCGCACAGGGGACGGGCCTTGGCCGTATCACATATGCGTTTCCAGAGACGTTTCCTGGAAAACGCATATGCGATCGGGCCGAGGCCCCCTCCCTGTGCGCTAGCATCGCATTATGAAAGCAACACTAACGGAATGTGTGACCGTGCCCTTAGGGTGGTGACACACATGGCGTTTTTAGGCCGTTTTGGGGCCGTTTTTAGTTTGTAAAAAAAGCATGCGTTTTTTAATGCATGCGTTTTTTACAATCTGAAAACAGCCTTAAAAACGCCAGGCGGTTTTTGGGCCGTTTTTAGCTAGTGTGTTTTCAGATTGTTAAAAAAACGCATCCGTTTTTTAAAAACTCATCCGTTTGTCCGTTTTTCCTAATTTGTGCACTTAAAAACGAACAAAAACGCATGCGTTTTTAAAAAACGGATGCGGTTTTTAATGCATGCATTTTCAACAATCTGAAAACGCACTAACGAAAGACGGCACAAGTGTCTTCAACCTTAGGGTCAGATCGTAAAAACCGCATGCGTTAAAAAACGCATCCGTTTTTTAAAAAAACGCATGCGTTTTTAAAAACTGGATGCGTTTTTTACAATCTGAAACGCACTTAGTAAAAACGGCCTAAAAACGCCACATGTGTCTTCACCCTTAGGCCGGCGCCACACGTGGCGCTTTGTCTGCGCTTGCAAACAAAGTCGCGCCCACCGGCGGCTCGTTAACGAAAAACACCGGCGGCTCGTTCTCGATCTCAGGCGTTTCCATAGAAACGCTGATGCGATCGGGCCGAGGCCCGGCCGGGGAGCGCGACTTTGTTTGCGTTTGCAAGCGCAGACAAAGCGCCACGTGTGGCGCCGGCCTAAGGGTGAAGACACACATGGCGTTTTTTGGGCCGTTTTTGGGCCGTTTTTACTAAGTGCGTTTTCAGATCGTTAAAAACGCATGCGTTAAAAAACGCATCCGTTTTTTTAAAACGCATGCGTTTTTTGAAAACGCATGCGGTTTTGTCCGTTTTTCATTGCGCAATTTCGGAAAAACGGACAAAAACGCATGCGTTTTCAAAAACCGCATGCGTTTTTAAAAAACGGATGCGTTTTTTAACGCATGCGTTTTTAACGATCTGAAAACGCACTTAGGGTGAAGACACACATGGCGTTTTTGGGCCGTTTTTACTAAGTGCGTTTTCAGATTGTTAAAAACGCATCCGTTTTTTAAAAACGCATGCGGTTTTTGAAAACGCATGCGTTTTTGTCCGTTTTTCCGAAATTGCGCAATGAAAAACGGCCAAAAACGCATGCGTTTTCAAAAAACTGATGCGTTTTAAAAAAACGGATGCATTTTTTAACGCATGCGTTTTTAACGATCTGAAAATGCACTTAGTAAAAACGGCCCAAAAACGCCATGTGTGTCTTCACCCTTAGGGTCGTGCGACACGTTCCCCTTTTCCTATAGTAATCAGTGAAGAGTGTCTTGCATTAAGACAATACAAGACACCAGGCGCTGATTGCCGATTGTGTGCGTTTGCATGCAAACTCATATGTGCTCGTCTGCGGGCCACCCCAGTGCGTTTTGATTCCGTTACAAAATGAAATTAAAACAGGAACGTGTAGCACCACCCTAAGGGCGCATTTGCACGTTGCGTTTTGGCCTGTATTTTCATTGCGTTTGAACTACAACAGTTGAGGAAAGGTGATTTGCCTAATTACATTACAGTTTACATTTGTTAACACAGTAATGTAATTAGGCAAATCACCTCTCCTCAACTGTTGTAATGCATTTCAAACACAATGAAAACGCAGGCAAAAACGCAATATGTGAATGCGTCCTCAGGGTGTTGTCACACAGTGTGTTCTTGGACCATTTTTAAACATACTGAAATCTATATTTCCAGGGATCGGTGGGGTAAACCAGCCCCACCAGTCACTGAAAAAAAACGGCAGGTCAGAACGCAGCCCGAGTGCGCAGACAAGGGGCAGGAACGCCTGTGCCGGCCCACTCTTCTGGTAGCCGTGCCCCTTTACGCCCATAAGATTATGTATTCTATGAATTTAGAAGTTAAAGTGAACCTGTCACCAGGGACCACCAACAACCACACATAGGGGGAGATTTATCATTAGGCAGGATTTTGAGCAGTTGTCTATGTGTTAGACTGGCAGGTTTCCAACAGTCGGATTTATAGTCTGTTGTATGTGCAGTGTTAAATGTCTTCTGATGCCACTGATCAGCTGTATGTGCTGTGTGCAAATAGACTGCACCAGTCGCACGTATGTTTAACATCTGCTCAGTTTTTGCCTTTTTGTGATGTTTTTGCACAGGAACTTCTCAGATACCTCAAACATAAAATTGAGATAAATCTCCCCCCTGTAGTAGCAACGAACCCACATACACCACCTCCTATGTCAGTGGTTGTGAACCTATGGCACTGGTGCCAGAGGCGGCACTCGGAGCCCTTTCTGTGGGCACCCAAGCCATCACCCCAGCATGAAGTTCACCAGACAGGACTCAAAGAATCTTCCTACAGAATCTTTCTACAATGATAGATGAATTTGCCCTCCTCCTTTCAACTGGGCTGGTGTCTTTAGGAGGCTGGAGGATTGAAAGTTGTCAATGAACGAGGAGAAACAAATTGCTGCCTAAATGGCTGTGCTGGCACTTTGCAATAAATAAGCGGCTTTTGGTTGAAGTTTGAGCACTCAGGCTCTAAAAGGTTCGCCATCACTGTCCTATGTGGTGTAGTTTTGCGATTAAATTTGTGTTCTTTTGAAAATTCTCAGTTTATAAATGTGGTGTTGCACACTCTGTGGTGTATTTTTTCCGCCATTGCGTGACTTGAGAGTTCGTTTTTTTTTCCTCGCAAAAAAAAAAAAAAACATGCAAAAACCATGCTTGCACAAAAATTTGCAACAGTTATACGCCAAGAAGCTACATAGAACTAATGATAAATCTCCCCCATAGTCTTTATACATGTTCTACTGATTCCTCTATCCATGGGAGTAGGGCAAGTATTCCTCTGATAAAAGACTGTTCCAGTCACCCCCTTTCTGAGGAGGGGGGGGGGGGGGTTATGATGTAGCAGTAGAACGAGGCAGCACTCACCAAAGTCTTGCCAAAATGCTGCATTAGAGGATGTAGCACATGAGTAAAAGCAGAGCTTGGCGACGGGCCATTTCACATTTCCAAGCACCATTTACTTATGTGCAACATCCTTCAATTAAGTATTTTGCACAGATATCGGTGAGTTCCGCCTCTTTTTTTAACAATACACTCCACTAACATTCTAAGGACTTTTGAAGAAGTGCAATATCGGACAGAACTTGGTATATCTTCATCCCACCTATGCCTACCGCCATTCCGTTTAACTTCTCCAGTTATCTCGGGTTTCCTAGGCAACCTGTTGCTGTAGCGAGAGATTCAAACCTCCGGCTCATCCTCCGACACTTCCGCCAGTTGAGCTTTTATACACGCGGTGTTCACTCACCCCACGTGTCATGTACCTAGGCGCTCCAGCACTGAATGGATCCAGGGCACAACGATTAGCCATTTCCATTTGTACTTGAAGAAGGGTGTTCCGCCCGAAACGCGTTTACAGTTTTTGGAATAAACAATTACAACTTACCAGAAGACTCTCTCCATAATAGCGCCGTGCCAGCCTGTTTCTTGGTTTTCTAACCCCATTTTATGCCATTTCTTGATTCTTTCTTGAAGCCAGATAGTGCCACTACATACTCTTCTGGATTGCTATAATTATGTCCCGGTGCAGTGTCACACACATACCCTGTCTGTCAGTCTCTATCAACATTCCAACAAGACCTGGCATATGATCAGGGTCCTGGCACCGTGGTGGTTCATGGACAGATACAGATCACATGACTCTCCATCTGAGGCCATTTTATGGTCAGCAACATCTGGTTGCATGGCCGGCGCTATGGGTAGGCAAAGAAGAGAGAATTGAATTGTATTGAAAATTGTGTTTCTAGGTGCCATGGATCCAGAGATATTCAGGTTCAAAGTATGTATGTATGATTTTCTCACATCTTGCTGTTTTAGGAAAGTATATTTTCTTTAACTAAGTATTCTGGATTTGTACATATTTTAGAGAAAATTTTGAATTTTCATGCAATTTTTGCATTTTATTGCGGTTTGCTGCAAAGCTGCATGAAGGTGGTAATGTGTATGAATTTAAAAGTTATTCTCATTTACATGGTGATTTCTGGAAAAATTTGATTTTGAAAAAATATGAGCCTTTTATTTTGTGTGTGATATATTTTTAAACACATTTGTGGATAGCAACCAAATATGTCACAGTCTTTGTTTTAGCATTTTTGGGAGTGTAAATTCTTGATGTTGTGTATTGTGGTGTATATAAATCTGCTCACTTTGTGTTATTATTTTTAAATCCCTATTTGTGCGTAAACCTCCACTTCGATGTGAGTTTTATGGAAAAACGTTATCAAGGCATTTTTTAATAATTTGTGTTTGTCACAACATTACACGAGGGTGGTCAAATGTTAATTGCCAAATCCATCCCCTGGTTGTCTGCTTTCAAAATAATATAGGTTTTACGGGTGCCTTTACATTTTAATCTGTTTTATTGGTATATTTTGAAGGCTGTGACGGTCCTAAAATTTCTAGCTGAAAAGCTAGTTATTTCAGTTTTAGTGATATTATGTTGATTTATTTATGTGAACATATCAGTATGAGGCATTGGTGAACTCTACACATGTGGAGGTAAAATATTTTCAGTTTGGAGCACATTTTTTGCCATTAAAGTCAAATTGTAAGTATTATTTATCAAGTGTTTCAGTTTGAATCAAAATTGCATTGAGGCGCCTATGTCTGTATGTCTATAAAATCTTTAATGCAATTTTGAAAATGGGGCAAGTGTCTGCTTTCAGAAAATATGTGGTTTGCTGCGGTTTACTTTCATTCTTTTTGCTGTAATTTTGATTTTATTTGTAAACGTCAAAATTCTAAAAATTGTTCTGCCCAATAAGTAAAATATACAGAAATGCCTGGCAGTGAAAGGGTTGAATGTCCATGTAAAGATGCTTATCATCTATCTGTCTAGTTATCTATCTCCTATAATCTGACCATTTATACATCTCACTTTTTCTCTATTTTTCAATCAATCTTCTATTTCTCTTCTACTGTATTTATCTCTCATATCTATCTACTGTATATAATCTACTTTATAGCTCTGCATCTAGAAATCTCTCTTTCATATTTATCTTCTATCAAAATAATTATAATGAATAATTCCTTTATTTATATAGTGCACAAGGATTACCCAGCGATGCACAGAACTTGCCAGATCAGTCCCTGTCCCCAATGGGGCACACAATCTAGTGAACCTACCAGTAAGTTTTTGGAGTGTGGGAGGAAACCCACACAAACACTTTGAAGATGTTGACCAGCGCTGCAAGGCTGTAGTGCTAACCACTGAGCCACTGTGCTGCTTATCAATCTCCCTACCATCTATCCCCTATAAAATTCTCCAATATTACAATTTGTTTTACCATACTAAAGGGAGCCTCTTACAGTTTGTAAGACTGGTCATAAAATAGTTTTATTTTTGGGCCCCACTTTGTCTAGAACCAGCCCTGTCTAGTTGATGAGGAAAAAGCAAGGAGGCTTCAATTCATATATTAATAAAGTGCTGCAGAACTTTTAATAGATGTATATTGGTAGATCCCTTTAAATCATAAAAAATGGAAAACCTTTTTTGTAGTATTGAATCCCTTACTAAAGTCTCGGGAAACAGTTTATCAAGAGCTCTGCTTACAACAATAACTATGCTTATATGCCTTAATACACAGTTGTCCAAATTGGAAACCCATTTTCATACAGTTTGTGCGTGTAGTATATTTTAATGAATATGCTTCATTAAAGAGAACCCGTCATGCAAAATAACCCCCCTAAACTAAATATATTTTCATAAACTGCCATTAGAGAGCATTGCCTCTATCCCTTTATTGTCCCTCTACATGCCTGTAAACCTAAGCAATGAGGTCCTAAAGCTGTATGCAAATGACCTGTGAAATGTCCAATGAAGCATTAGCATATTCAAGCTGTCCACTCTATTCATGAGTGTGAGGCACAGCCACACCCCCAGTGCTTGACTGACAGCCTGTATAATGATGTGAGGCTGTATAATGATGTGCTCCCTGGTGCTGGTGGCCACGCCCCCTGCAGCCTGTGTGTGCATATGTGTGTGTTTAGGAGAGATACAGCAGCTTCAGGCTGCAGCCATGTTACAGCAGAACATGTCAGATTCATGTGTAGCTGATGTCTGTGTCTCTCACCTGTATATTAGGAGGATGCAGCATGTCAGCAGATGCAGCACACACACTAGCCATGCTTTACTATACATTACACACAGACATGAGCAGGGGGAGGAGAGGGGAGGGGGAACAGGGGTGACATCACTGCCTCTGACCATGTGACCAGCCTCATTTACATGATAAAGAATAGATGATTTTACAATGATTAATGTATGAAATAACTAGATAAAGGCTGGGATGGGATCCTTGTGAGCTGCTCCAACAGGTAGAGGTGACAGGACTAGTGGCAGAGACCTGATGACAGGTGTCCTTTAAATCTTCCCGACGGGCCAGAACTCATGGCTGCCCTATAAAAGGGGCGCATGCACATCAATGCACTGATCCTTCAAATTCATGAGTAACTTCTGTATAGAGAAACTGGTAAAACAGGTATAACATAAAGCACAAATCTAGCAGCTAAATGTCCCCAAGGCCCTGTATGTGTATTACTGAAGCACAAGGGCAGCTATCTTGTGCCTTTCACTATTTTTATGAACCAGAAATTTTAGGAGTAGTGAACACTGTAGATCAAAACGGGAAAATACCACAAAATTTCCAAAATGTCTTTGTGTTGTCCTATGTGAATATATATGTACGAGGGCGATTCAATTAGTACCCGTGTGGAAGACACCTTTTTTTTAAAAAAAAATCTTTTTATTTTTCAACATAGTCCCCTTTTAGAAAGATACACTTCTCCTAACATTCCTGACATTTTTTAACCCATCCAAAAAATAGGATTTGTCGAACTCTCCAAAATACGCCTCTGTCTCAAAAATGTATCCTTTTTTGACTGTTTAAAACCGATGCATTTTTAACTGAAAATGCATGCTTGAAAACAGTGTTGCGTCGCATTGTGCATTGCGTTTTTGACGCATTCCACTGGCTTCAGCCTTGATTACATGCTAAGGTTACATTGCATTTCCACTGCATCTGCTAAAACGCAAAGTAACCTTAGCATCTAATTGTGTAAATAATGCCACACGTGCTGTTTTGAACACGTTTTTGGCCCGTTTTTAAGCAGTCTGTAAAAAAACGCATGTGTTTTTAACCAATGTGAATTAAGATAAATTAGTCAAACCTGTCAAAAATGCATGCTTTTTTTTTTACGCATGCGTTTTTTGATGGACTGCTTAAAAAGGGGCTAAAATGCGCTCAAAATGCCACATGTGGCATCACCCTAAAGCCGGTAGCACACATGGCGGTTAGAGCCGTTTTTGGGCAATTTTTAAGCAGTCAAGTTAAAAACGGATGCCGCCGGCCTAAAAACGCCATGTATTTCGCGTTTTTTGGACCATTTTACAGCATGTGTTTTCAGTCCATTTGCTGTGCGTTCTTGGACCGTTTTAAAACACACTGCTTTTAACAGTTATAAATGCATGTGACCAAGGCTGAAGCCTTTGGAATGCTTCAAAAATGCAGAAAAAAAACCAAAAAGCATCGTGTGAAAGCGCCCTTAGGGTGATGCCACACATGGTGTTTTGAAACCATTTTTGGTCCGTTTTTAAGCACTCCGTTAAAAAACGCATCCGTTTTTTAAAAACGCATGCGTCTTTGACAGGTTTTCCGAATTTGCACAATAAAAAAAGGACAAAAAACGGATGAGTTTTTAAAAAACGCATGTCATCACCCTTAGGCTGCGGTTTTGCGTTTTGTTTGCATTTAATGCATACTTTTTTTAACCCCTTTACGCACCTTGATGTGATTCTACGTCATAGGATGCGGGTCGTTCCCGCACCTTGACGTAGTATCACGTCATGGCAATCGCCCAGGTTCAGAAGCTGAGCCCTTGTGATCGCCGCGGGATCCCGCAGTAACAGCCAGGATCACGACTATTGCGATCCCAACTGTTTAACCCTGGTGTATCGGCGCAACTATCGTTACCATGGCAACCCTGAGTTCTGATCAGGACCCCAGTGCTGCCTATAGTAGCTGCCTGTTGCACGATCTAACATTGCAGCTGTCAGCCTATGCAGAATGCATAGGCTCAGGCTGACTATGTAATATGCTGCAATACATATTGGGTATCACAATGTCCGTAACAACCCGTCCAATAAAATAAAATGGTCACAGAACGCCGTAAAAAAAAAAAAACACAAAAAAAAAAATCACAAAAATTATTAAATTTTCACATCTGAGCGCATAAAAAGTGATCAAAAAGTAAAATGTACCCCAACATGATAACAAGAAAGTACAGCTTGTCCCGCAAAAAATAAACTCTAAACCAGCACTGTAAACAAAAAAATATAACTATAAACAAGTACATTTCTCACAAAATGAGTTCTATATTCTGCAAAACAAGATAACCATAAAAAAGCCATATAAATGGGGTATCACCGTAATCATGATAACCCATAGAATAAAAATAACACATTATTTTTATGGTACGGTGAACGTCCGAGAAAAAAAATGCTAAAAACCATAAGCAAGAATTAATGATTTTTTTAACCACCATAAAGAAAGAGTTAATAAAATCTGATTATTAGCTATTGAGCCCCACTGTATTATGTACCCGAAAAGTGGATCTCATCCACAAAAAAATAATCCCCCATATGTCCAAATTACAAAAAAATAAACATTTTATAGCCTGTAAGATGTGACATTGCAGATCTGCTCTGAATGGCGCCTCCTTCCATTCTATGCCCAGCCGTGCGCCCATAAACTAGTCACCACCACATATGGGGCATCCTCTGACTCGGGAGAAATTGGGTATCAAACTTTGTGGAGTTTTTTTTGTCATTTAACACTTTGTGACGGTTTAATTTTTGGCCAAAATTAATATATTGCCTAAAAAAATGACAGCTTGTAAATTAGACCTCCATTTTGTTTTAACCACTGTGAAGCATCTAAAGGGTTAACATATTTTTTTTACACATTGAAGGGTGTAGTTTCTAAAATGGCATGATTTATGGGGGTTTACTGCTGTTTAGGCCTCTCAAAGTCAGTTAAAGCTGAGCATGTGCCTCTAAATAAGGGTTTTGGAGTTTTTCATAAAAATGAGAATAATTGTTCCCAAAATTCTGAACCTCCTAACAACCTAGAAAAGAGAGAGGAGGTATAAAACCCTATGCCGATATAAAGCAGACATTCGGGAAATGTTAGTTATAAAGTTACTTGGGTGCTATGACTATCTGCCTGAAAAGCAGAACATTTTGAACTATGAAAATAAAGTTTTTAGAAATTTTTGCCAAATTTACATTTTTTTCATAACTAAGCACAAAAGATATCATCAAAACTTTAATATTACTTTGAAGTACAATGTGTGACGGTAAAACAATCTCAAAATCCCCTTGATATGTTAGAGCGCAAAAAAGTTATAACCTCCTATAATGACAGGGCAAATTTTAAAAATTAGGCCTGGTCCTTTGTCTGCAAGCGCAGACAAAGCGCCACGTGTGGCGCCGGCCTAAGGGTGGTGGCACACGTGCCGTTTTAGCTGCGCACCGGGGCAAGCCGTGGCCTGTTCGCATCGCAAAACACCAGGGGCTCATTCTCGATCACAGGCGTTACCATGGTGGTACACATGACGTATTGGCCCGGTTTTAAGCAGTCCATCAAAAAATGCATGCATTTTTGGAAAACACAGGCATTTTTTGAAAATGCATCCGTTTTTGACAGGTTCGACCAATTATCTAAATTGAAACTGGTCAAAAATGCATGTATTTTCAAAAACGCATTTGTTTTTTGACGTACAGCTTAAAAATGGGCCATCAGACAAGGTGGTAGCAGCTTGCCCCATGGGGGGAGAAGTGTCTGTAGATCTTATCCAGCTTCATGTAAATGACTCAGTAGTCAGACCTGTTCCCTTGCATAATTCAGGGTAATTCATGTGTAAATCCTGAAGCCCACTGTTATTAGATGTATCTTGCCACAGGCCGATTTAACAGCTTAAATGAAAGATACACAGCAGCAAGTTACTACTGATAAGAGAAGATCTGTAGCCTGTAAACAATTCCTATTGTTATTCTATTAAACAGAAAATGTTATGTAAATGCTGCATTCTTATGGATGTCAGACCAGATACTGCTCAACCAGCCAAAGTTTTCTATACTCAAAAGAAATCCCATTATATATCTTGGCACAAAAGGAAACCAGAATGTGATCTTTTGTTGCTTTGGTGATAGTTGTTTATTATGGTCTCTCACGCTTATTATACTGCATATAATAGGGGATTCGGCCATCTAAAACTCTTCACTTTGTATGCCCCATAACAGGCAAATGTATGTATACATTTATAGTACATAGGGGTTGGTAAAGGTCTAACTGGTTTCAAAAAAATTGCAATTAACCCCTTATCAGCGACACTAGTTTTCAGCTCAATGACCAGACTCGATTTTTCAAATCTGACATGTCTCACGATAATTGGTTATAACTTCGGAACGCTTTAACATATCCCGGTGATTTTGAGAATGTTTTCTCGTGATACATTGTACTTCATGTTAGTTATAAAATTTAAGTGATATGTTTTGCGATTCGTTCTGAAAAAAAGTAAAAATTTGGCAAAAGTTTGTAAAAATTCTTCATTTTCCAAGTTTGAAATGTTCTGCTTTCCAGATAGGAAGTAAAACTACCCAAAAAGCTTGATAAATTACATTTACGGAATGTCTGCTTTATGTTGGGATGATATTTTATGCTTCCTCTCACTTTTCTAGGATGTTATGAGGTGCAGAACTTTAGGTGCGATTTTTCTCATTTTCATGAAAATTGCCAAAACTCACATTTTGAGGGAAAACTCAGCTTCCAAGTGACTTTGTAAGGCCTAAATAATAGTAAAACCCCATAAATTACCCCACTATAGAAACTTCACCCCTCAACGTATGTAAAACAACTTCTATTAAGTCCATTAACCCTTTAAGTGTTTCACATGGGTTAAAACGATATGGACCTGCGATTTAGAAACTATGGAATTTTTTTGGAAAATACATTCATTTAGGCCAAACTGACAGTTTCAGAATAAATTAAATGATGAAACGCACTGCAACGTTTGATGCCCAATTCCTCCCGAGTGTACTGATACCCCATATGTGGTGGTAAACTGCTGTATGGGAGCACGGCCAAGTATAGAATGAATGGAGGCGCCATTCACTGCAGATTTGTATTGTCACATTGTACTACCTATACATTTTTATTTTTTTTGGTAATGCAAACATATGAGGGCTTATTATTTACGGGATGAGATACAATGTATAGATAATTCATTTAGGGGGGCCTAAAGCTTATTCATGAGATTTTATTAACTATTTCAAGGGGGACACAAACAAAATCATCAATTTTTATTTTGGATTTTTAGCATTTTTTTTTCCCCGCTCACCATAATGTAAAAATAATATTTTATCTTTATTCTCTGGTTCACTACGATTGCGGTGATACCTCATTTATATAGTTTTTCTTATCTTTGCTCAATTTACCTGAGCAAAACCAATATTGGAGAATATCGCATTGTTTTTACTATTGACAAGTTTTTATTGCCATAACTTCTGTATTTTTATGTTGTCAGACCTGGTTGAGGGCTTATTTTTTTTTGCGAAAAGAGTTGTTCTTTTCAGTCGTATCATATTAGGGAACGTAGCTTTTTTTGATCACTTTTTAGAACACTTTTTGTGATGGTGTTTGATGAAAAATTGTATATTACGGGAAGTTTTTCGTAGTTTTTTTTTTCATCGTTCACCGAGCGGGTTCAATATCGATTTAGATTTATTGTACAGATTAATACGGACGCGGTGATACCAAATATGTACATTTTTTGTGTGTTTTATATACTGTATTTGCATTATATGTGTAACTGGGGAGATTATGGGACTTTATTTTATTTATTTATTTCATTATTATTATAAAATGATTTAATCTTTTTTTTTTTACTTTCACATATTTTCCACATTTTGGCTTGAACAAGCGATCATCCGATCACTTATTCAAGCATCTACACTGCAATACACTTGTATTGCAGTGTAAAGTGTAAGTAACTGAACAAGCCGCGCATGCTCAGCTACTTACAGCCGGGTCCTGCCAGGAAGGCAGGACCCGGCGAGAAGAGGAGCCGACAGCCTCTGGTCACTCGTCGGGACCCGGGGCAGCGGCAGGAGGGATCGGATCCCCCGGTAAGCACACCGGGGGGTCCGATCCACGGGGGACACACTTGCACGCCGCGGTCATGCTTGACCACGGCGTGTAAGGGGTTAAACACCCGGGATCGGAGTTTTTCCGATCCCGGGTGTTAGTGCCGGGTCTGGGCTGTGATATCACAGCCCGACACCGGCACTATACTGACCCGATGTCCTGAAATGTCCTGAGATGTCCGTAGAAAGGCGTCGCGTCAGAAGAAGTACCCTTAATGACCGAGGTAGAATCCCGATAGGGCGGTCATTAAGGGGTTAAAAACCAAATTATATATAAACACAAACACATACATGTATACAGGAAGTTTCCAGGTTACATACAAGAACAGTTCTGACGGTTAATACTTAAGTTGTATTTATACTGTATTCAAAAGGAAATCTACCATCAAAATCAAGTGTGATAAACCAGTGGCACTTACTCATATATCCAGGCACCATGACAGTGGTAATTTGTTATCCAGGACCTCTTTCAGTCTAAAATTTATGATAATAAGCCTGAAGTGCTACCCTAGCCCCTCAGTGAATGGACCTGACAGACTGTTACACTGTCTCTCCCTTCCCCCTGCTCCCCAAGCACATGTGCAGCCCCTAAGGCTCATTAGCATAATTTTAATTTGAGAAAGATGGAGGCCATGAATGACAAATATAAGAAGATTACCACAGTCACAGTGCCTGGATCTAGGAGTCAGTGTCCCTGGTTTATCCATGCTTGATTTTGATGGAAAGTTAAAACAGCTGTACAGGCAATACAAGATACCATATATACATAAGTATAAGCCGACCTGAGTATAAGCCGAGGCCCCTAATTTTACCCCCAAATAAATACCCCCAGTATATAGCCAGCTAGCTCCCAGTAGTACACAGCCTGCCTGCCCCCCCCCCTGCAGTACACAGCCTGCCCCCTCAGCTCTTAAAAAAAAACTTATATGCCCACCCTCCCCTGCGGCCCCGTTGCTCAAAGCGGCTCCTCTTCTTTCTTCAATCTTCAGTAACAGCCGGTATAGACGCGGCCATGTTGTCTCCCGGCCAGCACATACTATGACGTCAGCAGTGGCCGCATCATAGTATGCGCCAGCCGGGAGATAACATGGCTGTTAAAGAAGAAAGTAGAGGAGCCACGCCGACATCGGGGAGTTTATTTATTTTGACTTTCGTATAAGCCTCAGTGAGGTTTTTCAGCACATATTTTGTGCTAAAAAAAACTCGGCTTATATGCGAATATATACAGTAGGTTCTTTTGGTTTGTACTTAAGTTGAATTTGTATATTTTATAATTGTAGCTCAAGACAATTTTTTTTTCCCAGTGACAATTGTATTTTCTAAATTATTTGCTGAATGAGAGCAAGGATTATCAATAAAATTTCACTACCGACACCTTACAGCTGATCATTGCAGCGTGGGACTAAAATAAAGCACCTAAAGAGCTTCACCAGAGGTCACAGAGGACAAAGAGGTCCATCTAGAACTAAGCGTCGTCTGTATGTCGGTGTCTATAAAGGTAGATTGGGTGGCAGGTGGATCAATAGGACATGAGGATAGCCCTCACGTCCCCGCACTTTTTCGATAACTTTTATTATCTATGTATGTCAATTTTGTTATGCGGCTACTGGGGCATGGAACCTGTTGAAACAGTGCGGGGACGTGAGGATTAGCCCTTAAAAGGGCTATCCTCACCTCCTATTGATCCACCTACCACCCGATCTACCTTTATAGGTAGATTTGTGGTGGTAGCTGCCCTTTAAGTAAGGTACCGTTTGTATTTAGTAAATGTAACTCCATCAAATTATATTGTTCAATGTGACAATTGAATTTAAAATTCTCATGTAAATATCAGTCATCCTGCAAAAAGTACAACATTGCATTGTACCTAGTTATGTGGCAGTACAGCTCTATTCTCCAAGTAGTGGCCACACCTGTTTACACTTGAATAGGAGCGGAGCTGTAAATGCTCGACTTGGCCAAGAACAGAGCTGTGTGCTTCATGATCAGAGGAGGTGCCAGGTATCAGGCCCTCTATAGATATTGGCAATGTATCTTACCATCCCTAGCCTACAACACCATACTTAGGAGCCAGTGGTGATCCAACTTATGTGAAGATGCTGTGTGGAGCTCTTGGGCTCCTTTGTCCCTTGCATACTGATAAAAGGGACAAGGATGTTATAGGTCAGGCACACTTGTAGTTGTATTGCTGTAGCAGTAAATACTACCAAGATTGTGGCAAGGAGAAACTTCACTCTTGTAAGTGATATTGGATTACACCTTTGCATATGTCCTCTCACATGACAGGTTTTAATATCACTGATCATCCAGTATGTTCTTAAAGTTGTCAGCAAGATCCAACTTGTAGTTCAGCCCTGCATTTCCACTGCTATATACTATAAGGGTTGTGGAGTAGATCATTTTGTTATAGGCTGAGGGGTGACCTTCTGAAGGTCTTCTTAGAAAGCAGTGTATAGTTTGTCAGCAGTGATCTATGACAACCGTAGGTAGAGTAGTCATGAGATTTACAATGGAATGTAAGTCATCACAGGAAAAAGGCAGCCACAATAATGACACTCCTGTAGCTAAACTACACTCGTATACAAACAAGAAGTTTCAGTTCCTCCAATGGATGGATTCTGTCAGAATCTACTTAAAGAATATCTACCTTTAAAAATCCACCGTGATAAACTAGGGACATTTACTCATAGATCCAGGCACCAAGCCTGTGGTAATATTTTTATATTTGTCATCCACAGCTAAAATCAACTTTTTATAATTATTCTAAACAGCAAAAATGGCTACTTGTTTGAAGTTACCAGAACCCCCCAATACTGCAGCTTACACTATGCAGGACACAGACACAGTGATGAAACCTCCTATGCTGCGGTGAAATGACATAAGGCAGAGGAGAAGGGGGAGACAGCCTGTGAAGCTGCAGCACAGAGAGGCTCTGGTAACACTCCCCATAAGATTTCTGATTTCATAGCATAATTTTAAAAAGTTTATTTCAGAAGGAAGGATGCCATAAAAAACACATATAAAAGATACCCCTGGTTTATCCATGTTTGATTCCAGTGGTAGAATTCCTTTAAAGGCTATCCATTATATTCATGAGCAGCAGATTTGTTGCAGGATGTCCTGGAAATGTCCAATTTATCTTTGCATATGCTGCAGAAACAACGTCATTCAAATGCAGAGAACTGATAATCAATAACAGAAATGTCTGCAACAAATCTGTGGTGTAATTCAAGTGTATGGCTTCCACAGGACAACTCTCCAGGTTACTGAGGTGGAAGATGTCCTTTACATAAGGTCAGGACGACAATGAGGCTGCATCCACACGTTCCACCTGGATTATGTTTTGAAACGCAATCCAGACTGAACGTGTGTACGCAGCCTAAGGTAACTTTGGTAAGATTATAAAATAGAGTCAAGGGGTCACGTTAGGTTACATAGTCTAAGCTCAGGCATATGGCAGATGCTCGACTGCAGCATAGGCTGAGAATCAGAGTGCTCCAGATGTGGTCACCCCTCTGAAGACTTTCCTAATTGGGGCAACCTCATTTTGAAGGGGTAGTCTGACATGAAATACTGCCTTTAAGCAGCAACTATTTTCTTTGGTGCATATTAGTCATTCTAGGGTCAGCCTCCATTAAATATCATAACATTGTTATGTTAGCTATATAGTGGTGTGGGGTTAAAGGGGCTTCTGGATCCACAAGCACCCGGATTGTATATGTCCTATGATGGTCTATATGTATGCAGCAATGAGATGGAAATACCATTTATAGATAATTGATCCATATACATGTGTATGGAGAGTGCCAGTGCTATAATAGTGAACTTGGGGCGCACAGCTGTGGAGGGTGTCATGTTAGTGCCGAGTGGCCTGGAAGTATACATATGAGCCGTGTAATGAGCCCACACAGCAGTACATCAGCCCCTACGTGTATGTGGAGCAGACCCCCCCTGCTTCCTGTGCACCGGATAATCTTCCCCCGGGGATCCGGCGCTCTCTGTGTAGCCAGCACTCACCTTCATCCCGGATAAAGCTGCCCCGGCTGCCATAGTCAGTGACGACCCTCCCGGTGACTTGATCCACTGCTCTCAGGGTTTCTAGACGCCTGCACAAGGCACAGGAGCTGGAGAATGGAAATAAAGCGGCGGGCGGGGCCAGAGCCAGCCATACATGTCTATAGAGCCGCACACACTGCCCACCTTTGTTGCACTGCCAGGTCGTTCTCAACAGGCGTCCTATACAAGTGCGATCACTTCTATGCGGTTTTGGTGCAGTTTTTCTAACTGAATAGGCAAAACATTTTCTCATCAAAGTTCAAGTAAATTTTTAAAAAAAGCAGCACCAAACTGGATGAAGTTCTTTAGGATACAGTTTTTACTTAAAGGGGTTAGCCACTAGACTTTGCCAGGGTAAGTATAATACCCTGATGGGGTTATCAAACCATATGACCATTTCATACTTACCCTGGGAAAGTTTCTTTGTATCAGGACTCGGGACTTCCTGTGGGGACTCTGTGTCCTGCTGGCTTCCAGCAGATGAAGGAGACCACACGGATGGCCTTGGCATACCCCTCCAACCACTGATATGTTAGTGGTTATTATGAAGTGGCAATTTACACATTCATTTCTGCACGGCCCCCCTTAATCTCCCATAAGTATGCAGATACAGGGACATCACAGGAAGCCCCGAGTCCTGCTGCAGAACCCACCATTCCTGAGGACTGCACAGGAATTTTATCAGGATAAGGCACATGCGTGTCCTCAAGCAAAGCTCAACATACAACAGGATGTGCATGGGGACTAAGTATGATATGGGTGACCCTATTAGAGTCTTATACTTACCTTGGTAAATTTTTGTAAACCCTTTTAATGCCCTTCATTTGTTGATATACCCATACTCTGCTGCACTAAATGCCCCTCAAATGCTAATAATATAACTACACTCAAACGCTGCAGGTGTACTCGGGTAGGATACAGCAGAAGGGTAACTTCAGACGCCCCTATCTTCAGTTCTATAGTACCTACAACATTATTGTGTCTTAGATATGTCATATCAAAGATAAGAATTTCAGATCGCATCAAGCTTGTGGTTTTGTGGGCTACAGAACTGGAAGTACAGTACAAAACATAGTTTTTTTTTTATCTGCAGCTTGCATTTACAACTTTTGGGGGAATTTGAACCCCTGTCCCTTCCACCGCACATGATCTATCTAAAGCCTGGCACAGAATTGCTCTATAGCCTGAGCCATTCCCTTACTAGCCCACTTCATTACACACTCTGATAAATCTGCCCCTATGTATTTAAAGGGAACCTACCACCACGAATCTACCTATAAAGGTAGATCGGGTGGTAGGTGGATGTATGGGACGTGAGGATAGCCCTTTTTAGAGCTAATCCTCACGTCCCCGCTAGCGTAGTATAAACTTTATTGCCCTAATATGTTAATTTAATTAAGCGGCTACCGGGGCGTGGAGTAGCCGGACACGAGGCTACACGGCGCGGCTACTCCACGCCCCAGTAGCTGCTTTCCCCCGCCTACCCTGTGATCTTCGGCGCGCAGCTCCTGGCAGCTGCGCGCCCTCGTCCGAGAAGCCGGAGTTCTGCGCATGCGCAGTAACTCCGGCCTCGTTCCCGAGATCGCGCATCTTGACCGGAGTTACTGCGCATGCGCAGAACTCCGGCTTCTCGGACGAGGGCGCGCAGCTGCCAGGAGCTGCGTGCCCAAGATCACAGGGTAGGCGGGGGAAAGCAGCTACTGGGGCGTGGAGTAGCCGCGCCGTGTAGCCTCGTGTCCGGCTACTCCATACCCCGGTAGCCGCTTAATTAAATTAACATATTAGGGCAATAAAGTTTATACTACGCTAGCGGGGACGTGAGGATTAGCTCTAAAAAGGGCTATCCTCACGTCCCATACATCCACCTACCACCCGATCTACCTTTATAGGTAGATTCGTGGTGGTAGGTGCCCTTTAACTGTTTGTATCTCCAGTTCTGTAGCTCACAGAACTAAAAGCCTGATACGAATTGAATAATGAGATACATATCTTTAATATAAAACCAGCATATTTGTCATTCTATAGAAATGAATACCCCTCATTTGCTGCTGACATAACTATAGAGTGCTGCACTATATACCCCTCAACTATTGCTGCTATAACTATACAGTGCTGTACTATATACTTCTCATCTGCTGCTGATATAACACTACAGTCCTGCACTATATACCCCTCATCTACTGCTGAAATAACACTACAGTACTGCACTATATATCCCTCATCTGCTGCTATAGCTATATAGTCCTGCACTCTATACCCCTCATCTGCTGCTGATATAACACTACAGTCCTGCACTACATACCCCTCATCTGCTGCTGAAATAACACTACAGTACTGCACTATATATCCCTCATCTGCTGCTATAGCTATATAGTCCTGCACTATATACCCCTCATCTGCTGCTGAAATAAAACTGCAGTGCTGCACTATATACCCCTCATCTGCTGCTATAGCTATATAGTCCTGCACTATATACCCCTCATCTGCTGCTGATATAACACTACAGTCCTGCACTACATACCCCTCATCTGCTGCTGAAATAAAACTGCAGTGCTGCACTATATACCCCTCATCTGCTGCTGCTATAACTATACAGGGCTGCACTATATACCCCTCATCTGCTGCTGCTATAACTATACATCGCTGCACTATATACCCCTCATCTGCTGCTGCTATAACACTCCATTACTGCACTATATACCCCTCATCTGCTGCTGCTATAACACTACATTACTGCACTATATACCACTCATCTGCTGCTGATATAACTATACAGGGCTGAACAACATACCCCTCATCTGCTGCAGAAATAACACTACAGTGTTGCACTATATACCCCTCATCTGCTGCTGCAATAACTATACAGGGCTGCACTATATACCCCTCATCTGCTGCTGATATAACTATAAGGTGATGCAATGCACTCCCCATATTACATGCGTCCCTTTAATAGCTGTGGATGGCTACACTACATACACATGTACTATAAATGGTAGACTCCCCATCCACTTGCTTATAGCTAGAGAGCAACTGTGAAAACTCTAAATTTGCCAATCAATAACTATCCCCATCCTTGTAGCTGACTACCTGTCTATCGTACTGCCTGCACATCCTCCTGCCAGTGTAGCACGGTTATAAGCACGCCACCTACAGATCACTGTGAGCAGCGCATGGTAGATGTTACCATTCGCCAGGACACATATAACTCAAGACGTTGATTGAAAGCACGTGCTACGTTCTCCAATCCCCAATCCCCGATGTCATTTTCTAGTCCAATCAGAGAGCAGCTCTGCACCCACCTCCCTCCTGGGGCCATACAAAGACAAGGGCGGCCTATCTAACCAATCACACGCCGCCTATCATACACGCCTTTGTGTATCCGATCAGCTGATGCAATTCAACCGATATCAGCAGGGGGCGGCGGCTACGCTGCGTCACTAGTGACACTGGGGGAAATAACACATTTCATATAAGGAACGCAGAGTGCCAACCAGCGGGGCAGCTACCACCCAGGGTGGCACCCAGCTTTACATAGTTGCTTGCTATATTAACTGCTATGTATATCTGTGCGTGTATATATATGGATTTTTCATTATCATCTTTCTTGTAGGACATAAAAGTTTAAAAAGAACCTTTGCTTTTGGTTCCACCCAAGGCGTGTCACATTCTGGCCTCTCTCCAGTCTTCCTACTGTTCTAGTCAGGGCTCTGCTTCTGTCCTTCACAGGTCACACCTTCATATTCTCTCAGTCATTAGGTAGCATAGACCACACAACCAGCTTAGTGGAGAACCCCATCTTTTAATGGACATACTTACCACCTTTTCATTGGCAGAGACATAACTTTTTTCAGTTGATGTAGCTGTATAGGTTTTTTCCCCACAACTTAAAATAGTACAATTTTAAGTACATATAATGTATTTAAAAGGACGAAATGATTGCAGTTGCAGGGTATGTGGAGCTGCAGTCCTAGAGAAGGATTAGATAATCAATTATATCTGTGTCTATAAGGGTATAAAAGTTCCTTTTTTTTTGCTCATTAACCCCTTAAGGACGGAGGGTTTTTCGGCTCATTTCTTGCTCTCCAACTTTTTCATTTTTCCGTGTACAGACCTGTGTGAGGGCTTATTTTGTGCGTAACAAATTTTACTTTCCCATAATGTTATTTATTTTAACATGGCGTGTACTGCGAAGCTGAAAAAAAATTCCAAATGTGGAAAAATTGAAAAAAAAACACGTTCTTGTGGGCTCAGTTTTTACGACTTTAACTCTTCGCTCCAAATAACACGCCTACTTTATTCTTTGGTTCGGTGCGATCGCGGTGATACCAAATTTATATAGGTTTTATTGTGTTTTAATACATTTTCAAAAATTAAACGAATGTGTACAAAAAAGAAAAAAACATTTTTGCCATCTTCTGACCCTAATAACTTTTTCATACTTTGGCGCACGGAGATGTGTGAGGGGTCATTTTTTGTGAAATGAGGCAACGTTTTCATTGCTACCATTTTGAGGTCTGTGCGACATTTTGATCATTTTTTATTTCATTTTTTATGTTATGTAAAAAGGTGTAAAAGTCGCATTTTGGACATTTGGGCGCCATTTCCTGCCTCGGAGGTCACCGCCGCCTGTAACCGTTTTTATATTTTGATAGATCGGGCATTTTGGGACGCGGCGATACCTAATATGTTTGTGATTTTTACTGTTTATTATGTTTTATATCCGTTCTAGGGAAAGGGGGGTGATTTGAACTTTTAATAATAATAAATAATTCTTTATTTATATAGCGCACACAGATTACGCAGCGCTGCACAAGCATATCAAATTGGTCCCTGTCCCCATGGGGCTCACAATCTAAACAACCTAACAGTATGTTTTGAAGTGTGGGAGGAAACCGGAGTATCCGGAGGAAACCCACGCAAACACGGAGAGAACATTTTTAATATTTTATTAATTTTTTTTATTTTTTAAACTTTTTTTTTTCTTTTTTTTTTCACTATCTTTTAGACCATCTAGGGTTCATTAACCCCAGATGGTCAGATCGCTGCTACCATATACTGCAATACTTCTGTATTGCAATATATGGCATTTTTGCAGCACATTCATTACAATGAGCCACTGGCTCATTGTAAAGAATCTGCAGCTGCCAGATAGCCTCGTGTCAAAAGAAGACACGAGGCTACCATGGCAACCGATCGCCGCCCCCCGATGACGTTCGGGGGCGTGGCGATCGAAAAAAAGATGGCGGCGCCCGCGCGCCGCCGTCTTTTAAATGCCGCCGGCGACTTTGCCGGCGGCAACGGGGGGGGGTTAATAGCCGCGATCGGTGCTAGCACCGACCGCGGTTATTGGCGGTGGGGGTTTTATGCATTATGCAAAAACCCCCACCTTTGTATGAAGAGGACTCGCCCGTGAGCCCTCTTCATACATCCCTTATACCTCTGCGCCGTAGAGCTACGGCGCAGAGCGTTAAGGGGTTAATGTACACTCTGCACCCGTATCTTGACAGTAAAAAACTGAAATGTAGATATTTTTGGTAATTTATTAAATAAATACTGAAATATCACAAGTATTACGATTATTTGCTGTGACACTCATATTTAACTCACATGATGTCCACTTCCTTCTAATCCTCCTTGAGATGGGTCTAGTCCTTCATTGGAGTCCAGCTGTGTTTAATTGAACTGATTGGATTTGATTAGGAAAGGCACATACATGTCTATATAAGATCTCACAGCGGATGTCAGAGCACATAAGAAATTTGAGGAACTGCCCAAGGAGCTCAGAGATAAAACACAGATCTAGCCAAGGTTACAAAACAATTTCTGCAGCACTCAAGGTTCCTAAGAGCACAGTGGCCTCCATAATTCTTAAACGACATCTATCAACAGGATAAAGGATAGTAAACCAAGGACACGGACATGTTGGTGTGCTTACTATGCCCTGAGTTTTTTTTTTTTTAAATAAAGTTTTAAAATTTTGGGTGCAGACGATCCCCAGATACAAAAAAGTTGGGGAACACTGCTTTAACTGGAAGAATTTTGGGATGACCACAACTCTTCCTTGACATGGCAATCCATCCAAACTAATCAACTGTGGGAGAAGAGCCATGGTGAGAAAGGTAAAGGAGAACCCCAAGATCACCGTGGCTAAGTTCCAGAGATCATAGAGATGCAGTAGGGAGATGGTAGAAAGTTCCACAAAGTCAACTTATCACTCCCTCCACAAGTCGGGGCTTTATGGCAGAGTGTTCTGATGGAAACCTCTCGAAGTGCAAGACATATGAAACTGCATACAGTTTACAAAAAAACACATGAAGGATAACATTCTCTGATCTGATGAGACGAAGATTTAACTTTTTGTTGTTAATGTTAAGCGGTAAGTGTGGAGAAAACCAGGCACTGATCAGCACCTGCCAAATACTATCCCAACAGTGAAACATGGTGGTGGTAGCATCTTGTTATGGGGGTGGTTTTCAACTGCAGGGACAGAATGATAGTTTGCAATAGAAGGAAAGATGAATTGGGCCAAGTACAGAGATATCCTGCTAAAATAGCTAAAATAACAAAGCAGTGGCTTCAGGACAACTCTGTGACCATTCCTGACGGGCCCAGCCAGAGCCCTGACCTAAACCCAATTCAGCATCTCTGGAGAGACTTGGAAATGGCTGATAAACAGGGCAGATTATAGAATTTCTACTGCCTGAGGAAAAAATTGAGAATATTGACACCCCCCCCCCCAGCGCCTAATTAAAGGGAACCTGTCATCAGAAATTGACCTAATAAACCACTACCAGTATGTTATCAAGCAGCTGAACAGCTTCTAGAACATGTTTCTTTCCTGGCCCAGCTTGGTGACATCATCAGGAAATGAACTTTGAAGTGAGATGTAAGTTGGATGTATAAAGTCAGGGAGGAGGAGAGTTAAACAATGAGGTTATGCTCTCCCTTCCTCTAAGCGCCTACACCCCCCCCCCCCCCCCCCCCCATGTAGTTGATATCATTCACTGGACTTCAGTAGATCTGATCAATTATGTTCCTGGATGCAGGTCCATCAATTAGAGTAAAGGGGGCATTCAAAAGCAGGGAAAGCTTGACTTCAGCGTTAAAGTCTCCACGTCCTTGACTTCATAAAACCAATTTACATCTCACTTCAAAGTTGATTTTCTGGATGATGCCACCTCACCAGACCAAGAAAGAAACATCATCTAGAAGCTGCTCAGCTGCTTGACAACAGACTCGGAGTGGTTTATTAGGGCAATTTCTGATGACAGGTTCCCTTTTAAGCTACCTCACACACTAGTTGTCAGTCATTATACACAGACATTAGTGACCTCTAGTACCTTACAGGTGATTATCTGCTCACAGAAAGAGAACTTCTCTCGGCCATGGTTTATCTCTGCTCAATTGACAGTCAAATGACTTCAGCTCCATGCAGCTCAACTCCACACTGCGCCCATAAAAAAAAAAACTCACTTACAATATAATGGAGCATGTTCCTAACATATATTATCCTCACAACATGACTGAATACACAATTCCCCACATAAAGAATCCTTTATATAGACACCAAATAATTTATAGTATTTATAGCTCCCACAATTTATTATATACCCCATGAACTACAGCACCCTGCTAATTTATATACAAACCCGATTTTATATAGATTTCCAAATTTATTTATAACAGCCCCCATATACATACTCCCAAATGATATACAGTACTCCATATAAAGCCACCCAGTTTAATTAAAATCCAGCCCCTATATACAGAGTCCCCCATAGACAGTATATAGAACTACGCCAACCTTAGTACTACACAGCTTTCCCCAGTACACATGGACTTGGCAATGTTTGGCGAGTCCATACTATCGGCGGCTAAAGGCAGTCCGTAATCTGCCGCCCGAGTCGGGGACTTCTTCCCGCCTCATTGCAGAGGTGGCCCTGTCCACCAAGGTTCACCATCCAACCTGAAGGAACTGGAGGATCTGCACGGAAGAATAGCAGAGGATCCCCAAATCCAGGAGTGAAAAACTTGTTGCATAGCCCCCTTAGCAGAAAAATGGTCACATGTCCACATCACATGTCCTGCACCTGCCTGGGCAGGTCATGAAATCACCACTAAATTGTGCTGTAGTCGGTTGGTTGCAGTGCATCCAGTAGACCGGTGTTTTTTGATGTGCAGTGATGGCAGTTACACATCATTACAGTCTGTTAGATCATCAGTGGGGGCAGAACATAAGAGGGAGGAGGAGTTACTGAGAACTAAAGTTACTTGTAGTTACCAGTGGCAGCCACCTTGGTGATAACTCTGCCTACTTTAGAGGGGCCATACATTTTGTGAATCATAAAATCAAACTATTTTAGCTCCATTTTGTGACTAATGACATTGAGTTTTGTTATATTCATTTATTTATAGCATTATGGGTTTTTGTATCAAAATATATATCATTCATATATATCATTCATATTCCTGGAATACCACTTTAACTGTCTGTAGCTTGTAGTTCTCCCTATGCAGCTGTCGGGAGGAACTGATTGTCTGTGTATCAGCGTGCATCAGTGAGTGAGCTCTGTCCTGGACTGCAGGGGGTGGGGCTAGAGTTCAGGGAGCGGAGAGAGAAACTCAGCTCCATGGCCGTCACACAGAAATCCAAAATCTAAGTCAGAAGTTGCAGGGTTGTTTCTAGGGGAAACTGAAATTGTGTACACCAGGACTAATAGAGACAGGTTATATCTGTGAAATGCTGTATTTTTGTTAATAACAGTGAATTAGTGAATGTGTTGTTATCCTGAGTACATTTGAAAAACTTGTCTTTATGGGAATATCCCTTTAATTATAAATTTATACTGTATATAAATCAGTAAATGTATTTAAAGGCGACCTTTGAGGACCACTATACCACCCACAGCTTATTATGAGTATGTGGCTTGGTGTCCCAATTTGCTCTGTATTTTTTCTCTCCGAGTCTACAATAAAAAAAAAAATTGAAATGTATACACTTACCTCTCTCCTGAACATGTTCAATGAAACATTATCGGATTCATCTCTAGGTAAGTATAATCATTCAGATCTCCCTGACTGGTTCTTTAATGTGAGGGAATTCGTTATGCTGTGAGGAGATATGTTGCATGGATGTGAAGATATTTGGAAGCAAAGTCATTGTATGGAGAAGTCACCTTATACTTGATTTAAACAGTAAGTGATGTCTGCTTGATGGCAGCCTTGCTGTGCAGTACATTTATTTTTATATATTTATGTGCAGTATAACTAATGTTGGTATATATTTATCTGTGTGTATATTAATCTTGGATTTATTTTCATACGTGTGATATACTAATTGTTGATGTATTGCCAGTATTTTATAGATAAGTAAGTATCATTTATAGGGTGTAAGTATATGTAGTGTGTGTATATATGTATGTACCCATAGCATATATATGATGCATGTGTGTATATGTCTGTTTAGCGTATATATACAGTATATGAGGGTTCAAGCATATAAGGCCCTAATCCAAGGTTTGCACTGGGGCCTATTGGAGTCTTGTCACACTACTGCGTATTGATAACTTAAAATTTGCTCTTTTTTTATAAAGCTTTTATTTGGTTTTCAGTTAATTCACAAAAAGAAACCATTACAGCAGAGGTGGGGATACACCGTCCCCTTACACCAGTAAAAGAACATAACAGACAGAAGAAAGTCCCAACATGGTGCTCAGGGGCGGACTGGGAATTTAAAGTGGCCCCGTAGAAAACTGTAAAAGTGGCCCTATTCTGTGGGCGGGGTCAAAACAAGTAGGTGTGGCCTTGTGGTATGGGTGGAGTTCCTAAACTCCACAAACTGTTTATAGATGGTCTAAATCAGGGGTCTTAAACTCAATTTACCTGGGGGCCGTTGGAGGTAGATTCTGGGTAAGGCTGGGCCGCATCAAGTTTTCCACACAAAATGCGCTTACAAAATATCATTATTCAGATTCAAATGTCACGGCGTCTCCCAGTGCAAGGAAAGCCCCAAGCTGGGAGACGTGTTTTCTCTATGAACGCGCCCTGTGTACCGAGGGGTCCCAAGCTCCTACCGCACTGAGCCCAGTCAGGGACACTCCATTCTCCCCCACCACCACCCGGTACTTGCCTCCCCGTGTCCCTCCCATCGAAGAAGATGAAGTCGCCGCTCTGACCTGCACCAAGTGCGTTCAGAGCGGCGACTTCATCTTCTTCAAGTACCGGAGGGAAGGGGATTAACCGGTTACGGGCCCTTTCCTGTTTTTTCATGTCCATTTTTCACTCCTCACCTTCAAAAAACTATAACTTTTTTATTTTTACACGTAAAGAGCTGTGTGATGGATTGTTTTCTGCGTAACAAATTGCACTTCATAGTGATGGTATTAAATATTCCATGCCATGTACTCGGAAGCGGGAAAAAAATTCCAAATGCAATGAAAATGCATTTGCACCATTTTCTTGTGGGCTTGGATATTACGTCTTTCACTGAGCACCCCAAATGACATGTCTACTTTATTTTTTGGGTCGGTACGATTAAGGGGATACCAAATTTGTATAGGTTTTATAATGTTTTCATACATTTACAAAAATTAAAACCTACTGTACAAAAATATTTTTTTTTATTTTGCCAAATTCTGGCGCTAATAACTTTTTCATACTTTGGTGTACGGAGCTGTGGGTGCTGTCATTTTTTGCGAAATTTGATAATATGTTCAATGATATCATTTTTAGGACTGTACAACCTTTTGATCACTTTTTATAGATTTTTTTATATTTTTCAAAATGGCAAAAAAGTGCCATTTTCGAATTTGGGCGCTATTTTCCGTAACGGGGTTAAACGCACTGAAAAACCGTCATCATATTTTGATAGATCGGGCATTTTCGGACGCGTCGATACCTGATATGTTTATGATTTTTACTGTTTATTTATATTTATGTCAGTTCTAGGGAAAGGGGGTTGATTTGAAATTTTAGGTTTTTTTATTATTATTTTTTTTTTTTAAACTTTTTTTTATTTTTATTTATACTATTTTTCAGACTCCCTAGGGTACTTTAACCCTAGGTTGTCTGATCGATCTTATCATATACTGCCATACTACAGTATGGCAGTATATGGAGATTTTCCTCCTCATTCATTACAATGTGCTATCAGCACATTGTAATGAAGGGGTTAAAACCTCGGGTCTTCGGAAGACCTGAGGCTACCATGGAGACGGATCTCCGCCCCCCGATGACGTCACGGGGAGCGGCGATCCCAGGTAAGATGGCGGCGCCCATGCGCCGCTATCTTTTTGAGGCTGCCGGCAGCTTTGTCGGCAGCCATCGCTGTGAAAGCACCCGCGATCGGTGCTAGCACCGATCGCGGGTGTTACCGGTAAGCCTTTGCTGCAATATTCAGCAAAGACTTACCGGCTATGGAGAGGGCTCAGCCCGTGAGCCCTCTCCATGCAGCGCGACCAGGTGGGGGCCGCAAAATATTGTCCCGCGGGCCGCAGTTGGCCCGCGGGCCGCGAGTTTGAGACCCCTGGTCTAAATCAACATGTACACTGCAAAGAAAGAGACTCATACTGCCTCCCTTATACAGGAATAACACTTCTATTTTAAAGGACACCTGTCATCAGGTCTGTGTCACTTGTCCTGTCACTACTACCTGTTGGAGCAGCTCACAAGGATCCCATCCCAGCCTTTATCTAGTTATTTCATACATTAATCATTGTAAAATTATCTTTTCTTTATTACATAAATGAGGTTGGTTACATGGTCAGGGGCCGTGATGTCATCCCTGTTACCCCTCCCCTCTCCTCCGCCTGCTCATGTCTGTGTGTAATGTATAGTTAGTGTATTTGCTGACATGCTGCATCCTCCTAATATACATGTGATAGACACAGACATCAGCTACACAAGTACCTGACATGTTCTGCTATAGCATGGCTGCCTGGAGCTGTTGTACCGTATATACTCGAGTATAAGCCGACCCGAGTATAAGCCGAGACCCCTAATTTTACCACCGAAAACTGGGAAAACCTATTGACTCGAGTATAAGCCAAGGGTGTAGTATACAGCCAGCCCCCATGTAGTATACAGCCAACCAGCCCCCATGTAGTATACAGCCAACCAGCCCCCATGTAGTATACAGCCCCCAGTAGTATACAGCCAGCCCCCAGTAGTATACAGCTTGCCCCCAGTAGTATACAGCTTGCCCCCCAGTAGTATACATCTTGCTCCCAGTAGTATACAGCCTGCCCCCCAGTAGTATACAGCCTGCCCCCCAGTAGTATACAGCCTGCCCCCAGTAGTATACAGCTTGTCCCCTTGCAGTATACAGCCTGCCCCCAGTAGTATACAGCTTGCCCCCAGTAGTATACAGCTTGCCCCCAGTAGTATACAGCCTGCACCCAGTAGTATACAGCTTGTCCCCTTGCAGTATACAGCCTGCCCCCAGTAGTACACAGCACAGCCCCCAGTAGTATACAGCTTGTCCCCAGTAGTATACAGCCTGCCCCCATCAGTATACAGTCTGCCCTCAGTAGTATACAGCAGCCCCTATTAGTATATAGATAAAGAAATAAACTTAATACTCACCCTCTGTTGTCGTCGCGGCTCCCAGCGGCTTCCGATCCCCATCGCGGCTCCCGGCGGCTTCTTCAATCTTCACTCTTCTCAGGCCGGGAGATCGTGCTGGCCGTCGCACACTGTGATGCCGTGCTGTCGCCGCTGATGACGTCATCCACAGTGTGCGACGGCCAGCGCGATCTCCCGGCCAGTGAAGAGTGAAGAAGCCGCCGGGAGCCACTACAGGGATCGGGAGCCGCCGGGAGCCGCGAGGAACATCGGGGACACCGGAGGGTGAGTATTAATTTATTTATTTTTATCATTGACTCGTGTATAAGCCGAGGCGAGGTTTTTCAGCACATTTTTTGTGCTGAAAAACTCGGCTTATACACGAGTATATACGGTATATCTCCTATACACACACAGGCTGCAGGGGCAGGGGCAGTGGCCACCAGCAAGCACATGTAGCAGCCATCACAGCGTTACACAGGCTGTCAGTCAAGCACTGGGGGTGTGGCTGTGCCTCCCACTCATGAATAAGCTGGACAGCTTGAATATGATAATGACTCATTGGACATTTCACAGGTCATTTGCATACAGCTTTAGGACCTCATTGCTTAGGTTTACAGGCATGTAGAGGGACAATGAAGGGATAGAGGCAATGCTTTCTAATGGCAGTTTATGAAAATATATTTAGTTTAGGGGGGTTATTTTGCCTGACGGGTTCTCTTTAAGTGCACACAACTTAATACTGCCATATATGTACACTAAAAACATACTACAATACCTTCTCCGATAAACAAGAATACAACTACTATAATACTGCCCCCTGTGTACAAGAATACAACTACTATAATACTGCCCCCTATGTACAAGAATATAGCTACTATTACTAGTAGCCAGCAAACCCCCAGTATACAGCCAGCCCACTGCAGTATATATCCAGCCAAGCCCCCCCTTCCAGTATATTGCCAGTCCCCCAGTATACAGCCAGCCAGTCCGCCCAGTATACAGCCACTCAGTCTGCCCCCTATATTGCCATCCCCTTCCCCAGTATACAGCCAGACAGCCCCTGTCCCAGTATACAGCCAGACAGCCCCTGTCCCAGTATACAGCCAGACAGCCCCTGTCCCAGTATACAGCCAGACAGCCCCTGTCCCAGTATACAGCCAGACAGCCCCTGTCCCAGTATACAGCCAGACAGCCCCTGTCCCAGTATACAGCCAGACAGCCCCTGTCCCAGTATACAGCCAGACAGCCCCTGTCCCAGTATACAGCCAGACAGCCCCTGTCCCAGTATACAGCCAGACAGCCCCTGCCCCAGTATACAGCCAGACAGCCCCTGCCTCAGTATACAGCCAGACAGCCCCTGCCTCAGTATATAGCCAGACAGCCCCTGCCTCAGTATATAGCCAGACAGCCCCTGCTCCACTATATAGCCAGACAGCCCCTGCTCCACTATATAGCCAGAAAGCCCCTGTCCCAGTATATAGCCAGACAGCCCCTGCCCCAGTATATAGCCAGACAGCCCCTGCCCCAGTATATAGCCAGACAGCCCCTGCCCCAGTATATAGCCAGACAGCCCCTGCCCCAGTATATAGCCAGACAGCCAGTCACCCATCTATACAGCCCACTCTGGTATACAGCCAGTCCCCGTTATACAGCCAGCCCCACCTCAGTTCATAAAAATAAAAACACATGTAACTCACCTGCTCCACTACTTGATCCAGTTTGGCCGCGGTGGCAGGTCCGCACGCGCCGGCGTCGCACAGACCATGACGTCATGGACTATGCGGCGCTGGTGCGTATGGACCTGTCACCGTGGCCAAACTGGATCAAGTAGGGGAGCAGCGTCGCAGCGTCGGAAAGGTGAGTTTCATGTGTTTTTATTTTACCACCGGCCCCACCAGTCCCAAACCGGCCCCGGACCGGCCCAAAGCTAATCGGCCCACTAATCGGATTTCTCCCGGTGGGTCTTATGGCCAGTCCGACCCTGACATTGGTGCTAATCATTGCATGAGAAGGCTACAGGACATTTGCAGAGCAGGAAGGATTTCCAAGAATAAAGTGTGGAGAACAATGAGCATGCCTGATTTTATGGCACTCTTAGTGGCCCAAAGGTGCCCTTTAGATTCTCCAGGAGGTACCATGCAATGAAGGTGAAGGGTAACATCGATGCTGTGAGTTTCCCTGCACCCAAATAACCAATGATCCATTTCCTCCATTTGCCAAAGAATTTATTTTCCTTCACACTTTTGCTCCTTTCTGTCTCTAATCTCTCTAGAAGCAAAAAGGTGTTTCATCTGTTCTATGATTTGTTGCATGGAGCATAGGCTCCAACACACAGCAGATGGTTACAAGACTTGAGACATGAAATAATTGGGGGATAAATTGGGCTTGTAGTGAGGAAATTTTCATCTGACTCTTCAAAATAATGGAACAGATATAGCATTGGTTCTAATGGGATCTACCACCCTCATACCCTCTGGCACATCTCCTGGACCTGTTTCCACATACGTTGAACATCTGGCAGGACGATAGTCCATGGAACAGATCTGTGGCTTTTTCCTGACATTTGGAACAGGATGTTTTCCTATCTGGCATTGACGTGGAGGGCAGGAGGTTAAAAGCGTATTTCGCTGGGGCGTGGCCTCAGCATGTGAAGAGAGTGGTCGCATCGTGCTAGAGCTCCCGCTGCCTTACAAACTCACCGTGCCACTGCGGAACACTGGAGCCTCCAATATCACTCCCGGCCTCAGGGACATGACGAGGGACCGCCGTTCTAAGCTTGTTCACCGAAAACTACCGGTACACTCCTCCATCTGCGGCCCGACACACCACAGGGAGCCACTGCATCATGCTCCATGGACGACTCACAGCACAGCCTCTCTACGCCAGCGTGGAAACCACAGGTCAGCAGTAGCCCTCCATATACGAGCTGCCTTACGTACCTTGCACAAGAGTATGACGATTTAGAAAACAGGAATAGATGTAACAACGTCTGGATACACAGTCTGCCGGAGGGCATCAAAGGTACTGATTTACGTAATGTGACTGTGACCATTTTCAATAAGATTTTAGGAGACCCACCGGACTCCCATATAGAACTGAACAGAGACCACAGAATGCTTGGCTCCAAACCGTGTAAAAATGAGAGGCACAGGTACAGATTAAAGGAAACCCTTATGCAGAACACACGCTTGTGGGGGCACCCGAATTACAAGGGCCACCAAATACAGGTCATGCCTGATCTCTCTACTCCTACGCTGCTCATGTGCCACATCTTGCGGTCTCTATTAGACAGAATCCGAGAAGCAGGTGCTTCCTACACTTGGGGGTTCCCGTTTCACCTCCCAGTAAAGCAGAACGGATCCTCGTTCACAGTCCAGACAAGACCTGACGGCCCTCTTTGACTTGCTTGAGATGTATACCTGTGAAGTCCCAGATTGAATTGGTCCCAGGCAACACCACCTTGCTGTCAGGAGACATTGTCCTTTACCGCCATGACAAAGGACGGCACGCAGAGGAAACTGACAGATTTTGAGGGAGATAGAACATTTCTTCTTCACTTTTACTTCTACTTTTACTTCTCTTTTACACACAAACACACCGGATGAAGCGCATTCTAGCGCGAAACGGACGTCGTTTAAAGGCTTTGTGATGTCCTGCACCTTTTGTCCTCCACTCCCTTTTGTTTGAACAGCATATTGCTATGCTTTTGTGAGTATATAAAAATAAATACCTAAAGAAGATCTAAAGGTGGTGAGTGCCATTTCTTTCTACTCTATATGCCTGTGAACATTTCTTCTTCACTAATGAACTCTCAGTGACAAACCCTTTGTCCCTATGGGAATCAAATAAATGCTATATTTGTGATGTAATCATTAAAATAGGGGTAAAAGTTAAAAAAACAACAAACGGAGAAGGCCAGCATCCTACTGTCCCAAATATGAGACATAGAATTAAGACACAAACAACTCCAGACCCCTGAAACCAAAGCTCTCCTACTGGACCTTAAAAAACTGCTTAGGACACTGTATCTGGAGAAGATGGTGAAGTGCTGTATGAGTTTGGCAACAAGCCAGGACGGCAGCTAGCGGATACCTTGAGATACCAGAAGACCACCACATATGTACCACACATGTTGACCCCCTCTGGGACTAAGGTCTCTTCCCCTTCCCACATAGCTAGGTCCTTCATGGACTTTTACTCCTCCCTCTACCAACTCAAACACCAAACCCCACTCCCACATTGGCGGACATAAAAGCATACCTAAAAGCATCAGGACTCCCTACACTCACAGTGGAAGCAATAGCTTCCCTAGAGACACCTATCATGCAGGAAGAACTCTCTTGGGCCTTGAAGGATGCTCCAGATGGGAAATCCCCAGGTCCCAGTGGATACTCAATTGGCTACTACAAAACGCTCCCTAGCTTCCCACTTCCTGACAGCCTTTAACACCATCACTTCTGGATCAAGCCTCCCAGTGGACATTGCGAGAGCACACATTGTCGTAATCCCCAAGGAGGGGAAGGACCTGGCCCAGTGCACAAGCTACAGACCCATTTCACTTTTGAATGTGGATCTCAAGCTGTTGGCTAAAATTCTAGAGAACCGACTAGCACCCTTGATCCCAGGGCTGCACACTTGGACCAGATGAGGTTTGTTCCTTCCATAGAGGCCAGAGACAACACCACCAAGGCGCTGAATCTTATTAATCATTCTGCAGTGACCTCAACCCCCGCAGTTGTGCTTTCCACAGACGCAGAAAAGGCCTTCAACAGGGTAGACTGGCCCTTCCTGTTTGGCATGCTGAAACACGTAGGTCTTTGCTCACACATGCCAGCGTGAATTTGGGCCTTTTACTCCTCACCCTCAGCTAAGGTCAGGGTGAATGGGTACTACTCAGACAGCTTTCAGAACAGCACAAGGGAGGGGTGCCCCCTTTCTCCTCTTCTCTTTGCCCTAACATTAGAGCCCCTTCTCAGGAAAATCCAGAATAACCAAGACATCAAGGGCTTACAAGTAGGAGATAAAACATACAAGCTGGCAGCATACGCTGATGACCTGCTCTTCTTCATCACCTGCCCTGTCTGCAGAGCAAGTTAAACGAGTATAGCCGCCTATCCAACTTCAAAATCAATATGCAGAAGTCAGAGGCGATGGCCATACACATTCCATCCCGACAAAAAGACCTGCTGACTTTTAACTTCTGCTTCCGCTGGGCAACCGAATCAATTAAGTACTTTGGGATCAGCCTCACTACGGTTCCAGACAAGACTTACCAGTTTAACTTACCCCCACTGTTGCAGAAACTGAGGGAGGACCTTGCATGCTGGGCAAAAGGAACCTTCTCATGGTTCAGTCGCTGCAGCATGCTGAAGATTAATGTCCTTCCCAGTCTGCTCTACGTGATGCAGGCACTCCCAATACGGATTCCAGGGGCCTTCTTCGGAGAAACGCATGACTCTTCACCACGCTGGTTCACTAATAAACAACCCCAAATACAACGCTGACTCCTAACGTATAAAAAAAAAAAAAACAAGGAGGCATAGTGGCAAAGTGTTTCAAACACACTTTGAAACATTTTGTTCTACGCAGGGCCACATAATGGGTGTAATATCCACCCTCTATTAGATGGTGTCTGCTCTCCTGGAGGGGTACGCCCCCACGTTCCTACAGAAGTGGGAAAGAGATCTGAAGCTCTCCCTTTCAGCAGAACAGAAGGAACAAATTTTGTCACTGTCCCACAAAGCCTCAATTTCCAACTCATACCAAGAAACAAACTTCAAAATTATGACCAGATGGTATATTGTTCCACACGTCCTACCATATAATGTTCCCAGACACATCACCATTGTGTTGGAGATGTGGTTCCTCGGAGGGGACTAAACTGCACATCTTTTGGAATTGTCCTAGGATTCGTCAGTTCTGCCAAGAGGTGGGGCCTCTGACTGACCTGACTGGATAACCCCGCTCTGGCCCTCTTACATCTCTCAGAGCTGTCAATACCCCTGTACAAAAAATCATTGATGCAACATTTAATAAACGCAGTACAAGCCTGTATCAAGACATGCTGGAAGTCAGTGGACCCCCCCTCGGTGGGATATTGGCTATACCGGGTTAACAATATATACGGCATCAAGCACCTCGTCCACTCAGACCCATCTGCCATAAATAGACTACATTGCACATGGGCACCATGGTTCTCCTTCTGCTCCACTGACAATTACAGGGAACTCCTCTGCATTGCAGGTGCGGATGACCACGTGGACCCGCCATGATGCCCCCCCCGTTCCTCCTTTCCCACCCAACAGCCTCTTTCTCAAGACCTTCTGGTGGGTACTCTTCCTCACCAATTGTTATTTATTGTTTAATGATCCCTATCAGGGATAGGTTTATGTTGAGGGTGAAATATTTCGCCCATACTTGTTTGTATTGTATTGTATTGTATTGTATTTCTCCTACCTGTATTGTAATTTTATCTGTTACAACTACAAACAAACTCAAATATGGAAAAAAAGCATATCTAGCCTTGAGCATTATACGAAAATGTGTGTCCCTCCACGTTTCATTAAGTACTATTCTCCTGTTTGACAGCCCTTCACTATCTTCTCCCCTATGTCCGTAACTGGTATATGGCTAGTCTCATTTAGTCATCATATTTCTTAGCCTCATATAGTAAGAGGAGATGTTAGGGCATATTGTCCCAAGAATCCCCCAATATCCCCCCAATATCCCCCAATTTAGCCATGAGTACACCCCTCACCTGAGCATATTGAATAAATTGATCAGGACCCAGGTCAAATTGCTCAACAAGCACCTCCAACTGTCAACTAGCGAGCCATGCAGGAGATGCCCCACCTTGACAATTTCTTTTTCTCTCCATTTATGAAACAATCTATTATTTAGGCCTCAAATTTTTCCTCAGGATGCATATAGGGGGAGCAATATTCCGCTTCCAAATCATAATCTGAGTAGGAGTTGGTTCTATGTGTCCAGTCAAAGATATGTCTGGCCATACATGCAAAGTTAAATGTGCGTACACATAGAAGTCACATAACCCCATTTCCTTTGCCATGATCAATTTCTCCCATTTAATCTTAGGTAGTCTCCCATGCCACAAAAAATGTGAGAATGAGGTGTTTAGTTTGCTGTCTGCATCGGGTAAAGTAGTTTCGAAATTCTCAAAAGACCGGCCCTTAAAGCCTGCTGCCGATATGTGGGTCTCCTGCAGCATGTCAATGTCGGCCTTAAGTCTTTTTAAGTTCCTCTTATGAGGTGATTTTAAACCTTTAACTTTCCAAGTCACCACTGGCATACTAAAATATAGGTAACTTTATCATAGTATCATAGTTTATACGGTTGAAAAAAGACACATGTCCATCAAGTTCAACCAAGGAAGGGAAGGGATTGCTTGAGGGAATTAGAGGAAGCTATATAACATAACCGTCAATGTTATTTAGGTGTAAAAAGGCATCGAGACTCTTCTTGACGTTCTCTGCTGTCCCTGTGACCAGCGCCTGAGGCAGGCTATTCCACAGTTTGACTGTCATGACTCGCAAATTGTACTGAATGGATCAGGTTTCAGGCTTCTTGCTGGGAAACCACACCCAGAGCTGCCTGTGATTGACAGCTGCATTTCTGATCCTGGGAAAGCTGGGTGTGCCTCTGAACTCGTTTTGCCTGCAGCTGCGGTTTGAGTGATGGACGGCTTAGCCAGTCAGTGCTGGAGGCAGTGTCCATTACTGCCTTATATTCTGCTCAGCCCCTTCATTTGCTGCTGGTTATTGCAGTCTTTCTGTGTATCTAGTGCTCTTGCTATTGTGTTTCTGGCTATTCTGTGTACTGACTTCTGCTTTGCCTACTGACCATTCTATTTGCTATACGAATCTGTACCTTTGCCGCCATCTTGGTTTTGACCCGGTTTCACTCTGCTTGTCTGTCTGTATCTGTTGTTTGTCCGTCAGTATCGTTTATCTCCTTGTATGACCCCACCTTCCTGTCTGTCTAGTGTCGGTTTCTGTTACCAGTGTGAACACTGACCTATATCAGTATCCCGGTTACCTGCCCGCTCCACCATCCAGCAGCTGCCAGACGAAGTAGGTTTTCCCTGTCATCTTGTAGGGTCACTCAGGGACCATCAGTTAGGTTCCTGATAGTGGGTTCGCCCTTATCAGGGCGGTTTATCTGCTTTAGGCAGGGCCTTAGTCCGCAGGGACGTCGCAGGGTGAGTTCGCCACCACCTACCTAGTCTGACAGCTAGCGCCAAGCCTGGTTGTGGTCGCGCGGTTGCTGGACAGGTGCATGACATTGACGGTTCGCACAGTAAAGCTGGGTTTTCCCTTTCCCCCATCACTCCTCCCTCCCTAACCCCCCCCTCCTGCAGTCAAAAAACAGGAAGTATGTCGAGTGACAACAAACATACAATATAAAGTAACTTATGAAAGCTTGTACGCTCAAAGGTACAACCCATAAATTTGTTACAAGGACTTCCTTTTTTCTGGTAATAGAAGCTCATTAATCCTCCTCGGAGCTTAGGAAATATATTCAGTCCTCCCTCATTTCATGAGCTAAGTGAAAATCGGCCCCCACTGTGACAAGTGGGGCCAGTGGTATAATAGTTACAATGATCCCCGGGTACATCTCAGGACAAGTCTCTTAATGCGTCTCCCTCCCTTAGGCCAGTTCTACCAAGGCAGACCCATGTCTCTGTATGTGTCTTACCCCGCACCGTTGTACTAGTCATTTTCTCCCAATGAAGGGCGATCTTCCACAATCTGGCTGGTTGGTGGTTCTCATTGTGGCTTAAGACTGGAAGGGAGCCATTCTGACCTCCGTGACAGGGATGCTCGCCAACTATCGCAGTCAGAGTCAGGTGGAGTTGATCCACAATTTGGAGATGGTCGTCTGTTATGGTGGCTCTGAATCTCTGCTAAGAATTCCTCAGCTGCTTGCGGCAAATCTAGCGTGATCAAAGTGCCATCAGGATAGCGAATTCTGAGGATCGCCGGGTAAGCCAGTTGGAATCTTAAATTGGCAAGGGGACCCTGCAGTTACGATATAGCTTCCTTGTCATTGAAATCCAGGTACTTCACTATCGCCTGCCTTGGTTTAGGGCACTGCTCTGGTGGAGGGTCCTCTGAGGGGAGGAACTCCAAGGCCAATTCTGTGAGCTCTGTCCACTCGCCTAGTGATTCCACTTCAGTCAGTCTATAGTCATGTTGGCTGACTTGTTCCTGTAGTGCCTGCAATGTATCCTGTACTGTGGCTTGCAGTGATGATGTTAGTTCTGGCATAATGTACTTAGCCACTTCCGTGGCCAGTTTAGTATAGTCCACTGAGTGTACATTGGCGTCAGTACCTGGTAAGTGAGCAGCTGGATCTTCCATTGTTGTCAGTGGTAAAGCAGGTGGGGCCGGTGTAACATGTGCAGTTCCCGGCAGCACCATCATAGGAGTGTGCGGGCCCTGTTGTGTGTCTGCTCCTGTGGAGGTTCTCATGCAGTAGATATCTGCAATATGCTGCCAGGCTGTTAGCGGGGGCTTTCCTGTTGTCCATGGGGTTGCAGAGGGGTCAGTTGTCAGGTCCAATTTCTGCTGTGGGTGCCCTGGGTTGTGAGAAGCTAAGCTGCGGACATCCTCACATACCTACATCCTCACATACTATACCAACGCCGGGACCAGAAGTCCTTATTTATTTATTTTCAAGCATTTTTATTGGGAAATAAGGTACATGAATGCAATGTATACCAGTCATACAATAAGTCACATAAGCATAAAGGTGAAGCATATACATATCTTGCCCTCTTCCCCTCTCCGTTTTCCAATTTTCCTCCATCTTACATGAAAATCAAGGAGTCAATTGAATGCAATAAGTCAACTAGTGGCATCTGACACTTGGGGCATGCAGTGATTCTATCTATAATTTAGAGGCGCAAAATGCTTTCAGCTGAGCGTATTGGAACTCCTGTCATGGGGGTAGCCCAAATTCTACAGTTCTCTCTGACAGGGACTTTAACTGTAACTCAGTGGGGTGCAATACTTGTTGGAAGCAAGTTTGGAAGTCCTTATTTTGCTCTTTTTCACACTCTATTAATAACATTTTAAATTTATTCTGCTGGTTAATACATTGACTGTGTGCCCAAACACTAGAATAAACACTATAATGCTAAGTCCACATCATGTTTTTCTGACAAGTTAGGATGTACGCCTGGAAAGGTGGAAACACAGGACGAAGACTTAGTAGACTATGTAATTTTATCCTGCAGCCTGCTGTAAAAAAAAAAAAGAAAAGAAAGGGCCAGCAGAGGCCACAATAGCCTGTGGGAGAGTGATGTCAGTGTATGGCATCCATCTCCAGCCTCTGCTAAATGTAGACCTTGGGAGGAAGATTTATTGTTCTATTGCTTAAGTTTTTGCGCAATTGTGTCAAAATGTTTCTGTTGCAGGATTTTTCGAAACTTTATCGATAAAAAAATAGCAGAACTCATCTGCATCCTCCAAACATTGACAAGTCACATCTAACGCATACAATACCATGATAAAAATGCACAAAAACTAAAATAAGTGCTGAACGGCCAAGGCAAGAAAAAATTAAGGTAAATTTCCCTCTGGGAGTTTACTCACTGACATATACACTCACTGGCCACTTTATTAGGTACACATGTCCAACTGCTCGTTAACACTTAATTTCTAATCAGCCAATCATGTGGCGGCAACTCAGTGCATTTACGCATGTAGACATGGTCAAGACAATCTCCTGCAGTTCAAACTGAGCATCAGTATGGGGAAGAAAGGTGATTTGAGTGCCTTTGAACGTGGCATGGTTGTTGGTGCCAGAAGGGCTGGTCTGAGTATTTCAGAAACTGCTGATCTACTGGGATTTTCACGCACAACCATCTCTAGGGTTTACAGAGAATGGTCCGAAAAAGAAAAAACATCCAGTGAGCGGCAGTTCTGTGGGTGGAAATGCCTTGTTGATGCCAGAGGTCAGAGGAGAATGGGCAGACTGGTTCGAGCTGATAGAAAGGCAACAGTGACTCAAATCACCACCCGTTACAACCAAGGTAGGCAGAAGAGCATCTCTGAACGCACAGTATGTCGAAATTTGAGGCAGATGGGCTACAGCAGCGGAAGACCACACCGGGTACCACTCCTTTCAGCTAAGAACAGGAAACTGAGGCTACAATTTGCACAAGCTCATCGAATTTGGACAGTAGAAAATTGGAAAAACGTTGCCTGGTCTGAGTCTCGATTTCTGCTGCGACATTCGGATGGTAGGGTCAGAATTTGGCGTCAACAACATGAAAGCATGGATCCATCCTGCCTTGTATCAACGGTTCAGGCTGGTGGTGGTGGAGTCATGGTGTGGGGAATATTTTCTTGGCACTCTTTGGGCCCCTTGGTACCAATTGAGCATCGTTGCAACGCCACAGCCTACCTGAGTATTGTTGCTGACCATGTCCATCCCTTTATGACCACAATGTACCCAACATCTGATGGCTACTTTCAGCAGGATAATGCGCCATGTCATAAAGCTGGAATCATCTCAGACTGGTTTCTTGAACATGACAATGAGTTCACTGTACTCAAATGGCCTCCACAGTCACCAGATCTCAATCCAATAGAGCATCTTTGGGATGTGGTGGAACGGGAGATTCGCATCATGGATGTGCAGCCGACAAATCTGCGGCAACTGTGTGATGCCATCATGTCAATATGGACCAAAATCTCTGAGGAATGCTTCCAGCACCTTGTTGAATCTATGCCACGAAGAATTGAGGCAGTTCTGAAGCCAAAAGGGGGTCCAACCCGTTACTAGCATGGTGTACCTAATAAAGTGGCCGGTGAGTGTATATGTAAACATCCTGAACATCGGCTGCAGAAATTGCTGCCTCCTGCTGATGTTCAACCCCCCATTTTGGGGAAATAGAAGCTGAACAGAAGGATGTATTGTATTGTATTGAATTATGCTTATACAGTGGGATAAGTTGTAGCCCTACATTGTAAGTAGTGTAAGAATCCTCCCAAAATATCCTTACAGTGGAAAAAACAAGATGTGAACCTAAGGTATGTAAGAAAAGCAACTTAAGTGAGGGTATATTGGCAGGGTGGAACCACACCTATGCCTGTATGAAAGATATTGCACCAGGAGGACTTACACTATCCCCATATATAGCAGATATAGAACAAAAACAAGGAAAGGGAGGGGAGTAAAATGAAGACTAGAAGTTCATTGAATAAAGGTGAAAAAGTTGTGACTTTATTAATTACATAGTGAATATTAAAAACATGTACAAAGAATAAAAAGGAGGATGGCTACAGGAGACAGAAATTCATGTGGACCAGGGCCTATGAAGCACAGGGGGTAGATGCTACAAAGTGAAAGGCATGCCAATAACAAAGCTTCAATGAATAGGTTACAGCAATAATTGTGCCCAAGTAATTAACAGCAGTGAAATAACAGTTGCATATACATAGTCAAGTAACTGATCTGAACATTAGCTCTGTACATTTCACATGGCTGTAAATATAAAACCTGTGCTCATGGTTACCTGGTCGATCGAAGTGCCCCAACGCGCGTTTCAACCCGCCGGTCTTTCTCAAGGGGTAATGTTAAACAAAACAAGCCCAATATTTAAGCAATGACTGACCAATGAAATGTGAAGATAGTAGAGATCAGCTGTGAATGCGGCGCATGGCCATCGGCGTGTGTCCGCGTCACCGGCCAGGTCGGGCGCCGACGTCACCGAGATGGTCCACGTGACCGCGTCATGTGACCTCCGCGACCACGCCCCCCAGCACGGAAGACACGGACCAGCAGCCAGAAGGCATGCGCACTAGGTGAGTAAATGAAACTTCTAGTCTTCATTTTACTCCCCTCCCTTTCCTTGTTTTTGTTCTATAAGATGTGAACCTAGCCTAACCCATTCATATTGCAGCACATTTGCCTGTCTGCTCTCATTTTAGCTGATGTTCAGTTTAGCCTTTCAGTTACAAGGCTACTGAGATATTCATATATATTTGAACCAACAATATCTATGTATATATGTGTTATATTCTATATTTGTTCTTCTGTTTTACAGGTCAGCTTGATGATGGACTGTGGCACCCTGCATGCTATTACATGTGTCTGGTGCTAGCTAAGAATAGAGGGGTGTGAAAATGTATATAAATTTGGTATACAAGCAAAACAAATGTATCTACGTCAAATGAGCATGTCCAAATGCCCTGCGTGGCAAGATATATGAATCATATTACTGTATAATTTGTACTTGCTTTGCTAATAACAAAATTAATAAAACTGTAAAGAATCAAGGATGGAGCAAATCATGAGAGGGGAGCAGTATGGTTACTTATCATTGTTGGACAAAGCATACACTATCATGTGGACAATGAATAATGATCAAGAGCAGTGGATAGAGTTGTGCCATGTAAGATATAATGATTAAACTCCCTAGTTAATTAATCTCACCGGTCAATTTAGTATATACTGTAAATGTACTAGATGCTTGAGATGACATGTAGATGCATTGTCTAGCCAACCATTCTTCCTTTTTGGACCTCACTCAACTCAAGTTTTTATCACCCATCAGAACCTTTTAGTTGTGTGGGCATGTAATCCTGTCTTGCCAAGCTAAGATTGCCTCAGTTGAAGTCGAGTGGGTAACTAACAGGGCCCCAGGGTCTATAGCAATGGGAGGAAGCAAGCTACTACTAATTTGTGCCTGCGATGTAGGAGTTTGCAAATGGGTGTCAGAAAACATTTGCGTATAGCAGTACAATTGTGAGTCCCAAGAACAGATTTAACTGGTGGTTCCTGGGCATCCCAGTCAGACACTAGACAGTGCTAGGCCAGACTTTAGTGCCAGCACTGTGATAGCAAATGCAGACTGCAGTGCGGTCTGCAGGCCAAATTCCTTGAATTATTTTTCGATATAATGCAAGGACTCCCCTTCTGAACAAGGTGTGCAGTCTGTTGCATTGCGTCACCATATGGGCCAGTTTCCATAGACTGTACATGTTCGTTTGCATTCGGACGTAGTGTAACTGTGTATTGGAATATAGTCTGAATGTGGTGAATGAAACTAATTAAAAACACATCCCAAATAAATGTACTTGTAATGAGTTTCCTTGTTTCATGTGGAATTTATTACCTACACCAAGGGTTTCTAATGCGGGACCCCCATGGCACTGAAGCACCTCACAGAGTTGACTAATAGACTACCCTGCACTGACATCATCAGCCTGACCTTTGGTATTTCAGGGAAGGATACTAAAATGGGGCATAACTCAACAGTGTTTCTAAAAAAGATGCTATTCAAGTGTAACTGATGAATAGATGTACTTTTTAGGGCAGGGACGAGGCATTTTGGTGTTCTAGGCAGACAAGCAAAATTGTGCCCCCCCCCCCCCCAATGTGTCCTAAATAGGGCTGATCCTATGTAGCAAACACAAATATATTTCAGCAATGAATATACCAAGCACATAGATACAAATGACTAGGCTGCACAAATATTTACCAGAAATGAAAAAACAGCACACAATAATATCCTGCACTTATAAATATAGACCAAAAATTTACTACACACATCAATATATACCAGCATTAAATATACTGCACATCTGGGCTGCACTCGGGCACAGACATCACTTGCTGTGCTGTTGTCTACTTCTATACCTGTGTTGGTCTGGTCCATCTCGTTCTGGAGAACATCATGGAAACTTCTCCTGGAAGTGACTTATCTCTACAGACTTTGTTTCCCCTAAATCCCTTCCTCATCCAATCCCTACCCTTCCTTGGTTGAACTTGATGGACAAGTGTCTTTTTTCAACCGTATAAACTATGACTAAACTATGACTTTGCTACCTGGGTGACTGTAGCCTCTGGAAAACATCTCCAACTCCGTCCCTAAAAAAATAACAGTCAATACAATGTCCCTTAGATAACAGATATACCCCCTGCATATACAGATAATACACTCAACCCCTCAATATATTAGAATATTTACTACCATATAATTTCCCCCTCATCAAGACAGTAGTCCAAGCACACTTCCCCAGTATGTAGGCAGCCCATGCCCTCAGTATATAACCAGCAAATATATATCCAGCCAGCCCCATAGTATTTAGCCAGTCTCCTACCCCCAGTATATAGCTTGCCAGCCCCCCAGTAGTATATAGCCAGCCTGCCGCCACTGTGGTATATAGCCAGCCTGTCCCCTTGTAGTGTATATAGCTATCCAGCCCCCATGTAGTATTTAGCCAGCTTACCCCCCCCCAGTAGTATATATAGCCAGCCTTTCCCCCTGTATTGTATATATCCAGCCTGTGCAAAAAAAAAAAAAATCAAAAAATACTCACCCACATGCGCTCCTTGGAACCACATGGTCCATTCCGCATATGACCCAGATGCCACCGGAGCCTGAGCAATGAAGTTGCCTTCCCCTCCCTATCCCGGTCCTGGTTACTATTTACAGAACGTCATGGCAACTTCTTCCATCTCCGTCTGCAGTTCAGAGCTGCCTGTCTTATGCTAATATTTAGCTCTACTATTTCACACTACATTGAAATTAAAATCAAAATCTATCAGCCCCCCCTTAAGTGCCTAAAAATTATAAGTGGCTGCTACAGTGCAGGCTGTTTATGTGAGGACCTGAGAAGTTAGAGATATTCTAATTAATCCTAGCTTAGGAATATACAGGACTAGTAAGAGGAAAGATAAAAAATCAACAGTAACATCTAGTGTCAGTAATAGACATTTATGTTACAATTTATCTAACAGCTCATTAGCCGAACTCAGCAGCGCACGAGTAAAATATACCATAACAAATCCAACTCATAACAATTAAACAACTTGCTACTATTTAACCTGACTGGCCACATCAATACTGTCCACACATCGTTGGGTTTTTAAATAAGTTTGTTTGCTTCAAACAATTCAAGTTCACTTTTTATTTTGATAGGAATAAACGTTATATTTTAATGACACTCGGACATGGGTAAAAAGCCTTTGCCTTAGGCAATATTCTGTTAAAAAAGTTTTTGTCCTTAAGTTCTGCTAGGTAGCCCATGCCCTCAGTATATAGCCAGCCAATATATATCTAGCCAGCCCCATAGTATTTAGTCAGCCAGTCCCCTGTCCTCCAGTATATAGCTGGCCAGCCACACAGTAGTATATTGCCAGCCTGCCCCTGTAGTATATAGCCCCCTGTAGTGTAAGTAGCTAGCCCCCTTGTAACATTTAACCAGCCTGTTCCCCCTGTAGTATATAGCCAGACTTCACCTGTAGTGACAGCCATCCTGTCCCCTCTGTAGTATATAACCAGCCTGCCCCCCATAGTAGATATCTAGTCTGCCCCCCCTGTAGTATATAACCAGCGTGCGCCCCTGTAGTATATAGCCAGCCTGCCCCCCCCCCCCTGTAGTATATTTAGCCTGCCTATAAAAATCAAATAATGCTCACCTACATGCACTCCCTGGAACCACATGGTCTTTCCCGCATATTACCCAGATGGCGCTGGAGCCTGAGCAATGACATCACCAAAATACTGATTTTGATACTTGTTACTTCACGAGCTCCCCGTAGAACACCACTTTGAAAGTAGAAATTACCATATATACCCAGGTATAAGCTGACCCGAGTCAGAAAACCTATTGACCCGAAAAACCTATTGACCCGACTATAAGCCTAGGGTGGGAAATGGATTGGTCACAGTATATAGCCAGCCAGCACATGCCCCCAGTATAGTACAGAGTTAGTTTTTTTTCATAGACTCGAGTATACAGTCATGGCCATAAGTTTTGAGAATGGTACAAATGCTAATTTTTACAAAGTCTACTGCCTCAGGTTTTATAATGGCAATTTGCATATACTCCAGAATGTTATAAAGAGTGATCAGCCTAACAGCAATTAATTGCAAAGTCAATATTTGCCTAGAAAATGAACTATTTCCCCCATAACACATTTCACTTCATTGCAGGCCTGCCTTAAAAGGAGCAGCTATCATAGTTTCAGTGATTGCTCCATTATCACCGGTGTGGATGTTGATGAGGACAGGGCTGGAGATCAATGATTAAGTGAGAATCACACCACTGGACACTTTAAAAGGAGGCTGGTGCTTGGCATCATTGTTTCTCTTCTGTTAACCATGGTTATCTCTAAAGAAACATGCGTAGTCACTAGAGATGAGCGAGCACTAAAATGCTCGGGTGCTCGTTATTCGAGACAAACTTTTCCAGATGCTCGAGTGCTCGTCTCGAATAACGAGCCCCATTGAAGTCAATGGGAGACCCGAGCATTTTTCAAAGGGACCATGGTTCGGGAATAAAATGTGTTATTTAATTGAAAAAGAATGTCTTCTGATAAGTTAGCAGATGTATGCAAACATCTGCAATCTATTCTTCACTGTTCCGCGCGTATATTATCTCCCGACAAGTTAACAGATGTGAAGAACAGTGAAGAATAGAATAAAAACAGTGACCACAGGATCATTTAAGTGAAAAACGCAGTGAAAAACACAGTGAAGAATAGATTACAGATGTTCGGCACATCTGCTTACTTGTCGGGGTGATACGCTGTCCCGGGATCCGCTCCTCTTCTTCCACTGAAGTCTCCCCGTGCTGCCCGATGTCTCCCCGTGCTGCCCGATGTCTCCCCGTGCTGCCCGATGTCTCCCCCGTGCTGCCCGATGTCTCCCCCGCGCTGCCCGATGTCTCCCTGCGCTGCCCGATGTCTCTCCCGAGCTGCCCGATGTCTCCCCGCGCTGCCCGATGTCTCCCCCGTGCTGCCCGATGTCTCCTCCGCGCTGCCCGATGTCTCCCCGCGCTGCCCGATGTCTCCCCGCGCTGCCCGATGTCTCCCCCGCGCTGCCCGATGTCTCCCCCGTGCTGCCCGATGTCTCCCCCGTGCTGCCCGATGTCTCCCCCGTGCTGCCCGATGTCTCCCCCGTGCTGCCCGATGTCTCCCCGTGCTGCCCGATGTCTCCCCCGTGCTGCCCGATGTCTCCCCCGTGCTGCCCGATGTCTCCCCCGTGCTGCCCGATGTCTCCCTGCTGCTTGATGTCTCCCCGTGCTGCCCGATGTCTCCCCCGTGCTGCCCGATGTCTCCCCGTGCTGCTTGATGTCTCCCTGCTGCTTGATGTCTCCCCGTGCTGCCCGATGTCTCCCCGTGCTGCCCGATGTCTCCCCCGTGCTGCCCGATGTCTCCCCGCTGCCCGATGTCTCCCCCGTGCTGCCCGATGTCTCCCCGTGCTGCTTGATGTCTCAGTGCTGCTTGATGTCTCCCTGATGCCGTTCCGCGCGTATCTCCTGACAAGTAAGCAGATGTGCCGAACATCTGTAATCTATTCCTCACTATGTTCTTCACTGTCTTTTTCACTTAAATGATCCTGTGTTCACTGTTTTTATTCTATTCTTCACTGTTCTTCACTGTGTTTTTTTAATTAAATGCTCGATCTCGAGCAGGGGAAATACTCGTCCGAGCAACGAGCCGTTTCGAGTACCTTAATACTCGAACGAGCATCAAGCTCGGACGAGTATACTCGCTCATCTCTAGTAGTCACCATTGCACTGCACAAAACTGGCCTAACAGGGAAGAGTATCGCATCTAGAAAGATTGCACCTCAGTCGACAATCTTTCGCATCATCAAGGAATTCAAGGAGGGAGGTTCCATTGTTGCCAAAAAGGCTCCAGGGCACCCAAGAAGGACCAGCAAGCACCAGGACCGTCTCTTAAAAGTGTTTCAGCTTCGGGATCGGCCTACCAGCAGTGCAGAGCTTGCTCAAGAATGGCAGCAGGCAGGTGTGAGTGCATCTGCAGGCACTGTGAGGCTGAGACTCTTGGAGCAAGACCTGCTGTCAAGGAAGGCAGCAAAGAAGCCACTTCTCTCCAGAAAAAATATCAGGGACAGACTGATATTCTGAAAAAGGGAGTGGACTGCTGAGGACTGCCGTAAAGTAATTTTCTCTGATGAATCCCCTTTCCGATTGTTTGGAACATCTGGAAAACCGCTTGTTCGGAGAAGACAAGGTGAGCGATACCACCAGTCTTGTCTCATGCCAATTGTAAAGCATCTTGCAACCATTCATGTGTGGGGTTGCTTCTCAGCCAAGGGAATCGGCTCTCTCACAGTCTTGCCTAAAAACACATCCATGAATAAAGAATGGTACCAGAATGTCCTTCAAGAGCAACTTCTCCCAACCATCCAAGAGCAGTTTGGTGATAAACAATGCCTTTTCCAGCATGATGGAGCACCTTGCCATAAAGAAAAGGTGATAACTAAATGGCTCAGGGAACAAAACATAGAGATTTTGGGTCCATGGCCTGGAAACTCCCCAGATCTTAATCCCATTGAGAACTTGTGGTCAATCATGAAGAGACGGGTGGACAAACAAAAAACACTAAATTGTGACAAAATGCAAGCATTGATTGTGCAAAAATGGACTGCTATCAGTCAAGATTTGGTCCAGAAGTTGATTGAGAGCATGCCAGGGAGAATTGCAGAGTTCCTGAAGAAGAAGGGTCACTGCAAATATTGACTTGCTGCATTAACTCATTATAACTGTCAATAAACGCTTTTGTTACTCATAATATGATTGCAATTGTATTTCTGTATGTGATAAAAACATCTGACAAACACCCATAAAAACCAGAGGGTAACAGATCATGTGTAAATAAATATAATATTTGTGTCATTCTCAAAACTTATTGTCAGGCTTGAGGGTTGTGGATCCTCTGGACCACTGCAGACGATGGCACAAGCCACTACCTGGTTCCCGGTTTTCACCAGAACCCGCCGTAAAGTGGGATAGACAAGCTGCGGCATGGTACCACCAGGTCGTTCCTCAGGTGTGACTTGTCTATAGTGGCGGCCAAGGTTGAGATACAGAAACGGCAGACAATCTCAAGGTCAGGTCCAAGCACAGGGTCAGGGCACGCGGCAGAGATGAAACGTCTGAGTCCAACTGGAGGTCCAAGCAGATGGGTAGGGGAACACAGCACACAGGAACAGCAGCACGGAGGAACACTGGTACACAGGAACAGCAGCACGGAGGAACACTGGTATAAAGGAACACAGATGGGCTCAGGTAGACACAGGAACACGGAGGGACTCAGGAACGCAGGAGACACGGGAATGTAGGAAGCACAGGAACGCAGGAGACATTGGAACGCAGGAAAATCGCTATAGAGCTTTCGCTCAGGCTGTGAGGCACAATGATCCGGCAGGGAGTGTAGGGAGAGGCAGGCTTAAGTAATTTCCTGAAAATGGGCAGCACCAATTAATGGCGCGCTGGCCCTTTAAATTTACCAAAGACGGATCGCGCGCCCTAGGATGCGGGGGCGTACGCGCCGCACAGACAGACACATCGTGGGAATGCGGCGAGGTAAGGGACTCGCCAGGGAAGCGGGACTGGACCTGCGGGAAGGAGCACCCGTGACACTTATGGCCATGACTGTAAGCCAAGTAAGGGTTGAAGTCAGGGCCGATTCTAGACTTTTTTCTGCCTGAGGCGATAACTGAATTGCCGCCCCCCCCCCCATATTGATATATTAATACATCGCTCTCTTCATCAATTGAAGTGTACAGCAACCCTCATTTAAGTATTATTCTCTTGTTGTGAAGGACCTTTCCTGATGCAGTGAGGTACAGTACAAACACTGTGCGCCACTATGAACACGCCAGTCTTTTTGAGACTCACACCGCTTTAAAAACTATCAAAGTAGTGCAAGACTAATACTTCCCATACACAGATAGCGATTGCCAGCAGATGAACCTTCATTAAGCTATTTCTTCCAATACCCATATACACATGCATGATCGGCTTGTTTTAGCATGCAGGTGTAATAAATGGAGAGAAAGCAGAAGAGCATCAGAACATAACACTGTGCCCCATATGTAGACATAATTGTGGCGAACAGTGGCGTAACTACCGCCGTAGCAGCCGTAGCGGTTGCTACGGGGCCCGTGAGCTTCAGGGGCCCGGGCAGTGGCACAATCACAATGTCTGCAGACTGCGCTGCATTTCCGTACCCGGTCCCTGCTATACGGCGCATTAAGGTAAACATCAATCCCATGGCCCGCCCCCTCTTTATCCCGCCCGCCCCAGAGTTTATGACCCATCCCGCCCCGCTGCTCCTGCAGCCGCCCACTACGCTGCTCCCACGGCTGCCCGGCCGGTACGGCCTGACCGTTCTCAATGCTGTTACCGCGGGTGCCAGGCAGGCATGCTGCTCCCGCAGCCGCCCGGCCGTTACCTCAGTCCCGCTGCCGCCCAGCCGGTACACTGGTCCGGGAGCTGCCCACCGGTCCTCCACACTGTTTCCGCAGCTGCCTGGCCGCCACAATGGTACCCTGGTCCCGCGCCCAGCACACTGCTCCCGCAGCTGCCCATCCGCCCTCCACACTGCTCCTGTGGCTGCCTGCCCTGCATAATGTACTCACGGCCGCGCAGCCGGTAGCCTGGTCCTAAGGCCACGCGGCCAGCACACTGCTCCCGCAGTGTTCCACCCACCCTCCACACCCCCTGCTCCCATGGCCGCCCGGCCGGTATGATACTCTCACAGCCGTCCGGCCGGCACACTGGTCCGGGAGTTGTCCGCCGCCACTCAATGCTGCTCCCGCGGCTCACCGCCCTCAATGCTGCTCCCGCGGCCACCCATCCGGCACCCTGGTCCCGGGGCCGCCCTTCCTCCACACTGCTTCCTTGGCCGCCATGTTGCTGCCGTGGTTGCCCGGCCGGCACAATTCCTAGGCTCGCAGGATGCCTAACCGACCCACCCCACTACACATCAGCCGGTCTGCAAGAAATGTAAGTCCCTAAATATGTGTGTATAGTTAATGATTGTATGCTATATATGTGTATGTTTGTGTATATGCTGTGTGTGTACGCTGTGTGTGTGTACGCTGTGTGTGTGTATGCTGTGTGTGTATGGTGTGTGTATGCTGTGTGTGTATGCTGTGTGTGTATGGTGTGTGTATATACTGTGTGTGTGTACGCTGTGTGTGTGTGTATATGGTGTGTGTATGCTGTGTGTGTATGCTGTGTGTGTGTATATGGTGGGTGTGTGTGTGTATATGCTGTGTGTGTGTATATGGTGGGTGTGTGTGTATATGGTGTGTGTGTGTGTATATGGTGTGTGTGTGTTTGTATATGGTGTGTATGTGTATATGCTGGGGGTGTGTGTATATGGTGTGTGTGTATATGGTGTGTGTGTGTGTGTATATGGTGTGTGTGTATATGCTGTGTGTGTGTTTATATTGTGTGTGTGTGTGTTTATATTGTGTGTGTGTGTATATTGTGTGTGTGTGTGTATATGGTGTGTGTGTATATATGGTGTGTGTGTGTGTATATGCTGTGTGTGTGTATATGCTGTGTGTGTATATGCTGTGTGTGTGTATATGCTGCATATACTGAATGTGTGATTATATGCTGTATGCATTTTGTGTGTGTATACTGTATATATACACAGTATGTGTGTATATAAACAGTATGCATGCAACTTTGATGCATATATACTGTATGTATGTACAGGGAGTTTGTATATACAGTATGTATTAGTGTATAAATGTATATATGAGTATATAAATGTGTGCATATGAGTGTATACATATGTATGTGTGGACGAGTGTATAAAAGTGAGTGTAGAATGTTATGTTGTGTATTTAAGTGTGTGTTAGTGATTGTATAAACGTGTGTGTATGTATGAATATTTTTAAGGGGGGCCCAATGCAAAAATCTGCTATGGGGCCCTGCTTCTCCTAGTTACGCCACTGGTGGCGAACGTTGATTAAACTGAGTGACCAGTAAAAAAACTGCTGCACTCCGTTTATATGAGTTTTCCGCATTCAGGGAGCGCCACATTTTTTCTTCCAGTCTTCATTTATCTGGTGCACTTTGCCTCATAGTGATTGCCATGGGCCATTAAATGCACATTTACATCACACTAAAAATGTACACATTCCCCAGACACTCTTACTACATGCATATACACATTCCATATATATATATATATATATATATATATATATATATATATATATATATATATATTCATATTATACACAGATACATGCAATGCACTCAGATCAAAAATAACTACTTACATTTTTTCTAGATCTTGCAGATGATGCAGCAGCTGGGGGTCATAAGATATTACTGGGCCACTGATGAGGAAGTGAGAAGCTGAGGGGGGACACAAGTTTGGGCTGCTGGAGGGATCAGCTTCAGGGAAGGAGTTGGGCATCTGTTGCATTACTTTCCTGTCCTCCTGTTCGACTTCCTGTGTCCCTGTTAATTCTTCCCCTTCCCTCCTGTCACTGCTGACTACACAGTAAACTACCAGAACAGTGCAGGAGAGGGAGGGGAGACAGCAGCAGCACACAGGACAAGTCTGCTGAAGCTCCGAGCTGGTGGGCGGAGCTTACTCTCCCTACACTGCAGAGCGCAGGAGGATCAGCTGTATGTGGAACCGCTGAGCCCTGCTGCACAATCCCTCCCGGACATCACAGGCAGCAAGCAGGGGCATCCAGGAAGCCAGTGCTGCCCATATGCTACGCTGAGAGAACTGTTTGCTGTGCCTGGGCAGCGCTGGTGCTAGAAGCAGCAGTACACATGCAGGTACACAGTGGTTGGGCTGTGCACCGCCGCCTCCCTCAGAGCTATGTCATCTGCCGCCTGAGGCAGGATTTTCATCCTGCCTCATGGCAGCAGGGGCCCTGGTTGAAGTGCTGAAAAACTTGACTTATATTCTCGCATGTACGGTAATTTGTTTGTTGCAAATATTAAATTGAGCACTATTTATAGGAGACCATTAACTCCTTGCTAACATGTGGTGCAATAGTAAATGCAGAGCAGGGTCATTTAGGCAGTATGGAGAGGAGTCATGGTAAGGCTGCTTTCACACAGCCGCATGCTCGATTGGCCATAGGATGGGTGAGCATACAGCCGCATACTGGAGAGGAGGAGGGATGAGCGCTGATCACCCCTCTCCTCTCCATTGCGCGTCATGGTGCATGTCCATAAACACGGGAAAAGATAGAGCATGCTCTATCTTTTTCCAGTTCGCAGGAAACGGCCAGTAATAAGTGCGCACCGTACCGCGGCCAGGTGCCGTAGCCGTCTATGGGGACGTATACATATACGTCCCCACAATGGCAGTGTGAAAGGGGAAATTACCTTTATAACTACAAATAACATACATATAAAAATCTAATTTTAAACTTTGATTTTTGTTTGTGTTGTTTTGGTGCTTCTGTTAAGATGAAGTATGTCACTGTAGAAACTTAGGCCAGCATATAATATAAAAATGAAGAGGGAGACAGCGTTGACATGATGCCTTGGTACTGGATTTTAAAACACATTGGGAAGAATGCATCACCAAACATATTTGTGCCCTGATGAGAACAGAAGCGTTTTTTAAGTAGGAACATGTGTTTAGCATTGTTAATCATTATTATTGTTACAAAGAAAATCATACATTGCTACAGACACATACAATTTGATAAAATGCAGTATACATGTTTTTCCAATGTGTTTGAGATGTGTTTGGAGACACAATGTAAAAGTATCATGCTAACACAGGTTCTGGTACATGATATAGAAAATCGGCTGCGTGAAGTCTGGGTTTTGAGCAGTCAGCACGCAGCCGTACTAAATGCAATTAATTGCATTAGGGCCATGCTTGTCACTTCAACAGATTGATCAACCAACCCATTAAAAATGAGAGCATTTCCTAGTCAGAAACATTTTTCCCTGATCACTGACAATAGTTTGAGGTTCTGTGAAAAACTGATCAAAGACCCAAGCAAATTGGCCATAAAAACTAGACATTTAACGTCCATTTTAGCACAGATTTTTTGCCATGTTCATGTGTTGGTACCCTTAACAACCTAATAACCATGGCTTTCCTTACACCAGATGCCATTTACAGTAGCTGTTGTTCGCACCCCATCAAATAATGTATGGTCATACAGTGAACAAATTACACTACTAATAAAGTGTATAATTATTCAGTAATAAAAATTTGTTTGTACAAGTTCTACTTTGAAATTCAAAACTATTCAAAAACTCAAAGCCAGGATTGGGCAACATAATACAAACATTAAAGGGAATCTGTCACCAGGAGACCCATTTTTAGCTCTCCCCCACCCTTGGGAAACATGTGACCTTTTCAAATATACGAATAACTCCCAACACTCGGGATTGGCTGTAGAGGAGCAGGGGGCGTCGCTTAGCCAAGTGATGGGTGTTTTCATATATTTGAAAAGGTCACGTGGAGAAGCTGTTTCCCAAGGGTGGGGGGGACTCCTCCTTTCCAGCCCCTCCCAGTGGGCAACTGTCTAGTCACACAGCACATGCTAATGAAAGGTACAATATAACATATCTTTTTTCTGTAAAACCAATTTTTAATACAAAAACACTTTGGCAGTGTATGTACTATGCTCTGTGGGGACTGGATGAGTGCTAAAAATGGGTCTCCTGGTGACAGGTTCCCTTTAAGAATGGAGATTCCAGTGTTTCTGGAGCAGCAAAACATTTTATAGAGAATCTCAATAAAGATCTTTCCGCTTCATTGGTTTGGAACAGGTTAAATGTCCAACCCTTGGAGAGGAATGGAGAAAGACGCTCCTGAGAAGGGAAGCATACTGAATCCAAGTACTGGAGTTGAGATATCCCAATGGCATTAACTCTAAAATCGACCTGTCATATATTTATGTAATATGCTCCATTACGTTGTTCCATATGCATTTAACAATCTCTTTTTTATTAATGAATTACTATTTCTATGGTTTTTCTATCATTTGTGATGTTTCCTCTGCAAACTGTGTGTTTTTGTAGACCGGATACGACATACCTTGATGTAGGTATATCAAGGGTGTTTAATTTTTTGTTTTAACATACCATGAGTAAGGTTTGAGTAGCCAAAAAAAGTTTGTACCTGCATGTACACCACTGTACATTTTTAATGGATGAAGAATAAAGGAATGTAATGTTAACAGGATGTGCTACGGAAGACTTTTTTTTTCTTGATTTACTTTGAATTTCATCATGGTCACAAGCTTTGAGTCTATATCCACCTCTGGATTGCACACAGATTGCAAACCTCGTCTTAGGGACAGTTATTGTGACCCAAAACCAGAGACTACACAGAGAAAGTATAATGGACTGGCAATTGTATGCCAGAATGAAAGAAAATGTTTGTGAAAAACTATAGCAGATCTATTATATCCACCTGAAGTCACTGCTGAGCCTCTGGACCGGAGAATAGGAGAGAGTTAAGTATAACTTCATACTTATGTTTACACCACCTAGGGCCTGTCCAGACAACCTCTTTAACCTCTTAACGCTCAGCGTCCGATATATCGGACGCTGAGCGCAGTGACTTAGCGCTCAGCGTCCGATATATCGGACGCTGAGCTGATGCCGGTTCAGCTCAAGATCTGAGCCGAACCGGCATCGGGAAAGACGGGGTGCCGGCTGTGACTGATAGCCGGCACCCCAGTGTAACACCCGCGATCGGAGTTGTCTCCGATCGCGGGTGCTTAACCCGTTAAATGCCGCGGTCAGCGCGACCGCGGCATCTAACATGTATCTGGGGGGTCTTTCCCCCACGATCGGCCCCCCCGAACCGTTTTCGGGGTGCGCCGATCGTTGCTATAGTAACTCTGGGGTCCGATCTGGACCCCAGAGTTACCTGCAAGAATTGCCAGTAAGATGGCGTCTGTGACGTCATCTTACTGGCACAGTGCCAGCCTATGCAAGTGTATAGGCTGACACTGATAATACTCTGCAATACATCAGTATTGCAGAATATTATCATGAAGAAGCAATCAGATGCTTTTTATAATGTCAACAGTTTAACCCAGGAAGAGGTACGGCGCCGCCTCGCATCCACTAAGATAGATAAATCACCTGGGCCAGATGGCATACACCCCCGGGTTCTGCATGAATTATGTACGGTGATAGACAGACCGTTATTTTTAATATTTGAAGATTCACTGAGGACTGGTTATGTTCCACAGGAATGGCGCATAGCAAATGTGGTACCAATATACAAAAAAGGATCAAATAGCGATCCTGGAAACTACAGACCCGTAAGTCTAACTGCTGTGGTGGGGAAAATATTTGAGGGGTTTATTAGAGATGCTATCCTGGAGTATCTCACTGTGCACAACCTTATAACCCAGCGTCAGCATGGGTTTATGAGAGATCGGTCCTGTCAGACTAATCTGATTGGTTTCTACGAGGAGGTAAGTTCAAGACTGGATCTGGGGGACGCTGTGGATGTTGTATATCTGGACTTTTCAAAGGCATTTGACACCGTGCCACATAAAAGGTTGGTATATAAAATGAGACTGCTGGGAGTAGGAGAAAATCTGTGTATCTGGGTAAGTAATTGGCTTAGTGATAGAAAACAGAGGGTGGTCATTAATGGCACATTCTCAGATTGGGTTGATGTTACCAGTGGAGTGCCACAGGGGTCAGTATTGGGGCCACTTCTTTTTAATATTTTTATTAATGACCTTGTAGTGGGTTTACACAGTCAAGTTTCAATATTTGCAGATGATACTAAGCTGTGTAAAGTAATAAATACTGAGGTCGATAGTTTAGCATTACAGAGGGATTTGTGGAAGCTTGAGGGATGGGCAGAGAAATGGTTGATGAGGTTTAATGTAGATAAATGTAAAGTTATGCACTTGGGCCATGGAAACAAAAAGTATAATTATGTTCTAAACGGTCAATTACTTAGTAAAACTGAAGCTGAAAAGGACTTGGGCGTATTGGTGGATGGTAAACTTAATTTTAGTGACCAGAGCCAGGCGGCTGCTGCTAAAGCAAATAAAATAATGGGATGTATCAAGAGAGGAATAGATTCTCATGATAAAGACATAGTTCTGCCCTTATACAAATCCCTGGTCAGACCACACATGGAATATTGTGTACAGTTTTGGGCACCAGTATATAAAAAGGATATAGTAGAGCTGGAACGGGTGCAGAGGAGAGCAACCAGGATTATTAGGGGAATGGGAGGACTAGAATACAATGACAGATTACAAAATTTGGGCTTATTCAGTTTAGAAAAAAGACGACTGAGGGGAGACCTCATTACAATGTACAAATACCTGAACGGACAGTACAAGGATCTCTCCAAAGATCTTTTTATACCTAGGCCTGTGACCAGAACAAGGGGGCATCCTCTACGCCTAGAGGAGAGGCGATTCTACCATCACCATAGACAAAGGTTCTTTACTGTAAGAGCAGTGAGACTATGGAACTCTCTGCCGCAGGAGGTTGTTATGGCGGACTCTATGTACATGTTCAAGAGAGGCCTGGATGACTTTCTGGAGAGAAAAAATATCACAGGTTATGTGGATAAAACATTTATTTAATTCTTGAAGGTTGGACTTGATGGACTTGCGTCTCCTTCCAGCCTTATATACTATGATACTATGATGTCCCATGGTATAAAAGTGAAAAAGTAAAAAAAAAAGTTATTCAATAAAAAAATAAAGTCATAAATCACTAAAAATGCCCCAAACCCCCAAAACATATAAAGAGACATATAACTCAAAAAAAAGTCTAAATCATAAGACAAACCCCACATATATAGTATCACCGCGTCCGAAACAACCCGTAGAATAAAAGTAAATCATTATTGAACCCGCACGATAAACGCCGTAAAAAAAAACTGTTATAAACCCTCCAAAAATTATGATTTTTACCTTTTCAATCCCACAAAAAATGCTATAAAATGTGATCAAAAAACCATATGTACTGCGACATGATACTGGTGCAAAGTACAACATGTCCCGCAAAAAAAAAGCCATCAACCAGCTCCGTAGCCAAAAAAGTAACAATGTTATGCCACTTGGAAGACGGCAATACATAAATGATAGATTTTTCCCCACATTAGGGTTTTGTTTGACAAATTTAGTAAAACGTAAGAAAATATATTCATGTCTGGTATCCCCGTAATCGTATCAACCCATAGAATAAAGATAACATGATTATTAGTCTATACGGTGAACACCAAAAAAAAATCCAAGTAAAAAATCCAGTACAGAATTGATGCTTTTCTACTCCTGCCCTCAAAAAAAGTTCCTAAATTTTCAACAATAGGTGATACCAACCCCAAAATGGTAACATTGGAAAAAGCATCTCATCCCGCAAAAAAAATGGCATCACATGGCCCCAATAACGAAAAAGCGAAAATTTTATAGCCTTCAAAAGGGGCCAATGAGGAAACTAAAATCCTGGCAGCTGCAGCGCCCTCCTTCCCTTCTGCACCTCGCTGTGCCCCCATAACACAAGTCACAGCCACATGTGGGGGGTCTTTGTACTCAGGAGAAATTGCAGAACAAATTGTATGGTGGGTTTTCTCTTTTTATCTTTTGGAAATGTGTAAATTTTAGGGCTAAATGAACGTATAAGGGAACAATATGACCATTCTAAATTTCACCTCCATTTTGATTCAATTACTATGAAGATCTCAAGGGGTTAACAATCTTCGTAAAAGCTGTTTCTGATAGCTTCAGGGGTGCGGATTTGAAAATGGGTTGGTTATATAGGGGGTTTTGATGCTAAATATGTAAAATTTCATTCAAAACTGTATTTATCCCCAAAATAGTCAATTCTGAAAATCCGGAAAAGCGATATTCTTTTTGTAAGCCGCGTGACATCAAAATAAATTATCCAGACATTTCACAAATTATGAAAATGTAAAGTAGACAAATGGGAAATGTTATTCAGCAACTTATTTAGGTGGTAAATCGATCTGCCTGAAAACGCAATGATTTTGAATTTCGAAAATGGCAAATTTTTCCAAAAATTGATCATATTTTCTTTTTTTTGTAAATAAACGCAAAACTTATCTGCCAAAATTTACCACTAAAATGAAGTACAACATGTGGGGAAAAAACAATCTCAGAATCGCTTTGATAAGTAACAGTGTTCAAAAGTTATAACCGTATAAAGAGACGCAAGTCAGAATCCAAAAAATCGGGCTGAGCCTTAAGCTACAAAATGGCTGCGTCCTTAAGGGGTTAATATATCCAGATTACCTGTAGTGCTCCAAGCTTACTACGGAATCACAGGTGAAAGCAGATCTCAGCTGTTGATGGCACCATACCCCAACACCTAGGATGCTCCAATTTGTTGGATTAATATTCAACTTCGATTAAGCAATGATTTTTGTACTTGTTCTGTTCGGATTTAAAGTAAAGAATCTTTATATTGGAAGTTTCTATCCAATGCAATAACTTTCCATGTGATGTAAAGTCAGTCATAAATGCTGCTCCTTGTCTTCTGTTGATTCTTATTGGCATAGTTGAGTTCAGCTCCACCTGTTAAGAGGATATCAATACCTGTGCAGAATGTACCTTCCGCTGCCAGGAACAGAGCAGCATTGGCACACTCCTCAGGTGTCCCCATTCGACCTAGAAGCTAAAATCAAAAGACACACATGATAAATGGGATTATTTACAATAGACACAAGCATGTAATAGATCCAGCACTCATGGAGTAAAAATAAAAACAGCCTTGTTTTTTTATGACAAATACAAGGTTGTATGTCATAAAACGTATATGCTCACCTACATGTTTTGGACAATTCATATTTGTGTCCTCAGTCATGGTCACAACAGCTGGCTTGTGCAGATTTAAATACTCAAACACAGTTGAAAGGACAGACTGATTGCACATGCTCTCTTTTCATAATAAATGCTCATAATAATAGATAATTATAGAAACTAAACAGTCTAAGGCTACATTCACACGAACGTATCGGGGACTTATATAAGGCCAATGTATATACGGCGTATATACGTCCCCCATACACGGCAATGGGCGCTCCGTTCCGTAGTCGTGAGAAAAATAGGACATGTCTTATCTTTCGCCGGAATACGGCGCCGTCCTGGAAGAAGCCTTGTAGGCGAAACCCTGGGTTGGGCAGCTTTGTGGAGCTAGCGTCCCGCTATTAACTTTGATGCGCAGTTTTACTTGTGTTTTGTGAGTATGTTTTTTAATAAATTCGAAACCTGTTGAAACACACTACACCATCTGCTTGTATGTTTCTCGTGGCAACATCGTCTGATAAGAATCATTTAGAGACGAAAGGAAATGGATATCTAACGCTATAGGAGAACAATAAGAAGAACTTTGGAGCTGCGGCTAGAGGAAAATTAATTTTCTCAAAAAATTGTTTTGCCTGTGACATCTCTGCTTCCTGGGCTGGAGCACTGGCTTGTGCTGCACACTTCATGGTTCTGAGTAATGAAGTGTCGTTCGTGAACAAGACCGCTCTAAGTGCCGGCTCTGGTTTGTGAATGACTCACTCAACCCCGCCCCCAAACCGCCTCACCACACCCAATACAATCGGGTTAAAAGTGGAGTGGCATGGGGTGATTGACTGGCCTGTGGCTCCCTATTATATATTTATCACCAAGAAGAGCCGGAATTCCCAAGTTCTGTGACTGATCTCTCACTGAGACTGGACTATAGACTGACCATATGCTCCCACCCATAAGGGGTTTTATAAACTCCCCCTTATGATGTGGCAAACATTTGTCCAACCAGCACACTCCTTCCTTAGTGTAATGACAGAGCATATCATTGGTTAAAACAGTTAACTCATGACCTCTCAGACAGAGGCTTGCAGCTGTAATTACTAAGTCTATCATGTAAGAGGCCTCTGAGTGAGTTGAGCAGGCTCACTGGACAACTCTTGACAAGGAGAGGGACAAAACCTAACTGACCTATGCACTGGCAGGGTTGTCGCACAACCACTTCCCAAAATCAGGGGTGCGGGTCCTCTTCTTATTAGGTCATGCATGACACCAAATATATGGCTAATATATGGCTAATGCATAAAGCCAAAAATTGAATGTATTTACTTTATATGTTTAATTAATTATTTTTTTACACATAGGGTTTTTTTACTCCACATCACAAAACCAAGATGTAACAGCCCTTCTACCTGTGCATCCTTCCCTCCTAGGACCATGGCATCTGGATCAGCTGATTGACGGGACAGCTCCTCCCACATTGGTGTCCATATGTTTCCTGGTGATATGCTGCGGGCACATAATGGTGTTTTATAGAATGTAGAAATGACCTCAGAATGCAAAAAATTACATCAAATCCAATCTGATTTATTTCCATTGTCGTAAATAATAAGAATATCCTATCAATGAACTAAACTTATCTTGGGGCCATGGTCTATTTTTTATGTGAGCAGATGAAGACTGCTGGAGCGCCAGTTGGGATTATGCAGTTTTGGGGATTCTGATCCCTGGTGTACAGTGTATACAGTCATGGCCATAAGTTTTAAGAATGATACAAATGTTAATTTTTACAAAGTCTACTGCATCAGGTTTTATAATGCCAATTTGCATATACTCCAGAATGTTATAAAGCGTGATCAGCTTAGAAGCAATTATTTGCAAAGTCAATATTTGCCTAGAAAATGAACTTTTTACCCCAAAACACATATCAACTTCAGGCCTGCCTTAAAAGGAGCAGCTAACATTGTTTCAGTGATTGCTCCATTAACACAGGTGTGGGTGTTGATGAGGACAGGGCTTGAAATCAATCTGATTAAGTAAGAATCCCACCACTGGACACTTTAAAAGGAGGCTGGTGCTTGGCATCATTGTTTCTCTTCTGTTAACCATGGTATCTCTAAAGATAACACGGTCAGTCATCATTACACTGCACAAAACTGGCCTAACAGGGAAGAGTATCGCAGCTAGAAAGAGTGCACCTCAGTCAACAATCTATATCATCATCAAGGAATTCAAGGAGGGAGGTTCCATTGTTGCCAAAAAGGCTCCAGGGCACCCAAGAAGGACCAGCAAGCACCAGGACTGTCTCTTAAAAGTGTTTCAGCTTCGGCATCGGGCTAAAAGCAGTGCAGAGCTTGCTCAGGAATTGTAGCAGGCAGGTGTAAGTGCATCTGCACGCACTGTGAGGCGGAGACTCTTGGAGCAAGGCCTGCTGTCAAGGAGGGCAACAAAGAAGCCACTTCTCTGCAGAAAAAAACATCAGGGACAGACTGATATTCTGCAAAAGATACAGGGAGTGGACTGCTGAGGACTGGGGTAAAGTCATTTTCTCTGATGAATCCCCTTTCCGATTGTTTGGAACATCTGGAAAACCACTTGTTCGGAGAAGACAAGGTGAGTGATACCACCAGTCTTGTCTCATGCCAACTGTAAAGCATCCTGCAACCATTCATGTGTGGGGTTGCTTCTCAGCCAAGGGAATCAGCTCTCTCACAGTCTTTCCTAAAAACACATCCATGAATAAAGAATGGTACGAGAATGTCCTCCAAGAGCAACTTCTCAAAACTGTGCAAGAGCAGTTTGGTGATCAACAATGCCTTTTCCAGCATGATAGAGCACCTTGTCATAAAGCAAAGGTGATAACTAAATGGCTCAGGGAACAAAACATAGAGATTTTGGGTCCATGGCCTGGAAACTCCCCAGATCTTAATCCCATTGAGAACTTGTGGTCAATCATCAAGAGACGGGAGGACAAACAAAAACCAACAAATTGTGACAAAATGCGAGCATTGATTGTGCAAGAATGGACTGCTATCAGTCAGGATTTGGTCCAGAAGTTGATTGAGAGCATGCCAGGGAGAATTGCAGAGGTCCTGAAGAAGAAGGGTCAACACTGCAAATATTGACTTGCTGCATTAACTCATTCTAACTGTCAATAAAAGCTTTTGTTACTCATAATATGATTGCAATTGTATTTCTGTATGTGATAACATCTGAGAAACACACATAAAAACCAGTGGGTAACAGATCATGTGAAATATAATATTTGTCATTCTCAAAACTTATGGCTGTGACTGTAGAGATAATGGGGCAGATTTATCAAGCAGTCTGAAAGTCAGAATATTTCCAATTGCCCATGGCAACCAATCACAGCTCCCCTTTAAAATATTCATGAGCACTGGTGAAATGAAAGCTGAGCTGTGATTGGTTGCCATGGGCAACTGGAAATATTCTGACTTTCAGACTGCTTGATAAATCTGCCCCAATGGGTATGATCATGAGGAGATAAATAGTGGAGCTACGGAAGGAAGCAAACTGCTGTCCGCCATGGCTATGGAGCCCCTGATATGTGCAATAAGACAACACCTGCATTATGGTGGTGTGGTGTTGTGGTATGAAGGTTCAGATGAGAGCATAGCACTCTGCGTATCATCTTGACAGAGAAGCAATCTACTGTCATAGTAGTAATGTCCCCAATTAGTCAGCAGCCATAGTATTTTCCAATATTCTAACATTTTTTGGAAGTTGCCATATAGTGCATGTAACAAGGATGATTTTAACTATCTCTACTATTTTTACCAGAGATGTTAATCTCTATCTGGTTCTTTGATTATGGACTGTTAATCATATATTGCTTCATTTGTGGATTTCCTTTTTGTGAACTTTAATAGTAATATACCAGGATTTTGCGTCACTTAACATATACACTCACCGGCCACTTTATTAGGTACACCATGCTAATAACGGGTTGGACCCCCTTTTGTCTTCAAAACTGCCTCAGTTCTTCGTGGCATAGATTCAACCAGGTGCTGGAAGCATTCCTCAGAGATTTTGGTCCATTTTGACATGATGGCATCACACAGTTGCCGCAGATTTGTCGGCTGCACATACATGATGTGAATCTCCCGTTCCACCACATCCCAAAGATGCTCTATTGGATTGAGATCTGGTGACTGTGGAGGCCATTTGAGTACAGTGAACTCATTGTCATGTTCAAGAAACCAGTCAGAGATGATTCCAGCTTTATGACATGGCGCATTATCCTGCTGAAAGTAGCCATCAGATGTTGGGTACATTGTGGTCATAAAGGGATGGACATAGTCAGCTCAATTGGTACCAAGGGGCCCAAAGAGTGCCAAGAAAATATTCCCCACACCATGACACCACCAGCCTGAACCGTTGATACAAGGCAGGATGGATCCATGCTTTCATGTTGTTGACGCCAAATTCTGACCGTACCATCCGAATGTCGCAGCAGAAATCGAGACTCATCAGACCAGGCAACGTTTTCCAATCTTCTACTGTCCAATTTCGATGAGCTTGTGCAAATTGTAGCCTCAGTTTCCTGTTCTTGGCTGAAAGGAGTGGCACCCGGTGTGGTCTTCTGCTGCTGTAGCCCATCTGCCTCAAAGTTCGATGTACTGTGCATTCAGAGATGCTCTTCTGCCTACCTTGGTTGTAACGGGTGGAGATTTGAGTCACTGTTGCCTTTCTATCAGCTCGAACCAGTCTGCCCATTCTCCTCTGACCTCTGGCATCAACAAGGCATTTCCGCCCACAGAACTGCCGCTCACTGGATGTTTTTTCTTTTTCAGACCATTCTCTGTAAACCCTAGAGATGGTTGTGCGTGAAAATCCCAGTAGATCAGCAGTTTCTGAAATACTCAGACAAGCTCTTCTGGCACCAACAACCATGCCACATACAAAGGCACTCAAATCGCCTTTCTTCCCCATACTGATGCTCGATTTGAACTGCAGGAGATTGTCTTGACCATGTCTACATGCCTAAATGCACTGAGTTGCCGCCATGTGATTGGCTGATTAGAAATTAAGTGTTAACGAGCAGTTGGACAGGTGTACCTAATAAAGTGGCCGGTGAGTGTATATTTCAGCTGATTGCACACCTTTTTCTAAACTGCGTCCCATTTTGGGGCTGTGGCACTCCTTTTTTTGATATGGGCACTCTACATGTTGTCACACCTCTTTTGTGACAATGTGACTGTGCCATCCCACATATCGAAATTACATTACAAGTTTGTTGAGAATTTCCTAGGCCCCAAGGAGCTCTCCCCTTTTTATGGATATTATTTAAAGGACATCTACCACCAGTTTACTGGTGGTAGAGCGTCTTAATTAGGCTGCTTGTTCAGTCTAGGGGATGGGGGGACTATTTTTAAGAAGTTTTCGGGCATCTTTATTAATGAAGTAATAACTTAAAATTCATGCTCCCAGCTGCAAGCCGCCTCCTGCTCCCGGCTGGGAAATTGGAGAGAACACATGCCCCGCTCTCTCCACGCACCGGACCCTCTGAAGTCATCGTCCAGATCGTAATTCCCCAGATGGGAGCAGGAGGAGACTTGCAGGTGGGGGGTGAAAAAAATCAATAGCCGGGCAAGCCGAGAGGCGCTCGGGCACCATCTGCCTAACCACCTCCGTCTGTTTTACAAAGTTTCATTAAGAAAGATGCCCAAAAGCTTAGACTAGACTTAACGAGCAGTCTAAATAGGACACTCAACCACCAGTCTACCACTAGTAGATGTCCTTTAAGTAACATTTCAGTACTTTTATGTTAGCAGTATTTCTAGAAGGTTGGATTTAAGAAAGACTATATATTTTAATTTCATTTATGACAAAAGACAGTCTTACCTGTTTACTCTTACATTGTACTGACTTTCATCCACAGACATGGCCTTGGTCATTGCTGTCACTGCACCCTAGTTAATAATGCCAAGACACAACACAAAATTATTCGCCACTAAATTATTCGTTAATTTCATATTTGTTATTGTAACATCATTTGGATAGAAAATCACAAAAAAACATAACGAAATGTGGTACATCTATCAAAAGTTTATAAAAGTAGAACAGCATGGAAGCAGATAGATATAAGGCCACATGCACACAACCATGCACAAAAGTTGAGCCGCAAACAACAGATTGTTGCCACTGTTTGTGGCCCCGCTGACATGTCCATTCAAAGTGCCCTTTCAAAGACATGGCGTCTCACTGTTCCGTGACCATGCCTAATTCATGTACGGCCATGTGCAGGAGGCCATGCTGCACCAGATTTAACATTGTGTCTAATGCTTAATGCTTAATTATTTATTCCATACATTCCAGGAGGCACACAGGTTTTAGTGTGTAATCTATAATGCCCTTTTATTGTACTAGTCCAAACAGTATCTAAAACACTTGATAAATGTGTTGTGGCATATCTAGGAGAGTCAGGGCCCCATAGCAGACTTCTGAATGGGGCCCCCCTTCTGGCATAAAAATATACATATATATAAACATACAGACCCATATTTATTAAGGCCCTTGTGCCAGTTTTCTGTCAGACATTGCAGGTTCTTTCAAGTGCAAACACAGGTATTTAAGAAGTGTCAGCACCACATATGTGGCGCAGCTGCACTATATCCGGCGCAACACAAATTTCTGGACATAAAGGGGGGTTTCAGAGCACAGTCGGGTCCAAAAGAAGTCTGTTGAACGCCCGCCCCATGTTAAAGGTACACCAAAAAATAGTTGGTGGAGAAGTGGAGGGCGTGTCAGATTCCTGATGAACGGGCTCCACAAATTTTGAATCTGGCGCACCCAGCACATATGCAGTTTGCACTGATTTTGCAAAATGTGGGCCACAGTTCTTTATTCATACACACACTCTTATACACCTACACAAACATACAGAGCATATACACATATACATACACACACATTGCCATATACATGCATACAACATATATACACAAACTGTATATAAACACTATAAAAGATATACATATACATCATATACACATAAATATCACATATCACACATATATTATATACATACTATGCTTTACAATGTGCAGTAAAATAATATAATGGTGCACATCCTCCATTCTTTATTGTCATGTTGGATGATGGGGCCCCCTGACACTGTGGGCCCCATAGCGGCTTCAATGGCTTCTACCACTGTAGTTACGCCCCTGTAAATGTTGCACAAGGCAGTCAGTTCCTTGCCACAAATTATGTTTGATTTATCATAAACAGATAAATAAAATATGCCCTGATTTAACAATCACAAAAAGGTAAAAGTATCAATCGTAACATTACAGGAAAATCTTGCGTATTAAAGACATCATACCTTTGTGGCAACATAAGGTATTGCATGTTTCTGACCAATAATGCCAACAAGGCTTGAAACATTGATAATGTTCCCTTGAGTTTTTCGTAGATGTGGTAAAGCATACTGAAATATACAGGAAAAATAAAGAAAATGTAACATATATGGCAACATAAGACACTATTACAAACTATAGTTTAAACTGTAGTGAAGCTCATAATACTGTTGAATAATACTCCCAAACGAAGAAAAGTAATCCAGCGTCTCTGGGGAATTTGCTTATAAGACTTTGCTTTTATTGAAGTTCCAAATAACATAAAACCATTAGGCAAGGTACACAGCCTCTATTGTCATGGTCTGCAGGAGATGACCTTTTATTACCAATAACCCAGATTTCTATCCAGTAATGTCAAGGTGTGATCATATGGATAGGTTTCAGGTTGTTGTAGAAAAAGAGCTTACTAAACTAAAGTCACAATGTGACTCTTTTCATGGTAAAAAGAACTTAACAAGCTCGGAGAGAAAGTCTCTACAAGATCTGAGAAACAATACAGACTTAGTTATAAGAAGTGCGGACAAGGGGGGTTCTATTTTCCTGATGAATGCTACCCTATATAAAAAATTGAATGAATCCATGCTTAATGATGTCAGCACCTATTGTAAATTAAGCAGTGATCCTACTGCTAATTGTCAAAAAAACCTACAGAAACATCTAAATGAGGGTGAAGCTTTGGGAGTTACTCAGAGAATACTTGGTGAACAGGTTTCCTGTCATGCCGGTCTTCCACTCTCTCCCCAAGGTGCACAAGGGGATTTTCCCTCCCCCCTGTCGACCCATTGTCGCAGGAATTGGCAGTCTTGGGGAGAGACTGGGAGACTGGCTTGACCACTATTTACAGCCATTAACTATGGTAACCCCCAGCTATTTAAAGGATACTAAACACGTACTACAAATAATGGAACACATTAAATGGGAGAATACTTTTCGTTGGGCGACTTGTGATGTAACCTCGTTATATTCTTCAATTCCACATGAGCAAGCTTTATTCTTTCTCTCCAGACATTTGGAGGAATTCAGCACTTATTCTGCTGAAGTAAAGGAATTTATTCTAATGTCAACAGATTTTCTCCTTAAAAACAACTTTTTTATGTTTGACTCTCAATATTATTTGCAAGTGGAGGGGGCTCCTATTGGAGCAAAATTTTCCCCCTCCCTTGCAAATATTTACATGATCCAAGTGTTTTGTCTTTTTGGAATCCAATCCACATAGGTCGTCTGTGGAGTGGTTCGGTCGCTTCATAGACGACCTGTTGTGGATTTGGAAAGGTAGTCACTCAGAATTTACTGATTTTGTTGGGTACCTCAACACCAACAATATGAATTTGAGATTTACCTCCCAATTTGGAGACAAAATTGATTTTTTAGATGTTACCTTAACAGGACAGGGAGATAAAGTGTTGGTGTCACCTTTTCGAAAAGCAGTTGCAGGCAATACCATTTTGTTGTCCATCTCATGCCACCCCAGACATGTGGGGGATAATATCCCTTATGGTGAATTAATTTGACTACGCAGGAACAGTTCTACAGACTCAGTTTTTAATGAACACGTCACAGAATGGGAAAATAGGCTTTTGCGAAGAAAACACAAAGTTTTGACTTCAGCTAAAAAAAGAATTAAAAACATTAACCGCAATGATTTGCTAAAGAATAAACATACAAGAGAGGGTAACTGTGAGGGTATGCCCAACACAAAACCAATTACATTTGTAACAACATACAGCAAACAGTTCAATCAGATTAGAAACATTGTTAACAAATATATACCAATTTTGGAGCAAGATAATAATGCTAGAATATGCCTTTCTCATGGAGTTAGATCCATTTCAATAAAAGCACTTACAATTGGATCGATTGTATCACCGAGTTTATTTAATAGCAAAAAGGATAGAGAATGCAATTACAGTTGGTTGCATCATCCAGGCAACCATAAGTGTGGACATTCCAGATGCCTAGTGTGTGGCTTTTTGACCATCACCGATCATTTCTTTTCATATACAACCAAAAGAAAGTACAACATAACTACTTACATCAATTGCAATACAACCTTCACTATTTACTTAATATCCTGCACTACATGTGAGAAACAATATATTGGATGCACCACGAACTCCCTTAAGACCCGTATTAGAAAACACCTCTCAGATGTCAAAAACACTAATCTACCAAATATGTCGGCTGCCTCAAAACACTTTCGTGATTCACATAACGGGAACTGTGACACGTTTAGGTGGCAAGGAATTGAAAAAGTCACCAATAAGAGGTGAGGATCATAGAAAAAAACTTATGAATAGGGAAACATAATGGATGTTCATCCTGAAAACTGTCCAACCTTTAGGTATGAATTTAAGACAGGACCTAATCTTATGGTATTAATTTCAAATACATTGTGGTTTTTTTTTTTGGTTTTTTTTACTGTCTTTTGCAATACCCTAATTCTGTCTTCCGCAGCACTTCCAATACCAGTTCCATTGGATTCTAATGTTCTTTTCCTGTTTTTACTCGTGATATTTTTCATGTAGTTTTAGTGTTTAAGTCAGTGTATAGACCTGCATTTACACGGTACCCACCACCTTTCTTACGGCACCCTTTTTTAGTATTTCATAAGTCTTTTTAAATTTGTATATGATCGCGATCTTCCTGGAGGCGGAGCATCTTTGGTCATGTGACGTGTGTCACGTGACTGTGACGTCACGAACCGGGTCGTGTGTCACGTGATTGTGACGTCACACGCCGAGAGAGACCGCGATCTTTAAATAGCTGTAATGCACTTTATGAAAGTAGACCATGAGTAAGCTCACCTGAGCGAAACGCGTGGTCATGTCCTGCAGACCATGACAATAGAGGCTGTGTACCTTGCTTAATGATTTTATGTTATTTGGAACTTCAATAAAAGCAAAGTTTTATAAGCAAATTCCCCTGAGACGCTGGATTACTTTTCTTCGAATTATATCGTAGACCCGAAGTCTGTGGGGTCCAATTGGTTGTCCGTGCACAAGGGGCCGCTAGAAGAAGGTGAGCTGAACCCTTTTTGATCTTATTGATGTGTTGAATAATACTGTTGAATAATCTTGTCACTGCAGTCATATTAGTAAATAGAGGTTGAAATTAGCAGAATATGCTAATTTTTGTTACATCCTTATGATATGGTTTTAACTTTACCACCAAATACCATTAGATGTACCACTACTGGAGAAAGATTTCTGTTATAACTAGTTTTTGCTAATTACTCTAACCAAGGATAGCTACTCTTAACCCATCCAGGACCAGGATATTTCTGGTTTTTGGATTTCTGTTTTTTTTTCTCCTTGGTTCTTCCACAAGCCATATAATTTTAAATTTTTCCATTTACAAAGCTATATTGTATATCTGCGTCCATGGCGGTTATATTGACCGTGGCAGTTACCAGCAGTTGTCAGTAGTGTAATACCATTTACATTGGTCAGCCATGAAAGGCTTAGAGACGTGAAAGAATTTTAAAAATAAAAAATGTAAAAAGTAAAATAAAATAATTTATTACAACTTTCCTTTCAATGTAAACTTGCTAAACAGCTAGAGAGCACAGGTTCCTAATTGTGCATAAAGTTGACACTTTGGGATAGGTTTAGAGATTGCATTAGCTTTCCCACAAAAATGTTTAGTCTCTGGTCCGCTATGTACATGTCACGGGCGGGCTCACCCGTGCCCCCCGAGCCTCGCAGGCGCGGTGCCGGCGCGACTCACCTCTCCCCGCTCCAGAATCGCTGCTAGGTTCCCCGCCTCCTAGGGCGCGCGCGGTATCTTCAGGAAATTTAAAGGGCCAGTGCACCGCTACTTGGTGCACTGGCTGATCACTTCCCCTTTAAAAACCCTGCACCTTCCTCACACTCTTGCCGGATCTTTGTGCCTCACAGCCTTAGAGAAAGCTCTGTTGCGATTTGCCTGCGTTCCAGTGTCTCTTGCGTTCCAGTGTCTCCTGCGTTCCTGTGTCTTCTGCGTGCCTGACTCCCTCCGTGTTCCTGTGTTGCCTGACTACCTCCGTGTTCCCGTCTACCAGTGTCCCTCCGTATTGCTGTCGTGAGTTCTGTGTTCCCGTACCCTTCTGCTTGGACCTCCTGTTGCTGACCCCGGTTTGGATTCTGACATTGCATCTCTGCCGTCTGCCTTGACCCTGTGCCTGGACTTTGACCACGAGATTGATTGCCGTTCTTGTACTTCAACCTTGGCCGCCACTGCAGACAAGTCACGCCTGAGGAACGACCTGGTGGTACCACGCCGCAGCTTGTCTAACCCGCTTTGCGGCGGGCTCTGGTGAAAACCGGGTACCACTTAGACTCCGGTCCCAGGTAGTGGCTTGAGTCATCGTCTGCAGTGGTCCTGTGGATCCACTACCTGCAAGCCTGACAGTAAGATCCGGCCATGGATCCCGCCGAGGTTCCGTCTCCCAGCAAGCCAGATCTTGCCACTATTGTGATCCACCAGTCTCGGCAGATTGCTGCTCAGCGAGATCAACTGGAGCAAGTCACCGCCATGCTTCAGCAACTGTTAGCCAACCAGCAACAGCAACAGGTACCTGAGGCTGCTCTCGTGACCCCTACTGCTCCGACTAGTCTGCCTGCTCTTGAACCTAGAATGCGGTTGTCTATGCCTAGCAAGTACGACGGTGATCCCAAGATGTGCCGGAGTTTTATTACCCAATGCTCCCTGCACATAGAACTTATGCCGACCCAATTCGTCACGGAGCGATCTAAGGTGGCATTTATAGTCAGCCTTCTCTCGGGGAAAGCCTTGGCCTGGGCTACTCCCCTTTGGGATAGGAACGACCCACTTACGGCTTCTCTTGCAGCCTTTTTGTCTGAATTCCGGTCAGTATTTGAAGAACCGGCTCGGGCCTCCTCCGCAGAGTCAGCTCTATTGAATTTGCGTCAGGGGAATTGCTCCGTGGGAGAGTATGCGGTCCAGTTCCGTACTTTAGCGTCGGAACTTTCCTGGAACGACGCGGCCTTGTCTGCAGCTTTTAAAAAAGGTCTGTCCTCACAGGTTAAGGACGCTCTGGCTGCTCGTGACCTACCATCTTCTCTGAGTGGGCTCATCTCCCTTGCCACCCGGATTGATGTGCGCTTCAGGGAGCATGCCGAAGAGTCACGTTTCGAGCAGAATCCAGTCCGACCACGACGCCTTCCTCGACTAGCTCCTGTCTTCCAAAGACCGTTCCAGTCTCCAGTCGTACCACCTGCAGAGGAGTCTATGGAGGTGCATAGAGCTAAATTGTCTCCTCAGGAGCGTATCAGAAGACGCCAAGGAAACCTTTGCCTCTATTGCGGTAGTCCTGAGCATTTCCTTGCATCCTGTCCTATCCGACCCCAACGTCCGGGAAACGCCAGCACCTAGGGTTATTGGGAGAAGCGTCCCTAGGTGTGAACAGTGCTTCTCCACGCTTGTTGATTCCGGTGCTGCTCAACGTTGGTTCCGGCAATCAAACCCAAGTATCTGCCTTTCTGGACTCCGGCTCCGCTGGGAACTTCATGGATGCTGCATTGGTTTCCCAGTACCACATTCCAGTGATTCTTCTTGATAAACCGCTTGTTATTTCTTTGGTCACTGGACAAATTCTCTCGGACCCAGTACGGTACCGCACGGAGCCGATAATCATGCAAGTTGGTGCTCTGCATAAGGAGACTCTGTCCTTCCTGGTTCTGCCACGTTCAACCTGGCCCCTCCTGCTAGGTCTTCCGTGGTTGCAGTTCCATTCACCAGTCCTTGATTGGAGGACGGGGGAGGTTCTACTTTGGGGCACTGACTGCCATTCTCGTTGCTTGGATGCTCTTCACCCTGTGCCTCTCATGCTAACTTCCGTAGTTGCCAGGTCTCTGAAGGACCTTCCGGTTTGCTACCGAGACTTCGTCGATGTTTTCTCTGAGAAGCAAGCAGAGGTTCTGCCTCCTCATCGCCCCTATGACTGTCCCATTGATTTGCTGCCGGGTACGTCTCCTCCACGAGGTCGGGTTTATCCGTTATCCGTGCCCGAGACTGAAGCCATGTCCGCTTACATAAAGGAAAATTTGCAAAAGGGGTTCATCCGCAAGTCTTCCTCCCCCGCTGGAGCTGGATTTTTCCTTGTCTCTAAAAAGGATGGTTCCCTCCGACCCTGCATAGACTATCGCGGTCTCAACAAGGTTACGGTGAAGAACCGCTATCCTTTGCCTCTCATCACCGAACTCTTTGACCGTCTACGAGGTGCCAAAGTGTTTACCAAGCTGGATCTGCGAGGAGCATATAACCTCATCCGAATTCGGGAGGGTGATGAGTGGAAGACAGCTTTCAATACTCGTGACGGGCATTTTGAGTATTTGGTAATGCCCTTTGGTCTCTGCAATGCTCCAGCGGTATTCCAGGAGTTTGTTAATGATATTTTTAGAGACCTGCTCTACTCCTGTGTTATCGTCTACTTGGACGACATTTTGGTGTATTCTTCAGATCTCCCCTCTCACCAAAACCACGTCCGGCAGGTTCTCAGACGCTTAAGGACTAATCATTTATACGCCAAACTCAAGAAGTGTCAATTCCACCAGAGCAGTCTTCCGTTTTTGGGGTACGTCATTTCTGGCCAGGGACTCCATATGAATCCTTCTAAATTGGCAGCCGTTCTTCAGTGGCCTCGCCCAGTGGGACTGCGTGCTGTTCAGAGATTTCTGGGCTTTGCCAATTACTATAGACAGTTTATTCCACACTTCTCTTCACTTGTGGCTCCTATTGTGGCATTGACTAAGAAGAATGCCAATCCTAGACAATGGTCTCCAGCTGCTGAGGAAGCCTTTACTAAGTTAAAATCTGCCTTTGCCTCTGCGCCAGTACTTACAAGACCAGATACGGAGAAACCTTTTCAGTTGGAGGTTGATGCTTCATCCGTCGGTGCTGGTGCAGTTCTTACCCAGAAGGGGCCCAAGGGTCGTACCTTCACCTGCGGGTTCTTCTCGAAGACATTCTCTCCTGCCGAGAAGAATTATTCCATTGGAGATCGGGAATTGTTGGCCATAAAGCTGGCTTTGGAGGAGTGGCGCTATCTCCTGGAGGGGGCCCGTCACCCGGTTCACATTTATACCGACCACAAGAATCTCCTGTACCTCCAGACCGCTCAGCGACTGAATCCTCGTCAAGCCCGTTGGTCTCTTTTCTTCCCTCGGTTTGATTTCTTAATCCATTTCCGTCCTGCGGAGAAGAACGTTAAGGCAGATGCTCTCTCCCGTGCTTCGGATGTGGTTGGAGAAGACCCTGTGCCCAGTCATATTGTGCCTCCAGAACGTCTGGTCCTTGCAGCTCCAGGGGACCTTAGGCAGCTTCCACCAGGCAAGACGTACGTCAGACCTGCCCTTCGTAAGAGGATCCTGATATGGGGACATTGCTCTCGTGTGGCTGGACATCCTGGAGTGCAGCGTTCCATAGCCCTTATTTCCCGGTATTATTGGTGGCCAGACTTGGCCAAAGATGTGCGGGATTTTGTGGGTTCCTGCATCTCCTGTGCCCGAAACAAGTCATCACGCCTCAAACCTGCCGGTCTCCTGATGCCGTTGCCGATACCCAGCCGCCCGTGGACTCATGTGGCCATGGACTTCGTCACTGACCTGCCATCATCCTTGGGGAATACTGTCATCTGGGTGGTAACCGACCGGTTCTCTAAAATGTCCCATTTTGTCTCCTTGCCAGGTTTGCCATCTGCTCCGCGTCTTGCCAGCCTGTTCTTCTCCCACATCTTTCGGCTGCATGGACTCCCATTGCACATTGTTTCGGACCGTGGGGTCCAGTTTGTCTCCCGTTTCTGGCGATCCCTGTGTAACCATCTTCAGGTGAAATTGGACTTCTCGTCAGCATATCATCCTCAGTCGAATGGACAGGTAGAGAGAGTCAATCTTCGGCACTTCGTCTCGGCCCGCCAAGATGACTGGTCTTCCTTGTTGCCATGGGCGGAGTTCTCATACAACTCCCTGGACTCTGAAGCTTCTGGTTCTACTCTCTTCTTCATTGTTTATGGACAACATCCACGTCCTCCTCTCCCTCTGCATGTGTCCATGGAGGTTCCTGCTGTCGACGAGTTGGTATGAGACCTTAAGACCATTTGGGAACAAACTCGCCTTTCGTTGAAGCAGGCTTCCGCCCATACCAAACTCCAAGCGGATAAGAAACGCAGGCCATCTCCTGTTTTTTCTCCTGGGGACAAGGTCTGGTTGTCAGCTAGATACATCCGGTTAAAGATTCCTGGATACAAGCTTGGTCCACGGTTCTTAGGTCCGTTCGATGTTATATCCCGCATAAATCCGGTGTCTTACAAGCTGCGCCTTCCTTCCACCATGCGCATCCCGAACTCCTTCCATGTCTCTTTACTCAAGCCTGTTATTCTGCACCGCTTCTCACGGAAAGTACCTCCTCCTGCTCCGGTGGCTGACTCCTCAGATATTTATGTGGTAAAGGAGATCCTCGACATGAAGACTGTAAAGGGTAGGCGGTTCTTCTTGGTTGACTGGAAGGGGTTCGGGCCTGAGGAGAGATCTTGGGAGCCTGAAGACAACATCCTGAACCATGATTTACTACAGAGATTTTTACAACCCAAGAAGAGGGGGAGGCCGAAGGGGGGGGGGGTACTGTCACGGGTGGTCCCGCGACCCATATTGCGGGTCGCGGGCTCACCCGTGCCCCCCGAGCCTCGCAGGCGCGGTGCCGGCGCGACTCACCTCTCCCCGCTCCAGAATCGCTGCCAGGTTCCGGCCACGCGCGTCCCCGCCTCCTAGGTATCTTCAGGAAATTTAAAGGGCCAGTGCACCGCTAATTGGTGCACTGGCTGATCACTTCCCCTTTAAAAACCCTGCACCTTCCTCACACTCTTGCCGGATCTTTGTGCCTCACAGCCTTAGAGAAAGCTCTGTTGCGATTTGCCTGCGTTCCAGTGTCTCTTGCGTTCCAGTGTCTCCTGCGTTCCTGTGTCTTCTGCGTGCCTGACTCCCTCCGTGTTCCTGTGTTGCCTGACTACCTCCGTGTTCCCGTCAACCAGTGTCCCTCCGTATTGCTGTCGTGAGTTCTGTGTTCCCGTACCCTTCTGCTTGGACCTCCTGTTGCTGACCTCGGTTTGGATTCTGACATTGCATCTCTGCCGCCTGCCTTGACCCTGTGCCTGGATTTTGACCACGAGATTGATTGCCGTTCTTGTACTTCAACCTTGGCCGCCACTGCAGACAAGTCACGCCTAAGGAACGACCTGGTGGTAGCACGCCGCAGCTTGTCTAACCCACTTTGCGGCGGGCTCTGGTGAAAACGGGTACCACTTAGACTCCGGTCCCAGGTAGTGGCTTGAGTCGTCGTCTGCAGTGGTCCTGTGGATCCACTACCTGCAAGCCTGACAGTACATACATGGATACACGGTGCAATTCATGGTGAAGGATATCCTCCAACTACTGACTGTAGGTCCTCAGTGTCATGTGACTTTCTAAATGCCCTGGTGTCTCATGCTTGGCTTTTGCCATACTGCAGCTATGGGGAACATGGGGTTATGTAGAGAGGGGAGAAGAGGATAGATCAATCAAGCTGTGTCCCACATTTTAAGGGAATATCTAATATCATTGTTTAAAGTTATACTTTTCTGCACTCTATTCCCTTTAAAGACAGTTAAAAGGGGTTTCCCTCCAAACAACTTAGGCCCTACTTGTTGATCGGTGGGGGTCTATGTGATTCAGTATCCAGCAGATCTGTTTTCTTCTTTGGAATAAGTGTAATGACTGTCTAAGACAAGGATCCAAGAAAACCCTACTGAAGGATGTCAAGAATTTTATAAGCAAATCTTCTGTAGATCTCAAACGTAAGCCCGTCTAGTTGAATTTCCTGAAATAGATTGCTATGTTTGGAACAATTCTTCCACTTCAATAGACCTATCCAGGAAATCAGATTCCTCCAAAAAACACCTATTAGCAAGGAATCAGAAATACACTCTGATCAATGTATTTTCTTGAAAACTGAAACACTCCGTGCAAATAATACTTGGACCTGTTGAAGCTGACCCCTACTGTGTTTTAATCTCATAAATGCTCTGGTGTCCTTGTTGAGTTTTAATAAAATCTGAAAGGGTTTTCACTGTTTTACCTTTCTCTATAAGTGGTTTCTCTCCTGAAAAAAAAATCTGGCATTCTGGACATCTAAAATTGCTTTTGAGCTTCCTGGGCCTCAATAAAATTACCCATTTCAGAAGGGTTTGAGGAAAATTGATGCTGGCTTTGTTCCATTTTTCAGAGCAGTTCCTCTTCTTTCTGTCTACATGTCTTTGTTTGTGGTAAAAAAAAATCCTCTTTTGTGCAGTGCTCTTATTAAATTCCCAAACGAAATAAATAACCACCTGATTTGGAACACAGACTCCAGTAACAACAGCTAATGAAAATCTACTCGAAAATAGGAGGGACAACAAGCTCTCTTCCTCCTGTTATAATCATAGCTAAATAATCAGAAACAGAATGTGCCTCATATTTCATTGTTTTAATCTCCTAACATAAACTAGTTACAAGGTGCAAGATCAATTATTGACAAACAATTATGTTGCAATCTTTATTTTTTTGTACAATGTACCTCAATAAAAACGGTTTTCATATCATAATACCATAATACCATATATATATATATAGAGGTTAGTTATGGTATAAAGTGAACTTCTATGCAATTTATAGGTAAGCTCTTGAAACTAAAAACTAAATACAAAGACAAATTACATAATTTACAAATTGTGATTATCACGTGATTGATAATTACCTTTGCAGTCAGAAAATAGCCAATTAGATTCAAGGTTAGAAGGTCTTGAAACTCCTGGGCACTTGTATTGTCTATGATTTGTTCTGGAGGATCTAGAATTACATGGAGAGCAACCATGTTAAAGAAGAAGACTGCTGTCTGGTACGGCCATTCATGATGGTGCTTATAAGGGCTAGACTCCAGCTGATAAAGTACATGACACAGCAATTTACCGTTAATGATGTTGTCTTGTCAGCCACTGAGTTGTGGCTTAGTCAGAAAAGGCTTTAAAAAAGGACCTTAAAGAAGACCTATCAGGGTGATTCGGGAACACTAAACCAACCACAGGTCTTTATAGAGCTTCTCTTAGGGTGCAAACACAGCCCTCAAATTGCAAGGAGTCGAGTTTTGTGTTTTCATATCAAAAACACATTTACGCTCTTCCTGTGACTGAAGGATTTTTGATGACACCATCAAAGGCTTGTCAGCCAAGCACATATTGCATCTATATACAAATACATATTACTAGAGGATCAACGAGCCCAGCAATGATACCAAGATCATTTGGTTATGCACATTATCAAAGGTTTTGAGTATCCACCAAAAGATCCTCACAATCAGCTCCTGCCATTCATACCTAGAACAACAAGGGCTAGATACTGAGTAAGTGAGTAATCACTATAAACCATGTACTGAACTCAAAATGATGCTAATTAACCAACTTATTCACAAACAACACCAGTTATGCTCATAATAAAGGGAACTGGTCAGGTCTCCTCCTATTTAAGGAAAAGAAGAGACCTAACAATCATACTGGCTAGGGAGAAGTCAGGTCGAAGCACCCTGCAACATCCCCCACCGGGGCCTAGCCTTTTCTTGGGGCCCAGGATACCGGAGTGGCTAGCGATTGCAGCCTAGGGCACACTGGTGTCACGGTGCTTGGTATGGGGACCGGAGGACTGTCCTACAGCCTGGCAGGTCTCCAGCAATTGGTGTGTGCAATAAATAAGGAGGGATAGGGTGATGTACTGGTTCTCCCTGGGGCAACCCCTGAGTGTCTGTAAGATAAGTCCCTGGGTAATGGATGGGGAAGCCCGTGGTGATAGACAGCCCTATTCAGGGATCAGACGGAGGCAACGTTGTGCAAATCAACTCACGGTTCTTCATTGAACAACAGGTAGCAGGCAAAGGGCCTAAATGGTCTAACAGCAGATTTGGATTCTGGTACTGGAGTGGTCGTGGAGAGTGGTCCTCAGGAATAAGCACCAGGCTCGTAGTAGATGCTGGCTGGGATAATTGAGGTGAAGCTGTGTCCAAACTGTGGAAGCTGCAGCTCTCTTGACTCAGTTCCTGGGATTGGGTTCTCTGGTAGCACTGAAGGTTTGCTCCACACTGACTCTCTCTTCACTCTGTCCATGTGCTAAGAGGCCTGTGCTCCCACTGCACAGGGGTTTTATACTCCCCCTGGTCAGGTGGTAGCACCTCTCCAATCACACTCCAGTTTACAATACAGCCACATATTTGGATAAAATCTTACACTCATTTAACTATTGCCTGTCCAGGCAGAGGCTACAGCTGCAGATTACCTGAGATTTCCCTGCATTATCTCTTGGGTGAGTTGCACAGGCTCACCAGATGGATCCTGACAGGTAGAGGGCCCTATCCCCCCCCCCTATAGGCCCCTTTGCCTATATGTTGGGAGGGGTGTTGCACAGCCCAACAGACTCCATGTGCCTGGCTGTTTTAAGACTATGGGGCACATTTACTAAGAATAGTGCAAACTGCACTAAAAGTGTGGTTGCCTGTGTAAAATACAGTGTGGCATGGGCCACAATCTGTGTGGCGTGTGCCATAAATGTAACTCAGACACTTCTAAAAGAGAACCCGTCATGCAAAATAACCCCCAAAATAACCCCCAAATCTAAATATATTTTCATAAACTGCCATTAGAAAGCATCTATTCCTTCATTGTCCCTCTACATGCCTGTAAACTTAAGCAATGAGGTGATAAAGCTGTATGCAAATGACCTGTGAAATGTCCAATGAGTCATTAGCATATTCAAGCTGTCCAGATTATTCATGAGTGGGCAGCACAGCCACACCCCCAGTGCTTAACTGACAGCCTGTATAATGGTGTAATGGCTGCTCCATGTGCTTGCTGGTGGCCATGCCCCCTGCTGCCTGTGTGTGTATATGAGAGATACAACAGCTCCAGGCAGCCATGTTATAGCAGAACATGTCAGGTACTTGTGTAGCTGATGTCTGTGTCTCTCACATGTGTATTAGGAGGATGCAGCGTGTTAGCAGATAAAGCACAGATACTAGCAATGCTTTACTATACATTACACACAGACATGAGCAAGGGGAGGAGAAGGGAGGGGTAACAGGGGTGACATCACTGCCTCTGACCATGTGACCAAAATCATTTACATAATAAAGAAAAAATGAGTTTACAATGATTAATGCATGAATTCACTAGATAAAGGCTGGGATGGAAACCTTGTGAACAGGTAGAGGTGACAGGACAAGTGACACAGACCTGATGACAGGTGTCCTTTAAATACCTGTTCAAGCAGTTTGCACTGAGAAGAGCAGGCAAAGTGTGACAGACAACTGGTGCATGGCCGTTAGCCCCTTCCCACTCTGTGGCGGATATATCCGCCACTGAGCGCAGTGACATAGCGTTAAGCGGCGGATATACAGCGAAGCTGTAGCTAACAGCCGACATCCCAGCTAACAGCCGACATCCCAGTGTAACACACGACCGCAGCATTTAACATACCTTCCGGGGGTCTTTTCCACACAATCGTCCCCCCACGCCGTCTTCTGGGGGCACCAATCGTTGCTATGGCAGCCCTGGGGTCTGATCAGGACCCCAGAGCTGCCTGTGGCAGTGCCTTAAAGATGGCGTCTGTGATGTCATCTTAAAGGCACAGTGTCAGCCTATGCATGGGCATAGGCTGACACTGCTAATACCCTGCAATACATCAGTTTTGCAGAGTATTATTATGAACAAGCAATCAGATGATTGCTTGTTCATGTCCCATGGTGGAACTAGTAAAAATATAAAAAAAAAAAAAAAAGTTTTTCAATAACAAAATAAAGTAACAAAATCAATAAAAATGACCATAAGCCCCATAACATATAAAGAGACATTTAACACAAAAAACTGTCTAAATCAGAACACAAACCCCACATATATAGTATCACTGCGTCCGTAAAAACTCGTAGAATAAAAGTAAATAATTATTGAACCCGCATGATGAACACTGCTAAAAAAACTGATAAAAACCTGCCAAAAATGCAGATTTTTAACAATTGAATCCCACAAAAAAATGCAGTAAAAAGAGAACAAAAAAAGCATATGTGCTCCAGAATAATACTGTTGCAAAGTACAACATGTCCCGCAAAAAACAAGCCATCAACCAGCTCCATAAAAATGTTATGCCACTTGGAAGATGGCAATGCAAAAATGATTTAGTAAAACAGAATAAAAAATATACAAGTATGTTATCCCCGTAATCGTATCGACCCATAGAACAAAGATAACATGATTAATAGGCTATACGGTGAATACCAAAAAAAAAAGTTAAAAATCCAGTACAGAATTGATGCTTTTCTATTCCTTGGAGAACTTCAAGGACATAGAAGGACATTTTCTATTCCTGCCCTCAACAATAGGAGATACCAACCCCAAAATGGTAACACTGAAAAAAGCATCTCATCCCGCAAAAAAAAAAAATCCCGTCACATGGCCCCAATAATAAAAAAGCTAAAATTGTATAGCCTACGAAAGGGGCCAATGAGAAAACTAAAATCCAGACAGCTGCAGGGTGCTCCTTTCCTCCTCCGCCTCGCTGTGTGCCCATAAAACAAGTATTGGCCACATGTGGGGGGGTCTCTGTACTCGGGAGAAATTGCATAACAAATTATATGGTGGGTTTTCTCTTTTTATCTTTTGGAAATGTGTAAATATTAGGGCTAAATGAACCTATAACCGACAAAATTTGACCATTCTAAATTTGACCTCCATTTTGATTCAATTACTATGAAGATCTCAAGGGGTTAACAATCTTCCTAAAAGCTGTTTCTGATAGGTTGAGGGGTGCCAAAATTTACGACTAAAATGAAGTAAAACATGTGAGGAAAAAACAATCTCAGAATCGTTTTGATAAGCAACAGTGTTCAAAAGTTATAACCATATAAAGCGACGCATGTCAGAATACAAAAAATGGGTCTGAGCCTTAAAGGGAACCAGTCACCACTATTTTCACCAATACAGGTAGTGACAGGTTCCTATAGAGTTCTAGTAACTATCTGACACCCTGCTTGTAGCTAAAAATTATTCCCCTGAGATTCCCATATATTCAACTTTATAGTTTTCCCTGTATGGCTACAGTGAGTCCAGGTGGGCGTGGCCTCCTCGGGCTGAGTCCAGCAGCTTCTCTCCATCCCTATTTCTGTATGCTGCTATAATGTCATGTGACCAGGGTGACATCATTGCAGGTCCTATAGCTTTTGTAGCATTAGGAACTGAGCTCTAAGCATATATGTCCTGAAATCACAGCATATTTTATCACATGAAATCACAGCAGTCTGCATGGAGAGGAGTAGAAGTTCATGGAGGCTGCTGTGATGGTTTTATGTGGTCAGATATGTACATGGGGTATAGTTTTCATATTAAGTAGCTTAAGGACCTTTGTTGATGTCACCCTGGTCACATGACATTAGGCCACACCCCCTCGACTCGCTCCAAAGCTGCATAGATACCAGGCAAGATTATAACTCTGATTTTATGGGGATCTGAGGGAAACTACTTTTAGCTACAAGCAGGGAGTCAGATAGTTACTAGAGCTCTATAGGAACCTGCCACTACCTGTATTTGTGAAAATAGTGGTGACGGGTTCCCTTTAAGCTATAAACTGGCTGCGTCCTTAAGGGGTTAGTAAATGTGGGCCTTTATTTTATTTGTATCTGAAACACAGCAATATTTTGGAGTTAAAATGAGAAAAGTAGAGTATTTAATCCTGCCTGTGCTCAGGACACCATTAATCTTCTGAATATAAAGGGAACTTACGCCATCCAGCATTGTTGATAAGACAGTCTATTTTTCCATATTTGTTCATGGTTTTGTCAATAAGTCTCTGTTTTGAATGGAAACTTAAAGGTTAATAATTTATAATGACCAACAGTAAAAATGCACAATATTTTTTAATTGCATTTTATACCTTTAACAACATAAGAAGTATGAAGCTTTATTTTGATCTATATTTGTCATCATTCTGTTATCCATATGACTATACTGTATGAAACATCAAGTTTGCACTGATAATGAATGCTACGGTATATGAATGAGAAAGTGCATTATATTAGCAGCTCTTTATTAAAGGCACACTAAACCTGAAAATACAGTGTATATAAAGGGGTTTCTGCCTTTCAGATGACAGCACAGGGTTGTCTGTAAAAGTCAAAACCTTTTCAAGTGGGTGGCACTATGACACAGGTTATAAAATCATGCTATAATCGAGTCTGAAACCTTAAAAATACTCCATTCCATTACAGTCGAAAATGGAGCATCAAAACAGTTGGCATGCTCATGCTCAAATTAAACTATAAAAGGCACAGTACTTGTTATGCTTCCGGTAATTTTCAGGCTTTCAGCTGTTGTATATAAAGCAAACTACTAAATTTCTAAAATCACAATGAACAATAGATGTATTCAATAAAAAATGTTACCTTGATCTCTTCCTCTTTTCTTACATCACAAGAGACATAAATAGCAGCTCCTGTCCCAAAAGATTTCAGTTCAGCCTCAAGGTCACTAGCTGTCTCCTCTACAAATAACACAAATGTTACTGTATGTATGTTTAATGTACAACTTGGGCCAGATTGTATGTCAGAGCCTATCAAGAAGGCAAAATATATGATAGGGGTGGTCAGGTTGGCATTTATGGGGTTAATTAATATTCAAGGTTGCTAGACTGAGTGGTGGGAAGCAGGCACCTCCAGCATTGCAAGAAGATGCAATGCTGCCTCCTCCCTCTTCCTTTGACACAACAGCAGCTGTTGAAGACATCCACAGTAAAAGGTGGATGTTCTTACTGAGGTTAAATTGATATTACTTGGAACATGTGTGGGTCATACCTAATGGCTGGCACTCTTAGGGCTCATCCACACGGCCTGTCATGGGGACGTATATGCAGCCGCAAATTTGCACCCGCATATAGACGGCAATGGGGGCAGTGTGGCACTAATCCGCGCTGTACACTGCAAAAATCTATTTGTGAGTGTGCGGCTGTGCGCCGCTGTTTCCTATGAAGGGAGGAGGGGTTACCTCCGCCTCACCTCCAGCACACAGCGGCGGTATGCCCGCACGGGTGAATGAACCCTTAGACCTTATTTGTTAGTTTAATGCTTACAAAATGTTAATATTAGAGATGAGCGAGCACTAAAATGCTCGGGTACTCGTTATTCGAGACGAACTTTTCCCGATGCTCGAGTGCTCGTCTCGAATAACGAGCCCCATTGAAGTCAATGGGAGACTCGAGCATTTTTCAAGGGGACCAAGGCTCTGCACAGGGAAGCTTGGCCAAACACCTGGGAACCTCAGAAAAGGATGGAAACACCACGGAAATGGACAGGAAACAGCAGGGGCAGCATGCATGGATGCCTCTGAGGCTGCTTAAACGCACCATTATGCCAAAATTATGGGCAACAGCATGGCCATGACAGAGTGACAGAATGAAGCTAGATAGCATCTAAAACATCCAATAATTGACCCTGACACTATAGGGGACGGCATGCAGAGGCAGCGGCAGGCTAGAGAGTGGCATGGCGACATACCCTAAATGGACTCAGGCTTCAAACCAATGGGTGGCAGAGAGGAACCAAAGGAGGTGAGCAAGAAGCGCTCAAATAATATCGGTACATGATAAAAGTTTGCCAGTATATTTTGTGGATTACACAGCAGGGTGGCAACAAAGTTAACATGGAAGCCATGAAAACAACCCAAAATTCTGCCTGACACAGCTCGTTTGATAAGGGGACCATGTATGGAGGCAGTGAACTAGTAGTAGATTAAAGGTGCTGCAGTTAAACCTATGTTAGTCGGATTTTGGCACGGAGCTGGCGCTCCGCTGCCAGGCGAGCTTTCGCCAATCCAAGCCCCTGTCTCTAGGCTACTCCCCAAACAGCACTTCTAAGAACCTTTTGTATAAGATCAAGTGTAGTAGCGTTCTCATAAGTTTGGGATATGGCGAGTGAGGGGAATGTAAACAGATGCGCAAGAAGCGCTGAAATAATATCGGTAAATGATAAAAGTTTGCCAGTATATTTTGTGGATTACACAGCAGGGTGGCGACAAAGTTAACAAGTTTGATGTGGAATGCCCTGTAATAGCTCTTGGGCGGCGTGCCTTTTATCGCCTAGGCTCAGCAGTTTGAGCACCGCCTGCTGTCGCTTAGCGACGGCACTGCTGCTGTGCCTAGAGCTACCGACTGATGGCGCCATGGCCACGGATGGTAATTCGGAGGAGGAGGAGGTGGAGGAGGGGTGGGAGGAGGAGGAGGTATAGTAGGCCTTTGAGACCTGGACCGAGGTAGGCCCCGCAATCCTCTGCGTCGGCAGTATATGACCAGCCCCAGGGTCAGACTCGGTCCCAGCGTGCACCAAGTTAAGTGTAGTAGCGTTCTTATAAGTTTGGGATATGGCGGGTGAGGGGAATGTAAACAGATGCCGAAGAAGCGCTGAAATAATATCCCTAAATGGTAAAAGTTTGCCAGTATATTTTGTGGATAACACAGCAGGGTGGCGACAAAGTTAACAACTTTGATGTGGAATCCATGAAAACAACCCAAATTTCTGCCTGACACACCTCGTTTGATAAGGGGACGATGTATGGAGGCAGCTATATGGACAACTTTTGGAGGTAGCAATGGAGACAACGTGTGGAGGCTGCTATGGAGACAATTTAATTTGGATAGTGCCTGTATGTGGCAGTCCAAAAAAGTTTTCAAACCAGAGGAGCAGGTAGGTGGCCCTCCAGAAAAATGAAATAGATTGAGTGCCTGTATGTGGCAGTCCAAAAAAGTTTTCAAACCAGAGGAGCAGGTAGGTGGCCCTCCAGAAAAATGAAATAGATTGAGTGCCTGTATGTGGCAGTCCAAAAAAGTTTTCAAACCAGAGGAGCAGGTAGGTGGCCCTCCAGAAAAATGAAATAGATTGAGTGCCTGTATGTGGCAGTCCAAAAAAGTTTTCAAACCAGAGGAGCAGGTAGGTGGCCCTCCAGAAAAATGAAATAGATTGAGTGCCTGTATGTGGCAGTCAAAAAAAGTTTTCAAACCAGAGGAGCAGGTAGGTGGCACTCCAGAAAAATTGAATAGATTGAGTGCCTGTATGTGGCACTCCCAAAAATTGTTTAAAACAGAGGACCGGGTAGGTGGCCCTCCAGAAAAATTAAATGCATAAAGTACTGTAGCTAGAGCCAGTGGGCCCCGTCAAAAAATAGCCAGTTTCCTCTGCTTTAGTGTACAAAGAGGAGGAGAAGGAGGAAAATGAGAAGGAGGAGGAGTGGATAAATGATTCAGGTTGAGCTTCCTTCACCTGGTGGAGATTGGAAATTATGAGAAATCCAGGCTTTATTCATCTTAATAAGCATCAGCCTGTCAGCGCTGTCAGTCGACAGGCGTGTACGCTTATCGGTGATGATGCCACCAGCTGCACTGAAAACCCGCTCGGACAAGACGCTAGCGGCAGGGCAGGCAAGAACCTCCAAGGCGTACAGCGCCAGTTCGTGCCACATGTCCAGCTTTGAAACCCAGTAGTTGTAGGGAGCTGTGTGATCATTTAGGACGATGGTATGGTCAGCTACGTACTCCCTCACCATCTTTCTGTAAAGATCAGCCCTACTCTGCCGAGACTGGGGACAGATGACAGTGTCTTGCTGGGGTGACATAAAGCTGGCAAAAGCCTTGTAAAGCGTACCCTTGCCAGTGCTGGACAAGCTGCCTGCTCGCCTACTCTCCCTCGCTACTTGTCCCGCAGAACTACGCACTCTGCCGCTAGCGCTGTCAGAAGGGAAATAGTGTTTCAGCTTGTGCACCAGGGCCTGCTGGTATTCATGCATTCTCACACTCCTTTCCTCTCCAGGGATGAGAGTGGAAAGATTTTGCTTGTACCGTGGGTCCAGGAGAGTGAATACCCAGTAATCGGTCCTGGAATAAATTCTTTGAACGCGAGGGTCACGGGATAGGCAGCCTAGCATGAAATCTGCCATATGCGCCAGAGTACCAACGCGTAAGAATTCACTCCCCTCACTGGCCTGACTGTCCATTTCCTCCTCCTCCAACTCCTCTTCTTCTGCCCATACACGCTGAACAGTGAAGGACTCAACAATGGTCCCCTCTTGTGTCTCGCCAACATTCTCCTCCTCTTCCTCCTCCACCTCCACCTCCTCCGATATGCGCTGAGAAACAGACCTAAGGGTGCTTTGGCTATCAACAAGGGAATCTTCTTCCCCCGTCTCTTGTGACGAGCGCAAAGCTTCCGACTTCATGCTGATCAGAGAGTTTTTCAACAGGCCAAGCAGCGGGATGGTGAGGCTGATGATGGCGGCATCACCACTGACCATCTGTGTTGACTCCTCGAAGTTACTCAGCACCTGACAGATATCAGACATCCACGTCCACTCCTCATTGTAGACTTGAGGAAGCTGACTGACCTGACTACCAGTTCTGGTGGAAGTTGACATCTGGCAGTCTACAATCGCTCTGCGCTGCTGGTAAACTCTGGATAACATGGTTAATGTTGAATTCCACCTCGTGGGCACGTCGCACAACAGTCGGTGAGCGGGCAGTTGGAGGCGGCGCTGCGCTGCCCTGAGAGTGGCAGCATCTGTGCTGGACTTCCTGAAATGCGCACAGATGCGGCGCACCTTCGTGAGCAAATCAGACAGATTGGGGTATGTCTTGAGGAAACGCTGAACTATCAGATTTAACACATGGGCCAGGCATGGCACATGTGTCAGTCTGCCGAGTTGCAGAGCCGCCACCAGGTTACGGCCGTTGTCACACACAACCATGCCTGGCTTCAGGTTCAGCGGTGCCAGCCACAGATCAGTCTGCGCCGTGATGCCCTGTAATAGCTCTTGGGCGGTGTGCCTTTTATCGCCTAGGCTCAGCAGTTTGAGCACCGCCTGCTGTCGCTTAGCGACGGCACTGCTGCTGTGCCTAGAGCTAGCGACTGATGGCGCCATGCCCACGGACGGTAGTTCGGAGGAGGAGGTGGAGGAGGGGTGGGAGGAGGAGGAGGCATAGTAGGCCTGAAACACCTGGACCGAGGTAGGCCCCGCAATCCTCGGCGTCGGCAGTATATGACCAGCCGCAGGGTCAGACTCGGTCCTAGCCTCCACCAAGTTAACCCAATGTGCCGTCAGCGATATATAGTGGCCCTGCCCGGCAGCACTCGTCCACGTGTCCGTGGTCAGGTGGACCTTGTCAGAAACGGCGTTGGTCAGGGCACGGATGATGTTGTCTGACACGTGCTGGTGCAGGGCTGGGACGGCACATCGGGAAAAGTAGTGGCGGCTGGGGACCGAATACCGAGAGGGCGGCCACCGCCATGAGGTTGCGAAAGGCCTCGGTCTCTACTAGCCTATAGGGCAGCATCTCCAGGCTAAGCAATCTGGAGATGTGGACATTAAGGGCTTGGGCGTGCGGGTGGGTTGCACTATATTTCCGTTTCCGCTCCAGCGTCTGGGGTATGGAGAGCTGAACGCTGGTGGATGCTGTGCGGGATCGTGGAGGCGACGATGGGGTTTTTGTGCCAGGGTCCTGGGCAGGGGGCTGACTATCAGCTGACACAGGGGAAGGAGCAGTGGTGTGCACGGCCGGAGGTGAACGGGCTTGGTGCCACTGAGTGGGGTGTTTAGCATTCATATGCCTGCGCATACTGGTGGTAGTTAAGCTAGTAGTGGTGGAACCCCTGCTGATCCTGGTTTGGCAAAGGTTGCACACCACAGTCCGTCGGTCATCCGGTGTTTCCTTAAAGAACCTCCAGACTTCTGAAAATCTAGCCCTCGCCGCGGGAGCCCTTGCCACGGGAGCTTCACTACGTGACACATTTGGCGCTGATGCACCTGCTCTGGCCCTGCCTCTCCGTCTGGCCCCACCACTGACTCTTCCAACCTGTTCTGGTCGAGGACTCTCCTCCGTCTCAGAAGCACTGTGTTCACCCGGCCTCTCAACCCAGCTTGGGTCTGTCACCTCATCATCCTCCGATCCCTCAGTCTGCTCCCCCCTCGGACTTCCTGCCCTGACAACAACTTCACCACTGTCTGACAACCGTGTCTCCTCATCGTCGGACACCTCTTTACACACTTCTTCCACTACGTCAAGAAGGTCATCATCACCCACAGACTGCGACTGGTGGAAAACCTGGGCATCGGAAAATTGCTCAGCAGCAACCGGACAAGTGGTTTGTGACTGTGGGAAGGGTCCAGAAAAAAGTTCCTCAGAGTATGCCGGTTCAAATGCCAAATTTTCCTGGGAGGGGGCAGACTGGGGGGGAGGAGGTTGAGGTGCAGGACCTGGAGGAGTGCCGATTTCGGTGACATGGGTGGACTGCGTGGAAGACTGACTGGTGGACAAATTGCTCGAAGCATTGTCGGCAATCCACGACATCACCTGTTCGCAATGTTCTGGCCTCAACAGTGCTCTACCACGGGTCCCAGTAACTTCAGACATGAACCTAGGGTGTGTAGCTCTGCGGCGTTCCCCTGCTCCCTCATCAGCAGGTGGTGTCTCACCCCACCCAGGACCACGGCCTCTGACCCCTGCAGTAGTTGGACGCCCACGTCCCCGCCCTCGTCCTCGTCCTCTACCCCTAGCCCTCAGGTTAAACATTTTGAAAATGAAAGTTATAACTTTAATATTTTTTTAACTTTTTTTTTGTGTTTTTTTGTGTTTTTTAGTTTTTTTTTGTGTTTTTTAGTTTTTAAAACCAAACAATGCTATCCTATTGCTATGGCTATTTTCTAGCCAAGTATGAAAGCACACTGCTATGCCAGATGAGATGACGCTGAGTTATGAAAAAATAAACGTAAAATAAAAAGAAACTGCCAGACTGTGCCTAATTGAAATCCAACCCCTAATAAATTTTCCAACTTCGGTCTTTGCGATGGATATGTGCGTCACTAAGCGCTAAACACAGCGGTCGCAAGTCTCACTCCAAATTCCTCACAATTGGCTAGTAGATGCACTGCAGCAAGGACAGCCACCAGCAGATCAACCAGAAATAAAATATATATCACGCTATTGTAGGCGTAAGTAAGCCGTTTGGATTCTCCTTTGGCTATTTTCTAGCCAAGTATGAAAGCACACTGATGAGATGACGCTGAGTTATGAAAAAATAAACGTAAAATAAAAAGAAACTGCCAGACTGTGCCTAATTGAAATCCAACCCCTAATAAATTTTCCCACTTCGGTCTTTGCGATGGATATGTGCGTCACTAAGCGCTAAACACAGCGGTCGCAAGTCTCACTCCAAATTCCTCACAATTGGCTAGTAGATGCACTGCAGCAAGGACAGCCACCAGCAGATCAACCAGAAATAAAATATATATCACGCTATTGTAGGCGTAAGTAAGCCGTTTGGATTCTCCTTTGGCTATTTTCTAGCCAAGTATGAAAGCACACTGATGAGATGACGCTGAGTTATGAAAAAATAAACGTAAAATAAAAAGAAACTGCCAGACTGTGCCTAATTGAAATCCAACCCCTAATAAATTTTCCCACTTCGGTCTTTGCGATGGATATGTGCGTCACTAAGCGCTAAACACAGCGGTCGCAAGTCTCACTCCAAATTCCTCACAATTGGCTAGTAGATGCACTGCAGCAAGGACAGCCACCAGCAGATCAACCAGAAATAAAATATATATCACGCTATTGTAGGCGTAAGTAAGCCGTTTGGATTCTCCTTTGGCTATTTTCTAGCCAAGTATGAAAGCACACTGATGAGATGACGCTGAGTTATGAAAAAATAAACGTAAAATAAAAAGAAACTGCCAGACTGTGCCTAATTGAAATCCAACCCCTAATAAATTTTCCCACTTCGGTCTTTGCGATGGATATGTGCGTCACTAAGCGCTAAACACAGCGGTCGCAAGTCTCACTCCAAATTCCTCACAATTGGCTAGTAGATGCACTGCAGCAAGGACAGCCACCAGCAGATCAACCAGAAATAAAATATATATCACGCTATTGTAGGCGTAAGTAAGCCGTTTGGATTCTCCTTTGGCTATTTTCTAGCCAAGTATGAAAGCACACTGATGAGATGACGCTGAGTTATGAAAAAATAAACGTAAAATAAAAAGAAACTGCCAGACTGTGCCTAATTGAAATCCAACCCCTAATAAATTTTCCCACTTCGGTCTTTGCGATGGATATGTGCGTCACTAAGCGCTAAACACAGCGGTCGCAAGTCTCACTCCAAATTCCTCACAATTGGCTAGTTGATGCACTGCAGCAAGGACAGCCACCAGCAGATCAACCAGAAATAAAATATATATCACGCTATTGTAGGCGTAAGTAAGCCATTTGGATTCTCCTTTGGCTATTTTCTAGCCAAGTATGAAAGCACACTGATGAGATGACGCTGAGTTATGAAAAAATAAACGTAAAATAAAAAGAAACTGCCAGACTGTGCCTAATTGAAATCCAACCCCTAATAAATTTTCCCACTTCGGTCTTTGCGATGGATATGTGCGTCACTAAGCGCTAAACACAGCGGTCGCAAGTCTCTCTCCAAATTCCTCACAATTGGCTAGTTGATGCACTGCAGCAAGGACAGCCACCAGCAGATCAACCAGAAATAAAATATATATCACGCTATTGTAGGCGTAAGTAAGCCGTTTGGATTCTCCTTTGGCTATTTTCTAGCCAAGTATGAAAGCACACTGATGAGATGACGCTGAGTTATGAAAAAATAAACGTAAAATAAAAAGAAACTGCCAGACTGTGCCTAATTGAAATCCAACCCCTAATAAATTTTCCCACTTCGGTCTTTGCGATGGATATGTGCGTCACTAAGCGCTAAACACAGCGGTCGCAAGTCTCACTCCAAATTCCTCACAATTGGCTAGTAGATGCACTGCAGCAAGGACAGCCACCAGCAGATCAACCAGAAATAAAATATATATCACGCTATTGTAGGCGTAAGTAAGCCGTTTGGATTCTCCTTTGGCTATTTTCTAGCCAAGTATGAAAGCACACTGATGAGATGACGCTGAGTTATGAAAAAATAAACGTAAAATAAAAAGAAACTGCCAGACTGTGCCTAATTGAAATCCAACCCCTAATAAATTTTCCCACTTCGGTCTTTGCGATGGATATGTGCGTCACTAAGCGCTAAACACAGCGGTCGCAAGTCTCACTCCAAATTCCTCACAATTGGCTAGTAGATGCACTGCAGCAAGGACAGCCACCAGCAGATCAACCAGAAATAAAATATATATCACGCTATTGTAGGCGTAAGTAAGCCGTTTGGATTCTCCTTTGGCTATTTTCTAGCCAAGTATGAAAGCACACTGATGAGATGACGCTGAGTTATGAAAAAATAAACGTAAAATAAAAAGAAACTGCCAGACTGTGCCTAATTGAAATCCAACCCCTAATAAATGTTCCCACTTCGGTCTTTGCGATGGATATGTGCGTCACTAAGCGCTAAACACAGCGGTCGCAAGTCTCACTACAAATTCCTCACAATTGGCTAGTAGATGCACTGCAGCAAGGACAGCCACCAGCAGATCAACCAGAAATAAAATATATATAACGCTATTGTAGGCGTAAGTAAGCCGTTTGGATTCTCCTATGGCTATTTTCTAGCCAAGTATGAAAGCACACTGCTATGCCAGATGAGATGACGCTGAGTTATGAAAAAATAAACGTAAAATAAAAAGTAAATGGCAGACTGTGCCTAATTGAAATCAAACCCCTAATAAATTTTCCCACTTTGGTGTTTGAGGTGGATATGTGTGTCACTAAGAGCTAAACACAACGGTAGCAAGTCCCCCTGCAAATTCCTCACAATATGGTACTAGCTGCACTACTAGTGCCAGCAAGCCCAGCCACAAGCAAACAAAAAAAAAAAAGTATAACGTTATTGTAGCCCTAAGAATGGCTGTTGGGTTCTTGCTGAATCACTCCTGCCTAACACTATTCTAATAGAACACCCTAACGCTTTCCCTGACCAGCAGCAGCTCTCTCCCTAGCGGCATCCAGACACAGAATGATCCGAGCAGCGCGGGCAGCGGCTAGTCTATCCCAGGGTCACCTGATCTGGCCAGCCAACCACTGCTATCGACGTGTAAGGGTACCACGTCATGCTGGGTGGAGTGCAGAGTCTCCTGGCTTGTGATTGGCTCTGTTTCTGGCCACCAAAAGCAAAACGGCGGGAGCTGCCATTTTCTCGAGCGGGCGAAGTATTCGCTCATCTCTAGTTAATATGTTTATAAAACATTATATTTATATTTTATATTGTTATTCATTCTATTTGATAATAAATAGACTGCTGTGGCAGCCATGTTTCCAATTGTTAATCAGTGTCTGTCTTCAATTCCTTTGGTGGATGTGAGGTAGGGTGGTATGCACAGGATCCTCCAGTGGGCCCTGACACTGGTAGGGCCCCCTCTGGTCACCTTCACCACCGAGGAAAGAAACCTTTTTATTTAAAAAAATTAACAATTTTTGTCGGCAACACCCAGGAGGAGCGGAGGGTATGGAGGGGTTTGGCATCTGCCCTTTGCCCAGTGGCTGCGGCACATACTAGAGGATATCTAAAAAACCCCAATTTTTGTTTTTTTCTAGTGGGCTCTGTTTTTACGGCTTTTATTCTGCGCTTCAAATGATGCTTCCTCTTTATTCTTTGGGTGGAAACTATCAAAGCCATACCAAATTTATATAAGTTTTATTAGATTTTAAAAAATGTAAATCTTTTGTACAGAAAAAAAAAAAATTGCCATTTTGCCAGATTCTGAGGCCAATAACTTTTTCACACTTTGGTGTACGGACCTGAGCAATGTGTAATTTTTTGCAGTACGTGCTGGCGTTTTCATTTATATGAATTTAGGACCTATATGACTGTTCAATCACTTTTAATTCAAATATTCATGAATGGAAGAATGGCAAAAAAGTGGCAATTCAGGCATTTTGGCGCTATTTTCCATTATGGTGTTCACAGTCGGGATTAATCTTTTTTATATTTTGATAGATCCGGCATTTTGGGAGGTGACGATAGCTAACATGTGTGTGATTTTTACTGTTTATTTATTTTTATATGTGAATTTTAAAATGTTTTCCCCTGATCCCCTGTTCTGCCACTATTCATAGGACATAATCGCTCCCAGCACTGACGGCAAAATGACATTACTGTGTATCAGGCCCTGGGCACTTTAGGGCAAGAAAAAAAAGACAGCTGCTACTCTCCAGGAGAGATCAGTGAAAAAGTGACAAGCAAGGGGAGCAGTAAATCTAAAGGAAGGGCTTAAGTGGGACACAACCTAGGGTCCCCTGCACGCAACCTTTCTTTTCAGACTTGTTGTAGATTTGTTTTTAAAGCTAGCACATATTTACTTCTGGTACTCTTACCCCCTTCGTGGTCATGGTTAGGGCCTTGTTCAGAAACTTCAGAATCAGTGCTTCACCAGGGAACAAGAACACCAAACTGTAATCATGTTTTTAGCAAGGACTTCTACAATCATGAGTCCCATCTCCAGCACAGTGTTTTGTAGATGTAACCCAGCCACCATACAGTCCGTGATAAACAGACCAAGCAAGTTTGTGTGCACAAGAACGTATGGGAGACCATGATACGACCACACAATTTGCAGCCGATCACGGCCCCCATGTCCTATATTATGCCGTATTACATCAGCAGCAGCCAATTGACTTTCACTGGAGAGGGGAGAGGAAAGGAGAGGACCCGCATCCCTCCTCTCTCCTTCACCAAGCTGCATGCTCACCTGGGCTATGGGTTCTTGTGACTAAGCCCTTAGTCCTAACATGTATATCCATTTGATTGCAGTGCTCCTGCAATCACCACAAGACCTTGACTTCTCCTTTGCTTTCAGTATAGACCATGGCTTTGTACACTGCAGGAGGTGGGGGCAGTGCAAATGACTCCATAATAATAAAAAAAAATACAACCACTTAGCTCGCACTCTCATATAGTACTCACATGTTCTCCTTTAAGGTTGCTTGCACTACAGCCAGCTTATATTTAATGACACAGGTGGAGTAATGATATTATTACGCTACCAGATTAATACATATGGGTCTGGAAAAAGGCTCAAAGAAGAAGCCACAAATGCAATTGATTCTTGCAGTAAATGCCTAGGGGACCTGGGCCCTGAATCAAGCTATGCAACCAGACCCCCTAGTGCCGTATGCCCATAGAAGATGTAGTTCCAGCACTGTGGGGGAGGGGGTGTCATGTAACAGAAGGGCTTGTTACACCCCTGTAAAAACATACCATTGGCTTACAGCCTAATTTCATGACTTAGAGATCATATACTTTACCTGTTGAGCAGAACACAACTGAAGCTCCATTGCTCACTGTTGATTCACATAAAATAAGAAAAAAAATAAAAGCAATTAAAAACAAATCTGCTTATACAATTAAAGATATGTTATAGATAATAAAAATTGTTTTAGAAATATCACAAATCTATAAACAAATTTAAAAAAAGATTCAATAAATATTTGAAATAAAATCAGTTGATGCTCATGGACAATAGATGCTAAAATGCAGCTGCCCATATCTACCAAATTTTTTTTATGGAAAGCAATATTATTGTTTCTTCTCCTGTTGGGGAGGGTGGATGTTTGTTGTATTATTTTTTTTTCACATGTTGTATATTAAATTTTAAATTTTTTTATATTATATATTAAAAAAATGGAAAGCAGCCTTTTGTCAACAGAACAGCCATCATTTGTTGATTAAAGGTGGGAGCTATTGGCTCCACGTCACTTTAGTGGCTTAGCAATTAATTGTAAGGCTATCTGTTGTGAAAATCCCTCATATGCTGTCCAATTTTACAGTAGATGGCACATGGCTATACTATATGCTATACTTTTTAATAGATCAATACTAGAGATGAGCGAACATGCTCGTCCGAGCTTGATGCTCGTTCGAGCATTAGCGTACTCGAAACTGCTCGTTGCTCGGACGAATACTTCGCCCGCTCGAGAAAATGGCAGCTCCCGCCGTTTTGCTTTTTGGCGGCCAGAAACAGAGCCAATCACAAGCCAGGAGACTCTGCACTCCACCCAGCATGACGTGGTACCCTTACACGTCGATAGCAGTGGTTGGCTGGCCAGATCAGGTGACCCTGGGATAGACTAGCCGCTGCCCGCGCTGCTCGGATCATTCTGTGTCTGGATGCCGCTAGGGAGAGAGCTGCTGCTGGTCAGGGAAAGCGTTAGGGTGTTCTATTAGCTTACTGTTAGGCAGGAGTGATTCTCCAAGAACCCAACAGCCCTTCTTAGGGCTACAATAACGTTCTACTTTTTTTTTTTTTTATTTGCATCTAGTACCATTTTGTGAGGAATTAGCAGGGGGACTTGCTACCGTTGTGTTTAGCTCTTAGTGGCACACATATCCACCTCAAACACCAAAGTGGGAAAATTTAGTAGGGGTTGGATTTCAATTAGGCCATTTTTCCTTTTTTATTTTACGTTTATTTTGTTTAATAACTCAGTGTCATCTCGTCTGGCATAGTAGTGTGCTTTCATACTTGGCTAGAAAATAGCCATAGGAGAATCCAAACGGCTTACGCCTACAGTAGCGTTATATATTTGATTTCTGGTTGATCTGCTGGTGGCTGTACTTGCTGCAGTGCATCTACTAGCCAATTGTCAGCAATTTGTAGTGAGACTTGCGACCGCTGTGTTTTGCGCTTAGTGACGCACATATCCATTGCAAAGACCGAAGTGGGAAAATTTAGTAGGGGTTGGATTTCAATTAGGCACAGTCTGCCATTTGTCCTTTTTTATTTTACGTTTATTTTGTTTAATAACTCGGTGTCATCTCATCTGGCATAGTAGTGTGCTTTCATACTTGGCTAGAAAATAGCCATAGCAATAGGATAGCATTGTTTGGTTTTAAAAACTCAAAAACACAAAAAAAAAAAAAAAACACAAAAAAAAGTTAAAAAAAAATTAAAGCTATAACTCTCATTTTAAAAATGTTTAACCCGAGGGCTAGGGGTAGAGGACGAGGGCGGGGACGTGGGCGTCCAACTACTGCAGGGGTCAGAGGCCGTGGTCCTGGCCGGGGTGAGACACCACCTGCTTATGAGGGAGCAGGGGAACGCCGCAGAGCTACACTCCCTAGGTTCATGTCTGAAGTTACTGGGACTCGTGGTAGAGCACTGTTGAGGCCAGAACAGTGCGAACAGGTGATGTCGTGGATTGCTGACAATGCTTCGAGCAATTTGTCCACCAGTCAGTCTTCCACGCAGTCCACCCATGTCACCGAAATCGCCACTCCTCCAGCTCCTGCACCTCAGCCTCCTCCCCCCCAGTCTGCCCCCTCCCAGGAAAATTTGGCATTTGAACCGGCATACTCTGAGGAACTGTTTTCTGGACCCTTCCCACAGTCACAAACCACTTGTCCGGTTGCTGCTGAGCAATTTTCCGATGCCCAGGTTTTCCACCAGTCACAGTCTGTGGGTGATGATGACCTTCTTGACGTAGTGGAAGTGTGTAAAGAGGTGTCCGACGATGAGGAGACACGGTTGTCAGACAGTGGGGAAGTTGTTGTCAGGGCAGGAAGTCCGAGGGGGGAGCAGACTGAGGGATCGGAGGATGATGAGGTGACAGACCCAAGCTGGGTTGAGAGGCCGGGTGAACACAGTGCTTCTGAGACGGAGGAGAGTCCTCGACCAGAACAGGTTGGAAGAGGCAGTGGTGGGGCCAGACGGAGAGGCAGGGCCAGAGCTGGTGCATCAGCGCCAAATGTGTCAACTAGTGAAGCTCCCGTGGCGAGGGCTCTTGCGGCGAGGGCTAGATCTTCAGAAGTCTGGGGGTTCTTTAAGGAAACACCGGATGACCGACGGACTGTGGTGTGCAACATTTGCCAAACCAGGCTCAGCAGGGGTTCCACCACTACTAGCTTAACTACCACCAGTATGCGCAGGCATATGAATGCTAAACACCCCACTCAGTGGCAACAAGCCCGTTCACCTCCGGCCGTGCACACCACTGCTCCTTCCCCTGTGTCAGCTGATAGTCAGCCCCCTGCCCAGGACCCTGCCACAAAAACCCCATCGTCGCCTCCACGATCCTCCACAGCATCCACCAGCGTTCAGCTCTCCATACCCCAGACGCTGGAGCGGAAACGCAAATATAGTGCAACCCACCCGCACGCCCAAGCCCTTAATGTGCACATCTCCAGATTGCTTAGTCTGGAGATGCTGCCCTATAGGCTAGTAGAGACCGAGGCCTTTCGCAACCTCATGGCGGCGGCCGCCCCTCGGTATTCGGTCCCCAGCCGCCACTACTTTTCCCGATGTGCCGTCCCAGCCCTGCACCAGCACGTGTCAGACAACATCACCCGTGCCCTGACCAACGCCGTTTCTGACAAGGTCCACCTGACCACGGACACGTGGACGAGTGCTGCCGGGCAGGGCCACTATATATCGCTGACGGCACATTGGGTTAACTTGGTGGAGGCTGGGACCGAGTCTGACCCTGGGGCTGGTCATATACTGCCGACGCCGAGGATTGCGGGGCCTACCTCGGTCCAGGTGTTTCAGGCCTACTATGCCTCCTCCTCCTCCCACCCCTCCTCCACCTCCTCCTCCGAACTACCATCCGTGGGCACGGCGCCATCAGTCGGTAGCTCTAGGCACAGCAGCAGTGCCGTTGCTAAGCGACAGCAGGCGGTGCTCAAACTGCTGAGCCTAGGCGATAAAAGGCACACCGCCCAAGAGCTATTACAGGGCATCACGGCGCAGACTGATCTGTGGCTGGCACCGCTGAACCTGAAGCCAGGCATGGTTGTGTGTGACAACGGCCGTAACCTGGTGGCGGCTCTGCAACTCGGCAGACTGACACATGTGCCATGCCTGGCCCATGTGTTAAATCTGATAGTTCAGCGTTTCCTCAAGACATACCCCAATCTGTCTGATTTGCTCACGAAGGTGCGCCTCATCTGTGCGCATTTCAGGAAGTCCAGCACAGATGCTGCCACTCTCAGGGCAGCGCAGCGCCGCCTCCAACTGCCCGCTCACCGACTGTTGTGCGACGTGCCCACGAGGTGGAATTCAACACTGACCATGTTATCCAGAGTTTACCAGCAGCGCCGAGCCATTGTAGACTGCCAGATGTCAACTTCCACCAGAACTGGTAGTCAGGTCAGTCAGCTTCCTCAAGTCTACAATGAGGAGTGGACGTGGATGTCTGATATCTGTCAGGTGCTGAGTAACTTTGAGGAGTCAACACAGATGGTCAGTGGCGATGCCGCCATCATCAGCCTCACCATCCCGCTGCTTGGCCTGTTGAAAAACTCTCTGATCAGCATGAAGTCGGAAGCTTTGCGCTCGTCACAAGAGACGGGGGAAGAAGATTCCCTTGTTGATAGCCAAAGCACCCTTAGGTCTGTTTCTCAGCGCATATCGGAGGAGGTGGAGGTGGAGGAGGAAGAGGAGGAGAATGTTGGCGAGACACAAGAGGGGACCATTGTTGAGTCCTTTACTGTTCAGCGTGTATGGGCAGAAGAAGAGGAGTTGGAGGAGTTGGAGGAGGAGGAAATGGACAGTCAGGCCAGTGAGGGGAGTGAATTCTTACGCGTTGGTACTCTGGCGCATATGGCAGATTTCATGCTAGGCTGCCTATCCCGTGACCCTCGCGTTCAAAGAATTTATTCCAGCACCGATTACTGGGTGTTCACTTTCCTGGACCCACGGTACAAGCAAAATCTTTTCACTCTCATCCCTGCAGAGGAAAGGAGTGTGAGAATGCATGAATACCAGCAGGCCCTGGTGCACAAGCTGAAACAGTATTTCCCTTCTGACAGCGCTAGCGGCAGAGTGCGTAGTTCTGCGGGACAAGTAGCGAGGGAGAGTAGGCGAGCAGGCAGCTTGTCCAGCACTGGCAAGGGTACGCTTTACAAGGCTTTTGCCAGCTTTATGTCACCCCAGCAAGACACTGTCACCTGTCCCCAGTCTCGGCAGAGTAGGGCTGATCTTTACAGAAAGATGGTGAGGGAGTACGTAGCTGACCATACCATCGTCCTAAATGATCACACAGCTCCCTACAACTACTGGGTTTCAAAGCTGGACATGTGGCACGAACTGGCGCTGTACGCCTTGGAGGTTCTTGCCTGCCCTGCCGCTAGCGTCTTGTCCGAGCGGGTTTTCAGTGCAGCTGGTGGCATCATCACCGATAAGCGTACACGCCTGTCGACTGACAGCGCTGACAGGCTGACGCTTATTAAGATGAATAAAGCCTGGATTTCTCATAATTTCCAATCTCCACCAGGTGAAGGAAGCTCAACCTGAATAATTGATCCACTCCTCCTCCTCCTCATTTTCCTCCTTCTCCTCCTCTTTGTACAGTAAAGCAGAGGAAACTGGCTATTTTTTGACAGGGCCCACTGGGTCTTGCTATAGTACTTTATGCATTTAATTTTTCTGGAGGGCCACCGACCCGGTCCTCTGTTTTAAACAATTTTTGGGAGTGCCACATACAGGCACTCAATCTATTCAATTTTTCTGGAGGGCCACCGACCCGTTCCTCTGTTTTAAACAATTTTTGGGAGTGCCACATACAGGCACTCAATCTATTCTATTTTTCTGGAGGGCCACCTACCTGCTCCTCTGGTTTGAAAACTTTTTGGGACTGCCACATACAGGCACTCAATCGATTCCATTTTTCTGGAGGGCCACCTACCTGCTCCTCTGGTTTGAAAACTTTTTGGGACTGCCACATACAGGCACTCAATCTATTCTATTTTTCTGGAGGGCCACCTACCTGCTCCTCTGGTTTGAAAACTTTTTGGGACTGCCACATACAGGCACTCAATCTATTCAATTTTTCTGGAGGGCCACCTACCTGCTCCTCTGGTTTGAAAACTTTTTGGGACTGCCACATACAGGCACTCAATCTATTCAATTTTTCTGGAGGGCCACCTACCTGCTCCTCTGGTTTGAAAACTTTTTGGGACTGCCACATACAGGCACTCAATCTATTCAATTTTTCTGGAGGGCCACCTACCTGCTCCTCTGGTTTGAAAACTTTTTGGGACTGCCACATACAGGCACTCAATCTATTCAATTTTTCTGGAGGGCCACCTACCTGCTCCTCTGGTTTGAAAACTTTTTGGGACTGCCACATACAGGCACTCAATCTATTCTATTTTTCTGGAGGGCCACCTACCTGCTCCTCTGGTTTGAAAAATTTTTGGGACTGCCACATACAGGCACTATCCAAATTAAATTGTCTCCATAGCAGCCTCCACACGTTGTCTCCATTGCTACCTCCAAAAGTCGTCCATATAGCTGCCTCCATACATCGTCCCTTTATCAAACGAGGTGTGTCAGGCAGAAATTTGGGTTGTTTTCATGGATTCCACATCAAAGTTGTTAACTTTGTCGCCACCCAGCTGTGTTATCCACAAAATATACTAATAAACTTTTATCATTTACCAATATTATTTCAGCGCTTCTTGCGCATCTGTTTACATTCCCCTCACCCGCCATATCCTAAACTTATAAGAACGCTACTACACTTGATCTTATACAAAAGGTTCTTAGAAGTGCTGTTTGGGGAGTAGCCTAGAGACAGGGGCTTGGATTGGCGAAAGCTCGCCTGGCAGCGGAGCGCCAACTCCATGCCAAGATCCAACTAACATAGTTTTAACTGCAGAACCTTTAATCTACTACTAGTTCACTGCCTCCATACATGGTCCCCTTATCAAACGAGCTGTGTCAGGCAGAATTTTGGGTTGTTTTCATGGCTTCCATGTTAACTTTGTCGCCACCCTGCTGTGTAATCCACAAAATATACTGGCAAACTTTTATCATGTACCGATATTATTTGAGCGCTTCTTGCTCACCTCCTTTGGTTCCTCTCTGCCACCCATTGGTTTGAAGCCTGAGTCCATTTAGGGTATGTCGCCATGCCACTCTCTAGCCTGCTGCCGCTGCCTCTGCATGCCGTCCCCTATAGTGTCAGGGTCAATTATTGCATGTTTTAGATGCTATCTAGCTTCATTCTGTCACTCTGTCATGGCCATGCTGTTGCCCATAATTTTGGCATAATGGTGCGATTAAGCAGCCTCAGAGGCATCCATGCATGCTGCCCCTGCTGTTTCCTGTCCATTTCCGTTGTGTTTCCATCCTTTTCTGAGGTTCCCAGGTGTTTGGCCAAGCTTCCCTGTGCAGAGCCTTGGTCCCCTTGAAAAATGCTCGAGTCTCCCATTGACTTCAATGGGGTTCGTTATTCGAGACGAGCACTCGAGCATCGGGAAAAGTTCGTCTCGAATAACGAGTACCCGAGCATTTTAGTGCTCGCTCATCTCTAATCAATACCCAATTCCATTATTTCAATGGTTCCGTTAAAAGAGAGTATGTTCTAGCCAGAACCTTTTTATCTTTTAACAAATTTCTGTATGTAACTACCGTACATAGCAAGAGGAAGATAACTAACGGGAAACAGAGATGTAGAAAAAGGAAGTGTAGAAAGAAAAAAGGAGTTTTGATTTTGGGTGAAAGAAAAACCTTATGGTAAAGACTGCGAAAGAAATTAAAAAGTGACCACAATGCCTTGTATGCAAGATCTCAGATCTGGCAGAATCAGACATGAATATTTTCTTTGCTAATCCCTCTTTCAAATACTGGGTTGTGGCCATCCTGAGGAACTGGTGGGTTCCCCAGGGCAGGATAGAGAAGTGAAGGGAGATGCGGGGCCAGGAGGAGGGGTAGGCAATCATCTTCCCAGCCCTCAATAGCAATTAGTGGGCTTCCTATATATAGGAGGCGAGTGTGCTGGGTTACCTATATACTGGGGGTGAGTGTGCTAGGCTACCTATATATATAATGAGGGTGAGTGTTCTGGCCTACACATAAACTGGGAGCAATTGTGATAGGCTACACATATACTGGGGTGAGTGTAGTGAGGGTGGTTTCTACCCAGAGGGGCAACATTCCAGTCCTCAATAGCAATTATTGACATCGGCTACCTGGGGTATTTTGTCTTACTTTCTTATACAAGTCAACAGAAAAAGATAAAGGGGATGTCCCAAGCATTGAAGACAATAGCATTTTGCATATAATGCTCTATTTAACCGTGCATGTTTTTATGGTGAGTGCCGTTTCATCTTATATGAATTAATAAGGAAGAAAATATATGGTAGTATATATTATAATATACTGAGGTGGTCAGAGTGCATCTGTATATGCAGAGGGCACATTGTGGCCATTTTGTGCAGCACATGTTTTCTGTTTTTTAACCCCTTAAGGACGCAGGGTTTTTCAGCTCATTTCTCGCTCTCCAACTTCAAAAATCCATAACTTTTTCATTTTTATGTGTACAGACCTGTGTGAGGGCTTATTTTGTGCGTAACAAATTTTACTTTCCCGTAATGTTATTTATTTTAACATGCCGTGTACTGTGAAGTTGAAAAAAAATTCCAAATGTGGAAAAATTGAAAAAAAACGCACGTCACATTCTTGTGGGCTCAGTTTTTACGACTTTCACTCTTCGCTCCAAATAACACCTCAGCTTTATTCTTTGGTTCGGTACATTTTCAAAAATTAAACGAATGTGTACAAAAAAGAAAAAAAAATTTTTGCCATCTTCTGACGCTAATAACTTTTTAATACTTTGGCGCACGGAGATGTGTGAGGGGTCATTTTTTGCGAAATGAGGCAACGTTTTCATTGCTACCATTTTGAGGTCTGTGCGACATTTTGATCATTTTTTATTTCATTTTTTATGTTATGTAAAAAGGTGTAAAAGTCGCATTTCGGACATTTGGGCGCCATTTCCCGCCTCGGAGGTCACCGCCGCCTGTAACTGTTTTTATATTTTGATAGATCGGGCATTTTGGGACGCGGCGATACCTAATATGTTTGTGATTTTTACTGTTTATTATGTTTTATATCTGTTCTAGGGAAAGGGGGGTGATTTGAACTTTTAATATTTTATTAATTTTTTTTATTTTTTAAACTTTTTTTTTTATTTTTTTTTTCACTATTTTTTAGACCATCTAGGGTACATTAACCCTAGATAGTCAGATCGCTCCTACCATATACTGCAATACTTCTGTATTGCAATATATGGCATTTTTGCAGCACATTCATTACAATGAGCCACTGGCTCATTGTAACGAATCTGCAGATGCCAGATAGTCTCGGGTCAAACGAAGACCCGAGGCTACCATGGAAACCGATCGCCGCCCCCCGATGACGTTCGGGGGGCGGCGATCGTAACAAAGATGGCGGCGCCCGCGCCGCCGTTTTTTAAATGCCGCCGGCGACGTTGAAAGGGTTAATAGCCGCGATCGGTGCAAGCACCGACCGCGGTTATTAGCGGTGGGGGTTTGCTGCAATATGCAACAACCCCCACCTCTGTATGAAGAGGACTCAGCCCGTGAGCCCTCTTCATACATCCCTTATACCTCCCCTTACCACCAGAGCGTTAAGGGGTTGAAGGATATTATACTGACTGTGATTTTATTTAGAGGCAGAGTATGAAGATGTTCTCCAGAGGCCAAAGTCACCAGGGTGGCAAAGTCTGCAGTGATAAGTCATGGCAAGGAAAAGTTGCCATGAAATTCTCTAGCTGATGGAGAAGGATTGCCAATATGAGGATTCTGTCAGAAAGAAGACCAGGCAAACACAGACATAGATGTAAACAGCTGTAAACTAATGTGTGCTGTTTATTCATTGCTGGTAAATATATGTGTGGCCTAGTTTATTGTAGCTATATGTTTTGTGTATTCACAGCAGGTATATATGTATATTTTGAATGTAGAGTTATATCTCTAGTATTTTCACTGGAGGGATATATTTTTCTATTTGTGATATATTTAAGTGTAAAAGTTGGTCTCTTAGATTTCTTTCTTATGATTTCTAATGGAGGGAAGCCATTCAATTTTTCTGCTCAGGATTGTCTCTGATTCTGGACAACATGTAAAAGGCACATGGGTGAAAACAGATGCCAGAATCAGTGGCGTAACTAGAATAACTGATATTGTTTTTGTAATGAAAAGTTATACGATTTTCCAATATACTTTCTGTATCAATTCCTCATGGTTTTGTATAGCTCTCCTTTTATAGAAATCTCATGTGATGGACACGGAGGTGAGTGAGTTATTATTATCACAGAGAGCAATCAGAGCGTCTGTTACCTGACTGTACATCACATCATGACAGATCTCTATCCACTGGAGATAAACAAAACTTCCTGTTTTATGACAGCAAACAGAGATCTAGAATTGATACAGAAAATACATTGCAAAATTGTTTAATTTTTCATTACACAAACCATATCAATTATTTGTTGAAAGTGGACAACCCCTTTAAAATTACTAGACAACCCAATTTCAGGGGCCTATCAAGGGTGAGCCCCAAGAATAATTTTATGTTGTGTGTCAAAGAAACACAGTATAAAAATGCCTGCTGTAGTGGTTGCAACCCAAAACTTCATTGTGCTTCTGTTCTTTTACTACAATATTTTCAATCATATTAGTTTATGTACATATTAGTTCAAATGTACAGACGGTCCTCTACTTAAGGACAGCCAATTAACAGAGGATCCCTAGTTACAGACGGACCTCTCTGCCCACTGTGACCTCTGGTGAAGCTCTCTGGATGCTTTAGTTTAGTCCGAGACTGCAATGATCAGCTGTAATGTGTCTGTATTGAAGCTTTATTGATAATCCTTGGACCAAATACAGCAAAAAAGGTTGAAACTACAATTGTCACTGGGGCAAAAAAAAATATTTGTCTAGATCTACAAATATCTAAATATACAGTTTTGACTTACATACAAATTCAAATTAAAAACAAACCTATGGAACCTATCTTGTACGTAACCCGGGGACTGTCTGTATACAGTGTACCCTGAGAAAAAACACTCAAGCCAGTGTAAACTGATCAGGTTTACTATATGTTTCAAAAGATTTAAATAAACTGAACGTTATGGTACATTCACTTCCTCAATGTTCAGACTTCCATATTGCTCTGATCATATGCTAGCCATGTGATGGGACACGGGCATATATTGCAGTAATTACAAGTAAAAGCTAAAATTATATGGAATTAAAGTGGTTGTCTGGAAAAAAAAAGTTTTGAAAATGATTTTTTCCCTACAACTTTTCTTATACAGTGTTATGTGTTCCCCTCTTTGCCCCTAAAAAAATCTACATTTGGAAGCAGAATATTAATAATGTATGATTTCTATCAAGGCAGCTTTGATCCAGCCACTCAGATCTATGTATTTATGATTTATGTAGATGAGGAAACATCTGGAAGCTTGTGCCATAAATCAAAGGCATTTTCCACACAAACGTGTGCAGCTGGCCCAATCCCACTGACTGCACACCTTGTACATAATGGAAGTCTTTGCATTATACAGATATATGATGCAGGACTTTCCATCTGGTGACAAGACTTCAGTGCCAGCATTGTTTCCCCACTGATGTTCCACAGGTAGGCGGGAAGTCCATACATCATATTTATGTATAATGCAAGGAATCCCTTTATGTACAATGTGTGTAGTCTGTGAAATCTGGCCAAAATACGGGCCCAATTCCATGGGTTACACATGTTTGCTTGCATGAACCCTTTGTATGTAGATAAGGATGATGGTGCTATGATGCCACATGACAACCGAGAGTCTCTTTGAGATCAGCAGTAAAATGACCATATAAAAATATTCTGTATTTAAGCACACAGTTTTATTACAGTATATTGCATCAGTGATCAGAACTAGAGGGCCCAGAAATACAGTAAAAGAAAAATTAAAACATTAAAAAAAATCTTAAGCTCAAATAATCATAATCCCCCTAGATCAGAAATACAAATAACAAGCTTAAAAATGTTATATATTGCCATGTCCCAAAATATGAAAAGAATAACAAAAACAAAAATTATTAGTGAACCTCACCCAAACGTCAGAATCACCATTTCCCAACACATACAAATGTAATTCAAAAGTGATTAAAAGGTTCTACATTTTCCAACAAGTTTGGTTCTGCTACCATATTTAGCTTGGTTCTGGTACCCTAGTCAATTGCCTGTAGTAGTCTTAATCCACCCCTCCTGAGGTGGATGGAGGCTGGTAGTAATCATATATTTGGCTGACTATAAGCATGGATGAAGCATCTAGATGTGTCTGTTTCTGTATTTACTTTTAATATACATTTTTGCATTGTGGCATAAAGTGTAAGTTCTTACCAAAAACCCTGACAATTGCTTCTCCGATGCCCTTTGTGCCTCCAGTGACAATGACCACTTTGTTGTGATACCGCAGACACGGTTCTGGTCCATAAGAAGCCATTGTGCTTTGCCTGTAACAGATAAAAGAAACTAAATAGTTGTTTCAGCAAAGTTGCAGTCACGCTCCTGTCAGCTGACCTGTATAGACAACAACAGGAAAAAAGCTGAGCATGCTCCTATTCCAAAGCATGATGGGATTTGTAGTTTTATGCAGATATTATGTAGAGGAGAAGTACTGAACTGTGGATACAGTAGCACAAACCTGACAGCACTGACAAAAGTGTATTGCAGAAAACTCTATTGCAAAGAAATCTCAGCTGATCCAGCACAGGCTTTAGATTACACAGTAGAATTACAAAGAATCTTGCTGCATTTCTACAAATATTAGTAAGACTTCTCTACCTTTTAAGGCGAGTCCCGAAAGTTGTAACCAAACACTTCCAAGGAAGCAATCAGTTTTAAAATTTATTAACAAATCAGTTATGAATAAAATAAGGTAGAAGTCACACTTGGATTCTGCACCCTAAGAATTAAGATGAAGATATTTAAAGGACATCTGCCATCAGGATGAAGGCTTGTAAACCAAGCACACTGTCTTACTGGTGTGTGCTACCTCTGGCAGGATTTGCTCCTCTCTTAGCTTCTTAGTCTTTGGCTTTTACAAAAAAAAGGCTTTTTAAATTATACATATGTGTTAATAGAGCCTGGAGCCCCTCAGGTTCATTTGCATAAATGTTAAAACCTTTTTTTCTTAAAAACAAGGGCATACGAAACTTAGTGAAGTTCCTGCCAGAGGAGGCACACACCAGAATGTCAGTGTGCTTGGTTTACAATTCTTGATCCTTGTGGTAGATGTCCTTTAATATGGTTGAGGACTGCAGTGCTGTAAATCGTAAATTATACTTTTACATTTCACTTTGAAAAGATAATAATGAATTGGAAACAACTCATGTACCACTCCAGTCAATGGGGCATATTTATCATACGCTGGTGCTCGTGCATGATCGCAGCGGCATACATCAAGAGGCTTCCGCCTCTTGATGTATCGGAGCAGCCAGCTGCGTAGCCGGCGACTTTTCACAAAAGTACGCCCCACTGGCATGAAGGTGGCGGATTGGGGCAAATAATCGCAAGTGCTAGCAATAAGCTAGCATTTGCAATTATTTCAGGGCCTCTGCGCCACTGGCGTTCCGCAAAGGTCCTGATAAATATGCCCCAATATCTTACCCATATACAAACTCACAAATAATCACATCAGGAGCTATGGGGGAGACTGGCAGGTTTCCAACAGTTGGATTTATAGTCCGGTGTATGTGCAGTGTTAAATGCCTTCTGCTGTATGTGCCCTATGCGAATAGACTGCAACATGTATGTTTAACATCTGCTCAATTTCTGCCTTTTTGCAATGTTTTTGCACAAGAAATTTCTCAGATACCTCAAACATAAAATTGAGGAAATTTTGAAATTGAGCAAAAACGTTAAAATGTGCAAGTTTGAGATAAATCTCCCCCACATACACCAACTCCTATGTGGTGTAGTTTTGTGATTAAATTTGCGTCCTTTTGAAAATTCTCAATTGATAAATGTGGTGTTGTATGGTGTTGCACACTCTGTGGTGTATTTTTCCGCCATTGCGTGACTTTAGAGTTGCGTTTTTGACTCACTAAAAAAAGCAGCAAAAACGATGTTTGAGCAAAAATTTGCGACAATTATACGACAGGAAGCTACAAGGGACTAATGATAAATCTCCCCCTATGAGTCCTTGCTTGTACTTCTCTGTAAGACCTGGATGCACTGTATTCATAGACTTCCTCTCTGTTCAGTCAAACTTATAAGCCATGATGAATGCAGTCCCTTGGGTCACAAACAGTAGACAGAAGCAGTTTTAGAAATGTGGCTCCTTTAGGGATCTGCATATATTAAGGATTGTCATATGGAAAATCTACATGATATACGCACATATTTATGTGCTATTAGTAATGTGTTTTTGATGCAGGTTTACATTATTTTTTCGGATACATTTGTTTACACCTTTTTCACCTGACCTTATGTCATTTCAAGCAAATATCTGCAACAAATCTGCTTCATGATGCAGATTTAATGCAGATTTGGTGTTGATTTTTTACTCTCCCATAAACTACAATGTAAAAAAACGCATGCAAAGGTCAGCAAGGACACACAAGAAAAGTGACATGATCAATATTTTCTTTTCTGCATTGAGCAACAATTTTCTAGAAGGAAAAAAATGACTTTTTCCTAATCACACTCACTTTAATGCTACTATGTTATACTGCCGATTTTCTATGCATAATCTGCATTATGTGGAGATACTTTTGACCCCTTAACAACACTAGATGTACAATGAACAAGTAATCAGATAATTTCTTGTTTATGTCCCATGGTGGAAAAAAAATGTTTTTCAACAAAAATACATTAATAAAAATGGCAAAAATCCACATTAACACATAAAATGACAGATAATAAGAAAAAGGTCAAAATCATAACACAATCCCTACACATAAAGTATCAACATTTCCGTAATGACCTGTAGAATACAAATAAATCATTGTTAAACCGGCATAATAAACATCGCATAAAAAAGCTGTTAAAAACCCGCCAAAAATTATGATTTTTATCTATTTCATTCTACAAAAAATGCAATAAAAATGATCAAAAATCATATCTACTCTAAAACGATACTGGTACAAAGCAGTACATGTCCCGCAAAAAACAAGCCATCAACCAGTTCTATAGACAAAAAAATAATAGTGTCAAGCCAAGCTGGCGATGCAAAAACGATAGACTTTTAACCATAATAAGTTTTATTTTGAGGAATTTTGTAAAACATTATAAAAGATATCCCTGTGATCATAGTGACCCATAGAATAAAAATAAGATGTCTATTAGGCAATATGGTAAACACCAAAAAAATGTCAAAAATCAATTACATAATTGATGCTTTTCTATTCCGCCATGCCCCAAAAAAGTTAATATGTTTTCAATAATAGGGTATACCAACCACAAAATACTATGCCAACCCAAAAAACTGCAAGTTGCAGGGAGCTCCTCCCCTTCTGTGCCTCGCTGTGCGCCCATACAAGAAGAAACGTCCACATGTGAGGGATCTCCGTAGATATTGCATAACAAATTTTTTAAGATTCTCTTTTTATGTTTTGTGAATATGTAAATTTTAGGGCTAAATGAATTTATTACCGACAAAATTAGACCATTCTAAATTTCATCTCCATTTTTATTTCATTACTTCATTACATTTTTATTTCACTATTTCATTAGTTTGAGGGGTGCAGATTTGAAATGATATACAGGCGGTCCCCTACTTAAGGACACCCGACTTACAGACGACCCATAGTTAAAGACGAACCCCACTGCCCACTGTGACCTCTGGTGAAGCTCTCTGGATGCTTTACTATAGTCCCAGGCTGCAATGATCAGCTGTAAGGTGTCAGTAATGAAGCTTTATTGATAATCCTTGGTCCAATTACAGCAAAAAATTTTAAAAATCCAATTGTCACTGGGGCAAAATAAAATTTTGTCTGGAACTACAATTATAAAGTATACAGTTTCGACTTACATACAAATTCAACTTAAGAACAAACCACCAGACCCTATCTTGTACGTAACCCGGGGACTGCCTGTATAGGGGGTTTCTTATATTAAATATTTTAAATTTTAAACTTTAAAAACAATGATGATCCCCAAAAAAGTCAATTCTGCAATCTCCTTGAAAAAAACAGAACCAATGTTTAATTTGTAAGCCAATTGACATCAAAATTAATTTTCCAGACATATCAAAAATTATTAAAATGTAAAGCAGACATATGGAAAATGTTATTCAGCTACTTATTTAGGTGGTAAAATGATCTGCCTCAAAACAAGATAATTTTGAATTTTGAAAATGGCAAATCTTTCACAAAAACTTAGCAGCCAAAATTTATCATTAAAATTAAGTACGACAAGTGACAAAAAAAGTCTTAAAATCGCTTTGTCAGAATATAAAAAATGGGGCCTTCAAAAGTAACTAAAGTTTTTTTCCCCACAAATCAATAGCTCTTGGGATGTAAAACAACTTTGCCTATTATCTTTGTTACCTATATCCAGTAGTTTCTTTGCTATATCCCTCAGATCAACTCAGTGCTGTAGTAGCTGCTTCCTCTACTTGTGCTGATAAACCCTGGAGTCCGTCGATTTGTTTATCTAAGGATTTCATTGAGGGGTGGGGCTGCTGCTCTCTGCTCACAGAGGAGGTGGTCATGTGACAGAGTTCTCTCTGTGTATGAAGCTGAGCTGTATGTGTTCAAGACGGTGGATACAGATGTCTCCTGCACAGAATAGTGAGGTACAAGATCTCCCCAGTTCCTCCAACCCAGTCTGTGATTTTACAGAACTTTCTCTGTTTCTCTCTACAACTCTTGCTGCTCCCCTCCCCTATCTTCTACTTAGCACTGTGCACAAGGGCATAACTATCAGAGGCTGGGTTCCGTAGCAGACCATTGAATGGGGCCGCCTTCCCCTTAAAAATGCATACATATTTATAGACAAATTTACACAATCATTTTTACACTCATACACCTGTCAGATTCATACATTAATACAAACATAAGTATATACACATCAAACGCATCCAGTATATACAGCTTACACACACATATACAGTATATATACACACACATCCAGTATATACAACATACACACAGATAAACAGGATATATACACACATCCAGCATATGCATAACATACACAAAGATATTCAGCATATATACACAAGCATGTAGTATATACAGCATACACACAGATACACAAAATATACACAGATATACAGCATATATACATACATCCAGTATATACAGCATACACACAGATATACAGAATATATACACACATTCAGTATATACAACACATATGCACAGAAGATGTAGGTTGGGTTGGTACAGGGAGAACTGTGTCCAATAGTGGAAGCTGCAGTCCTGGGCTTGAGTCTCCTTAATTGCCCTCAGGTATCAGGCAGCCGCCTGAGGTACTTCTTCTTCCTGATAGTGGGTCTGGACAGCAGCTCTGGAAGGAGCTGCACACTGGACTGCTACTCTTTCTACTGACTGGATTCCAAGACCCCGTGCTCTCACCAAGCAGGGGTTTTAATACTCCCCTGGTCAGGTGGTAGCACTTCTCCAACCTGATTAAGGTTGGGCCACTGGGCGCAAAATCTGGTCGGGGCTCATTGAATGTAGTCCATACAGAGGACAGCAATCGCTATATACTGCTCCCCAGAAATAACTATATACAGTAATCACTAAATACAGAGCCCATTATTCACTATATACAGCCTCCCAGCAATCACTATATATAGCCCAAAGTAATCAGTATATACAGCCCCCAAGCAATCACTATATACAGCGCCCCCAGCATCCTCTATATACAGCTCCCAGTAATCACAATATAAAGCTCCCCAGCAATCACAATATAAAGCTCACTATATACAGACCCCCAGTAATCACTATATACAGCTCACAGTAATCACTATATACAACTACCAGTAATCAATATATACTGCTCCCCCAGCAACCACTATATACAGCTCCCAGTAATAACTATATAGAGCACCCCAAGCAACCACTATCTACAGCCCCCCAGTAATCACTATATACATCTTCCCCAGCAACCACTATATACATCTTCCCCAACAACCACTGTATACAGCTCCCCCAGCAATCACTGTATACAGCCCCCCAGCAATCACTGTATACTATGGGGCGCCGTTTGTTCACAGTGCATTTTGTAACACAGAATCAATTTTGTAAGCACAGAATAATTTTGTGTTCACAAAATAGTCTGCTTGAAGACAAAATACATTACAATTTTGTGTTTACAGAATCATTTTTTGTGACACAGAATTAAATTTTGTAGACACAAAACTTGCGCTGTGACACAGATTTTTTATTTTGTGGCACAGAATAATTTTTTTTAACAAAATGACTTTTGCATTAGAGTCTTTTCAAAATTGTACTACAAAATGTACTACAAAATACCATTCCGTGCGACAGAATTCTACTTCTGTACTACAAAATACCATTCTGTGCTACAGAATTCTACTTCTGTACTACAAAATACTATTCCGTGCGATAGAATTCTACTTCTGTACTACAAAATACTATTCTGTGCGACAGAATTCTACTTCTGTATTACAAAATACTATTCTGTGCAACAGAATTCTACTTCTGTACTACAAAATACTATTTTGTGCGACAGAATTCTACTTATGTACTACAAAATACTATTCTGTGCGTCAGAATTCTACTTCTGTACTACAAAATGCCATTCTGTGCGACAGAATTCTACTTCTATACTACAAAATGCCATTCTGTGCAACAGAATTCTACTTCTGTACTACAAAATGCCATTCTGTCCGACAAAATTCCTATTCTGTCAGAAATATCTGTCAGTCAAAAAACTAGCCAACAAATCAAATGCTTCCTTTATTCCCAGGTTCTGGAGACAGCAGTGAAGCCCCAGCTCTGCTGTCAGGCTGGAGGTTGTCAGGTCTCCCTGGTCTGCCCTGGTTGTGGTCTATAGATAGTGCAGGGACTGGATTGTGCTGATCTCCTACACATTGTGTATACACAGGAAAGTGTCTGCTCTGAGAAGTTACAGTAGATTCTATTCCCTCGTGGTGTAAAGGACCTTTGATGATGTCATAGCCATGTGACTTGTGTGGGAGGAGCAACTCTAGAGTAACACAGAAACCATGGAGATCCCTGATAGAAGCTGCAACCCTGAGGGATAGAAGGGAGTAATGGAGGGAGAGGAGGAGGTGGAATGCAGCGAGAGGAGGAGGTCCAATTTACTCTGGTCTGGTCGAAAGAGTCAGTGCAGTTCTTAGATGTACAAATTTTGCTAAAAAATGGTGAACTACAAACCAATTTATTTGTCAAATTAACAGACAAAAATAATCTACATTATTTCAAGAGTAATCACCCCCAAAAAATGATGAGGTCATTACCCCATAGCCAATTCTTGAGGGCACGTCGGATCACCTCGAATGACTCTTATCTTCAAAAAAACTTTGATGAATTGTCCACTAAATTTAGAGACAGGGGTTACCCCGCATCCCTTATAGCCGAACACAGAAACAAAGTTCTGGGTATGGAAAGAAAGAATCTCCTACAACCCAAAATGAAACAAACCAAACAAAACTGCATACCCTTTGTATCCACTGGTGACATAGGAAAGATTATCCATAAGAATTGGCATATCCTTGCTGATGCGTTTCCAACAATCCCAGAATTTAAAATCCCACCCCTTCTATCTTACAGACACACGCCGAGTCTGAGAGACAAGTTAGTTAGGGCTGATGTGGGTACAAAAAAAGAAAGAAAGGCAGACTTTTCTGGCCCCTCAAAAGAAAGGCAGCTTTCCTTGCAGGCAATGTGTAAACTGCACCACGATGCTAAAGGGAGAAAAATTCACACACCCAATAACTAACACCACGTATGAAGTTAAAGGGGTATTCTCATCCTGGGTATTCACAATCAGTTTGATAAATCTGCCATATATAAACATTTCTTCCATTAGATGGTATTAAAAAAAAATGTTCCTGTGTGAAGATAATTTCTCATAAATATAGTCATGTTGTCCCTTAGAAACGAGAAAGCTTCCCCGGATACGGCCACCTCTGCTGGATGGATTTCACAAATAAATAAAAAGTTTTTGTATATGAAATGTCCGGGAGTTACTGTATGTCCCACAGCCGTCCTGTAGTAATGATTGCTGAATCCTGGTGGTCCGGCAGGACTCTATAGCTCATGTCTGGCCACCGCTGCCAGAGTGTGACGTGGTCGTAACCGAGGAAGATATCTCGTTTCTAAGGGACAACATGGCTACATTTATGAGAAATTATCTTCACACAGGAACATTTTTTTTCATAACATCCAATTGAAGAAATGTTTATATATGGAAGATTAGTGAAACTGAATGTGAATGCCGAGACGAGAATACCTCTTTAAGCATTATCTTACTTGTAATTCGGATCCTGTCATTTATCTGTTGCAGTGCCCATGTAATCTATGGTATATTGGTGAGACGACCCTCGATTTCAAGACCCAGATTAATCAACATACACTCACCGGCCACTTTATTAGGTACACCATGCTAGTAACGGGTTGGAACCCCTTTTGCCTTCAGAACTGCCTCAATTCTTCGTGGCATAGATTCAACAAGGTGCTGGAAGCATTCCTCAGAGATTTTGGTCCATATTGACATGATGGCATCACACAGTTGCCACAGATTTGTCGGCTGCACATCCATGATGCGAATCTCCCGTTCCACCACATCCCAAAGATGCTCTATTGGATTGAGATCTGGTGACTGTGGAGGCCATTTGAGTACAGTGAACTCATTGTCATGTTCAAGAAACCAGTCAGAGATGATTCCAGCTTTATGACATGGCATTAATGGCATTAATGACATTATCCTGCTGAAAGTAGCCATCAGATGTTGGGTACATTGTGGTCATAAAGGGATGGACATGGTCAGCAACAATACTCAGGTAGGCTGTGGCGTTGCAACGATGCTCAATTGGTACCAAGGGGCCCAAAGAGTGCCAAGAAAATATTCCCCACACCATGACACCACCACCACCAGCCTGAACCGTTGATACAAGGCAGGATGGATCCATGCTTTCATGTTGTTGACGCCAAATTCTGACCCTACCATCTGAATGTCACAGCAGAAATCGAGACTCATCAGACCAGGCAACGTTTTTCCAATCTTCTACTGTCCAATTTCGATGAGCTTGTGCAAATTGTAGCCTCAGTTTCCTGTTCTTAGCTGAAAGGAGTGGCACCCAGTGTGGTCTTCTGCTGCTGTAGCCCATCTGCCTCAAAGTTTGACCTACTGTGCGTTCAGAGATGCTCTTCTGCCTACCTTGTTGTAACGGGTGGCGATTTGAGTCACTGTTGCCTTTCTATCAGCTCGAACCAGTCTGCCCATTCTCCTCTGACCTCTGGCATCAACAAGGCATTTCCACCCACAGAACTGCCATGTTTTTTCTTTTTTGGACCATTCTCTGTAAACCCTAGAGAGGGTTGTGCGTGAAAATCCCAGTAGATCAGCAGTTTCTGAAATACTCAGACCAGCCCTTCTGGCACCAACAACCATGCCACGTTCAAAGGCACTCAAATCACCTTTCTTCCCCATACTGATGCTCGGTTTGAACTGCAGGAGATTGTCTTGACCATGTCTACATGCCTAAATGCACTGAGTTGCCGCCATGTGATTGGCTGATTAGAAATTAAGTGTTAACCAGCAGTTGGACAGGTGTACCTAATAAAGTGGCCGGTGAGTGTATTTAGCAGTCTATATAATATACAGATTGGACTTTGCTACTTTGTGTCTTTTTAGGTTTTTACTAACCCCTACGGCTTTCCTTAGTTCACTAGTGGGGGAGAGCACAACGATAATTGCGGTTGGTGATGGGGACATCGCCACAGCTGATCGGGGTGCTTCTCCCTTCTTGCAGGGTGTGTGTTCTCCTTGAATACACCCCGTGTGAGTGCCCCACGTTATTTGTGACAGATTGACTTTTTTGGCTTTGTTCTAAGTTTATAGCCCATACTTTGTGGTTAGTTGCCTACCTACCTATACTCGATACTCGATGTGTACCTTTGATATCTGTACTTCATTTCATCGCTATCTAAAAGGTCATATCTAGGCCATACTGCTTAAAGATTTTCAGCTGCTAGACTCCTGTTTACATGTTTATGTATTTAGAGACATGTGTCACATTTTTATCGTAAACGGAGGTTTACAGAAATGAACTTCCCTTACTTTAAATGATGGTCCCGAACGTCCAGACCTATGGTGCGCATGCGCCACAATTTCCTATGCCCATCCACATTATCCTTACTTAAGATGGCGGCATCAGTAGCGAGTTGTACTGATGCGCATGCGTGACATGCGCAATAGAGGATCTGCACGCCACTACCTCTTACTGACATGCGCACTAGCGTCTGTAGGATGCGGCTAGCGTTTTGTCTATGAACAACATGGCCAGGAGGAGGTTCCTTTACAGGTGACTTATTACACTATAATCCTTGTAAATTATGTCTGCATGGTAATCGATCACTTGATCACATATGGCTGTACACTTTATATAACGTTAAAGGGATACACTACTTATTAAAATTGTGTTTATGTGAAAGATAATGTTAAATACTACTTTATTGTATATGTATGCAATGTTTACCCTGGATATGATGTCACAACTCTAAGAGTATACATATCTGTATGCACTTGGACACAAATGGCTTGACAAAGGCTGGATGCCCAGCCGAAACGTTGCTTGAGGTGGAATAAACACTGAATTGTTTCACTACCTTGGAGTGCTGTCGTTTCTTATCTATCTATCTATCTATCTATCTATCTATCTATCTATCTATCTATCTATCTATCTATCTATCTATCTATCTATCTATCTATCTCATATCTATGATATGTATCTCATCTACCACTGTTTTAGACTCCAGTATAGCTACGACCCAGCTTTCCTCGTCTCTTGAATGGGATGTCACCCTGAATGCTCCCGTAAGTATGATCTTCTATATTTTCTTCTGTTTAATGATCTCACATATTGTTACATTTTGCGTGTGACCTATGAGAGTATAATCTCCTGGCCGTCCATTATAAGCATATTACACATTATTACAGCCAGTCCTACTATTCATAAGTCACATGAAGGTTTTACTGTTTCTCATTCACACCTATTACCTCATAAAATACTCTACATATAATGTGAGGTAATTATATCATGACCCATCATTACATGTGAGGAGTCATTTATATCATTGTCCTGGTGACTGATGAAAGACGTGGAGGCTGGAGCCATTGTTATGGTCTCGGCCTATGACGGTTGTTATGGTCTCGGGCCTATGATGGTTTATGGAGCCATTGCTATGGTCTTGGCCTGTAACATTGTGTGGAGCCATTGTAATGGCCCGGCCTATCGCGGTGTATGGAGCCATTGCTATGGCCCTAGCCTATCACGGTGTATGGAGCCATTGTTATGGTCTTGGCCTGTGGCATTGTATGGAGCCATTGTTATGGCCTAGCCTATCACAGTGTATGGAGACATTGTTATGGTCTTGGCCTATGACTGTGTATAGAACCATTTTTATGGTCTTGGCCTATGACGGTGTATGAAGCCATTGTTTTGGTCTCGGCCTATGACAGTGTATGGAGTCATTGTTTTGTTCCCAGCCTATGACAGTGTATGGAGCCATTGTAATGGTCCTGGCCTATGACATTGTATGGAGCCATTGTTATGGCCTAGCCTATGATGGTGTATAGAGCCATTGTTTTGGTCTCGGCCTATGACAATGTATAGAGCTATTGTTATGGTCTCGGCCTATTACAGTGTATGGAGTCATTGTTATGATCTTGACCTACAACGGAGTATGGAGCCATTGTTATGGTCTTGGCCTATGACATTGTATAGAGCTATTGTTATGGTCTATGATGCCATTGTTATGGTCTCAGCCTTTGACGGTTTATGGAGCTATTGTTATGGTCCTGGCCAATGAAGGTGTATGGAGTCATGTGTCTATTACACTTGGATATCTAGCTGATACCTCAGGGTCAAGGCATAGGAGGCGACAAAATGTCACTTGTCACCGGCTTATATCTCGGATGGATTTCCCCCCTGGAAAATGGGTTTGGTCAGGAATTTTTATTGATGGCCTATTTTCAGTAGTTGAATGTTGGAGCAATGACACACAACACCCATATGATCAACTGTTTGATACCCCAAATACTTAAAGACTAGTAGCTGGAAGCAGCTGGCTCCTTGCCCCTGTAGTGTTCAGAAATCTCTACTGGAGACGTGGCACTTAATGAAAATGTATGCTAGCCGTGGCTGAAGCTACATGGGCAAGGAGTCAACTGCTTCTAGCTCTATGTCCTTGTAGTTGTCCAGATGACCACAGATGTCTAGTTTCAACTCTTCAACTATTGATGGCACTTTGTACCAATTTCTTTGTAAAAGACTGAAGGCACAGTAAATGGTAGTGTCACGTTGTGGATGTATTCTTACATTTCCAGGAGGAATCACGTGGACAGAGTTCTAAGAAAAATTATTTTATGGCATTATAATGACACAAATCACACAACCTAATATACATAACTTTCTATAGAGCTACACAGGCCCGGCGTCAGCACCCGGCTGACCCGGGCAAGTGCCGGGGCCCCACAGCTCCAAAGGGGCCCACCACGACGATGTGGCACCGTATTACGGGGCCCAGGTTCGCCGCTGATTGCAGGCCGCATAGGAGGTGGGCGGAGAGGTAGTGGGATCGGCCCGGGAGCAAAGTATAATTCGGCATCCCACTCCCGTAGCAGCCCCGCCCTGCCCTACCCACCTCACATGTTGCTGCCCAGCCCTCCGCTCCCCGGCACACCCATCACTCCTGGCCCGCCCACTTCACCTGCGGATCGGCCGCGCGGCTCGCGCCAGGCCTGGGCGCTGGATGTCCAGCCCGGCCTGCGCGCCGGATGTCCAGCCCGGCCTGCGCGCCGAATGTCCAGCCCGGCCTCAGCGCCGAATGTCCAGCCAGGCCTCAGCGCCGAATGTCCAGCCAGGCCTCAGCGCCGAATGTCCAGCCCAGCCGCCCCCTCCTATGCGGTCCACCTGCCACCCTGTCCTGACCGAGTGACATCCAGCTGGGGTGAGTATCATTGAACATATGTAAATACATGTATATTTGTGTGTATGTATACTGTTGTATATACTGGATGTGTGTATGTATGCTGTGTATAGTGTATATATGCTGTATATCTGTGCGTATGTGTTGTATATATGTTGTATATCTGTGCGTACGTGTTGTATATACTGGATGTGTGTGTATATATGCTGTATATCTGTGCGTACGTGTTGTATATACTGGATGTGTGTGTATATATGCTGTATATCTGTGCATATGTGCTGTATATACTGGATATGTGTGTATATATGCTGTATATCTGTGCGTATGTGTTGTATATACTGGATGCGTGTGTGTATATGCTGTATATCTGTGCGTATGTGCTGTATATACTGGATGTGTGTGTATATATGCTGTATATGTGTGTGTGTATGCTGTATATATTGGATGCGTGTGTGTATATATGCTGTATATCTGTGCGTATGTGTTTTGGTATTTTAAATGTCTGTTTTTTAATGTCGCTACATAAGTTCACTGTTAAGGGGCCCACTGAGGCTCTATCGCCCAGGGGCCCACTGAAACCTGGAGCCGGCCCTGGAGCTACACATATGTTTTAGAGCTCATACATGGTGGTTATGACACCAAGCATGGAAAGGGTTGTGGGACCTCAGTTCTGACGATGAGTCTTCCTAATACATTGGGACACAACACAATATGATATTTAAGGCATGTTCATGTTTATGATAAATAAATATCCGGTTTTCTTTAGGGAAATGTTTAAGGGGTTTTCCAATTTGGGCACTTACATTTATTTTAATTCATTTTCCATATGTAAACATTTCTTCTGTTTGGATGTTATTAAAAAAAATGTTCCTCTGTGAAGATAACATGTTGCCATGTTATTCCTTTAGAAACGAGATAGCTTCCTTGGATACGACCACCTCACATTTTGGCAGCCAGGGGAGCATCTGCCATGAGGCGAGATGGAAATCTCGCCTCAGGCGGCAGAATGCGGGTCCCTGTAAAGGGCAACGAAATTCGCCGCTCTAAAGTGGGCGATTCGGGCGTCCATTAACGCCCGAATCGCCCACCAGCTAAATAAATCGCGCCTGTCTCTTTAAGACACAGGCGCGATTTATATGCAGAGCGACGCAGCTGCGTCGCTCCGTTCTAATCAGTAGCACTGGCATCATGACGTCACGCCGCCTGTGTCACTGTGCGGAGCCGCGGCTGCCAGAAGAGCCGCGTGAAGACGGGACCCGCGCGCCAAGGGAGCAGCTGCCTGCAGGTGAGTATTATTTTATTATTTTTCATGTACTGTCATTTATTTTATGTGGGGGAGTTATATGTGGCCATAATTGATGTATACTGGGGGGGGGGGGGTATACATTACATGGGGCCAGAATTGTTTTATACTGGGGGCGGGGGGGGGGGGGTTTGGTTACTGTATATATTGTATGGGTCCAGAATTTTTTATACTGGGGGGGGGGGGGATTGTGTATATTATATGGGGCCAGATACATTTAAACTGGGGTGGTGGGTGCTCTATATATTATATGGGGCCAGAATAATTTTATACTGGCGGGCTGTATATATTGTATGAGGCCAGATTATTCTTTTCCTGGGGGGGTTATATATTTATATGGGTCCAGATTTCAGCTGGGGGACTGTATTTGGGGTACAGTATATTACTAAGCTGGGGGCTGTATATGGGGTACAGTATATTACTAAGCTGGGGGGCTGTATATAGATTACTTTGCATAATTTAAACTAAATGTTAGGGGTCTGTATTAATATATTGGGGTGTTGTATATTGATTGGTGCTGTACATGCTATAATTCCAGTAGAATATATATAATGAAGGGATGTTTTATATGTGGGGAGAGTGCGGTCAGTTGTGTTGTGAGGGGTATATACTTTATACTGTAAGTGACTGTGGTATTTTTAGGGATGCCGGGTGGAGCTGAAGACATCTGGCTGTGAATTCAGCAGTGATACGTCATGGATTGGAGAACCCGGAATAAAGTCCTCCTGATGGAAGAGATTGTCATCTATAAGATGCCACTAATGCCTCTCAGATCCTGTAGTCAGTCACACAGTGTCAGGGAGCTGTCTGTAGGGTTGTTAATTGTTAGTAAAGTTTTCAGCATTTACTTAACAGGGAGCGGGGGAGGGGGGGGCAGCATTTTAATATTCGCTTCAGGCAGCAAATATGCTAGAATCGGCCCTGTTGGCAGCAGTGGCCAGACATGCGCTACTGAGCCCTGCCTAACCATCTGGTTTCAGCAATCATTACCACAGGAAAGCTGAAGGATATGCAGTAACTGCCATACATTTCATATACAAAAACTTTTTGTTACTTTGTGAAATCACTCCAGCAGAGGTGGCCGTATACAAGAACACAGACTTGTTTCTAAGGGACCATGTGGCAACATTTATGAGAGATTATCTTCACACAGTTTTTTTTAATAAGATCTAATTGAAGAAATGTATATATATGGCAGATTAATACAATTGAATGTAAATGCCAAGACGAGAATACCCCTTTAAGTTTGTGGCAGATCTGTCTGAGAGCTGACATCCTGGATCTATATTTGGAGGACATGACAGGTCTGTATGGGAAATCCTACAACCATAATCCAGTGAACGTCGCCTGGTGATAATATGGATCTTACACATGATGTAATATAGGTGGAGGTTTCACAATCTTTTGTTCAACCAAGAAAGATTCTCTATTAGTCATTTAGATGCCAACATTTAGGTTCACTATAAGGATTACATCTGAGCTTGTGCCTTCTCCTATAGTGGAAAACCTAAATACCATGGGTGACCGCAGAGAAGGAACTTAAAGCTGCCAGGTCCCAGTAAGAAATCTATAATGGTCTTCATAAGGGAAAGAAACTGTATATAAACCCCCTAAGGCTCATTGGCCATGGGTGACCTTAACCACTTCGCGACCGCCCGCCGTGTATTCACGGTGGCGGTCGGGTCGCGCTGCATGGAGAGGGCTCACGGACTGAGCCCTCTCCATAGCCGGTAAGTCTTTGCTGCATATTGCAGCAAAGGCTTACCGTTAACACCCGCGATCGGTGCTAGCATGGGCGCCGCCATCTTACCTGGGATCGCCGCTTCCCGTGACGTCATCGGGGGGCGGCAATCCGTCTCCATGGTAGCCTCGGGTCTTCCGAAGACCCGAGGCTATTTCGTTTTAACCCCTTCATTACAATGTGCTGGTAGCACATTGTAATGAATGAGGAGGAAAATCCCCATATACTGCCATACTGTAGTATGGCAGTATATGATAGGATCGATCAGACAACCTAGGGTTAAAGTACCCTAGGGAGTCTGAAAAAGAGTAAAAATAAAAAAAAAAAAGTAAAAAAAAAAAAAATTATAATAAAAAAACCGAAAATTTCAAATCACCCCCTTTCCCTAGAACTGACATAAATATAAATAAACAGTAAAAATCATAAACACATTAGGTATCAACGCATCTATCAAAATATGATAACGGTTTTTCAATGCGTTCAACCCCGTAATGGAAAATAGCGCCCAAAGTCGAAAATGGCACTTTTTGCCATTTTGAAAAATATAATAAAATCTATAAAAAGTGATCAAAAGGTCGTACCCACCCACAGCTCCGTACACCAAAGTATAAAAAAGTTATTAGCGCCAGAAGTTGGCAAAATCAAAAAAATAATTTTTGTACAGGAGATTTAAATTTTTGTAAATGTATGAAAACATTATAAAACCTATACAAATTTGGTATCCCCTTAATCGTAGAAAACCAAAGAATAAAGTAGACATGTCATTTGGGGCGCTCAGTGAAAGACGTAATATCCAAGCCCACAAGAAAATGGCGCAAATGCGTTTCACCATTTTCACTGCATTTGGAATTTTTTTTCCCGCTTCCGAGTACATGGCATGGAATATTTAATACCATCACTATGAAGTGCAATTTGTTACGCAGAAAACAAGCCGTCACACAGCTCTTTACGTGTAAAAATAAAAAAGTTAGAGATTTTTGAAGGTGGGGAGTGAAAAATGGACATGAAAAAACAGGAAAGGGCCTGGTCCTTAACCGGTTAAAGGAAATCTACCATTGCAATCAAGCATGAAACCAGGGGCTCTTATTCTTAGATCCAGGCACCATGACTGTGGTAATCTTATATTTGTTATCTATGGCCTCCTTCCTTCTAAATTCAACGTTTACAATTAAGCTAATGAACCTATAGGACTCCTGGGGTTGTTACCAGAGACTCTCTGTGCTGCAGCTTCACAGACTATTACACTGGGGCAGATTTACTTACACGGTCCATTCGCGATCCAGCGGTGCGTTCTCTGCGATGGATTCGGGTCTTCTGGCGATTCACTAAGGCAGATCCTCCGACGTCCCCCAGGTGTCGCAGCTGCGCTGAAGAGCATTGGAACGCACTGGAGTTCACTGAGCCGGGCAACTTAGGATCTCACTAATTAATTCAGTTTTTCTATGAATTGAACCAAAAAGTCCTAAAATCTCTTGTGTCACAAATTAGCATCAAAAACTGCAACTCCTCTCATCACATGTCAAATCTGAACAGCAACTAGACAAGTGGACGGGTCTTAAAAAAAAAAAAGATGGGGGGCGTGGCCTGGCTGCCTGTCTGCACGGACGCATGAGGTGCTAGCTCCGACACAGACCTAACCATGCAGCGACTTTCCACAGCAAAGACCCGACAAAATGAGCGCTCAACCTGCTTCCAAAGCCAAGAGCAACACTAAGAAGTGGGGAATGGAGCAAAAAACCCACAAAATTATGAACTTTTATCTTACTTCTGCTCCGGAGCTAAACCAAGATGGCGCTGACCGCCCCCGCGCACGAGGTCGGTGAGGACTCAGCAAGATATAGAGGAGACTGGAGACCAAGCTCCATCTAACAAAGAACAATCCTGCTCCTTACCGATAGCAATGTCGCCTGGATCGAGCACAGCAGAGACTCTGACAGACCCAGAAACGGCAGCACTGGAGAGCGCAGACCCTATAAAATGGCTACCGCTACCATCTTCCACAGGCCAGAGTCCCGCGAAACAGCGTCCCAGAATGATGTCCGACCAAGATGGGTCCGGGAATGATACTTACCTCGCTGGAAGTCCTTTATCTAACTCCCAAGATGCCTTTGATTCCCATCCTACATCCGACAAGGTAATTACAGAGGGTACTATGAAAACAATGCTGGGGGCCTAAGAAAATCCTTCCAAGAGGACTTTCATAAATTGTTAACCCCAATGCAAGCAGAGATAACCTCACTGGGTAATAGAGTGCACCATATGGAAGACAAAATGGGAGAAGTTGTGAAATCCCACAATGAGCTCATAGACGATCATTACACACTAGAAGAAGAGGTTACTCAGATACAAGCAAAACTGGCGGATCTAGAAGATCGGTCACGCTGAAATAACATTAAATTTAGAGGCATTCCAGAGCTAATAATCCATACCTACAGAGAATGATTAAAACCTTACTCCCAGAATGCTCAAATGCAGACATGGCCATTGATCGTGCACACAGACTCCCACGTCCCAGACATCTAAACGAAGATGTTCCCCGAGATGTCCTAGCACGTATATACTTTTATACTACCAAAGACAAACTGATGATGACTACTAGAAAAATGGGAACCCTACCCCAACCCTTTCAGGACATTTTGCTCTTTTCTGATTTATCTGCGGCAACGTTGAAGCTAAAACGAAATCTCACCCATATTACCAACGCACTCAGTGGGAATCAAATAGCATACAAGTGGGGATTCCCCACCAAATTATTAATCTCTAAAAATGGCTCAATCTCTGTAGTGAGAATGTTAGGGTAGGATTCAAGACATCCTCTTTTAGTATGCGTTGGCTGCGTGTTTCTAATCAATAAGCATGTGTGCACATTGTATGAAATTAATTCAGACACATTTGCTGATTTAAATCTCACTCATGCGATCATGGCCATGGCAAATCTGCACTGCTAGAACTTTATTTGGTTTCACAAAACTATATAGAAATTATGGAAGAAGCAGAAGGGGTGGAGAATTCCCAGCTCGTGCAGTCTCTTGATTGGAGAACTTCCTTGCTGTTGCTTATTGACGTCAGGATTGAAGTCTTGTTGACATTCTTTAGCCTTAATTGTTTTCATTATGATCACGATGCCGGCGCCATCTTATAATGAAGTCTCTGTTACAATGATTTTAGGGAAATAGAACAAGTAGAAATGACAGGATTTGATCTATCAGCAGGTTTACCTTAACAAGAACAGCAAAAGAAGGAGCAAAACTACTTAAAAGATGGGGATTACCAGATGTGGAGATACCAAACAAACCCAAATCCCCTCCATCCAACATAGAAGATGAATGCCATAAAGTCGGGTCCAAGAATAAGAGACACACTTGAAACTAAGTGTGGAACCAGTACCTGGTTATATCCTTTATTATCATTGGACCGGTAACGTTTCTGAACCGAACTTATAATACACCCCAATCAGAGCAGCTTATATGCTGCATTGTTAGGGTTTGTGTGCATAACAATTTCACACCTACCAAAGTTTTCATGTTCTTTTTGTTTAATATTTTACTTGGCTCAAAATCTAGTAGCGTAGGTAATTTTAAACTACCAGTCATGCTTATTGTTTTCCCTCCTCAGATTATAATTCATGCTATATGCAGGGAGATTGAAACAGCTCAACCTCAAAAGAAGCCATGGGTATAAAATTTATTTCATTAAACACCAAAGGTCTTAACAGCCCATTCAAAAGGGCACAACTCTGGAAAGATTCGCGAGAATCCTCTGCTGACATTGTATATGTGCAAGAAACACATTTATTAAAAAGAGATGCACATAGACTACACATCTTAGCCTTTACCCACATATATCACTCCCACCATTGTACCAAAAGCAGAGGTGTAGCAATAGCTATCAAAAACTCTGTGGCATTCCAAGAGGTTGAGGTGTTTCAAGACCCAATGGGGAGGTTTATTCTCCTAGTGTGCCTACTTAATAATGAAACATACACCCTGGTCAATGTGTATGCACCTAACAAAAATCAAACTCATTTCTTTCGCAAAATACTGCGCATCATATCAAAGCATTCAAAGGGTGAGATAATATTAGGAGGAGATTTTAATATCACTCCATACCCCTCCCTAGACACCACATCGACATCATCTAGACGACCACAGGGTCTTAACCCAGCAATATATAAGACTGACCTATACGACATATGGAGAGCCCAACACGGTTCTGAAAGGGACTATACATTCCATTCAACTGTACACAATTCATATACCAGAATTGACCTTTTCCTAGTCAGTAGACATCTGATTAATAGAGTAACAGAGTCTACAATATCCACTATTACTTGGTCTGACCATGCGCCGATTACTATAACTATCTCAGAAACTCAAGATCAAACACCTGCTTTCATTTGGAAATGTAATGAGTATCTAATCAATCAACCTCAATATAAAGAGATATTTAAAAGAGATTTAAAAGAATACTTTAGATTTAATACCCCATCTGTGCCCAACACTATCCTATTATGGAATGCTCATAAAATATACATTAGGGGAACATTTATCAAATTGGGAATCCAGGACAAGGCACGCAGAGCTCGAGACACAGAGATCATTATGAAAGAAATCCAACGCTTAGAATTAATTAATAAAAACAACCCATCTTTGAATACAGCAACAGAACTTTTAAATAAAAGAGAACAGCTACGCCTACTCCTAATGCATGTATACGACAAACGTCTACAAAAATCAGGAGCTATATACTATGCACAAGGAAATAAAGCAGGTAAATTATTAACTAATAAATTCAAAAGCAGACAGCTTAAAGCAAAAATACCATACATGTACACAGCCAATAGGAAAAGTAAACTATTGACCCCAGGGGACATTGTAAATAGATTTAAAGAATATTATGAGTCACTTTATAATTTACGCAACGACCCTTTCACCTACCAACCATCCCAACAAGAGATTGATGATTTCCTAAACAAACTTCAACTTAGACCCATATCTGAACCTCAACTAGAACAATTAAATCAGCCAATTTCTTTAGAAGAAGTTACACAAGCTATAAAGGAGAACCCATCCCGTAAAGCCCCAGGCCCAGATGGAATTATTGGGGAATACTATAAAATTCATGTCGAGATATTAGCCCAACATATGACCACAGCCTTCAATAAAATGATAGCTTCCGGCTCTTTCCCAAAAGAAAATCAGGAAGCCTTAATTGTGACTATCCCAAAGCCTGGGAAATCCCCCGATTGCCCTCAAAACTTTAGACCAATTTCCTTATTGAATATAGATACAAAAATTTATGCAAAAATCGTAGCTTCATGCCTTATGAACCTCCTCCCTGGATTAATAAGTGACAACCAAACCGGCTTTATTAAAAATAGACAAGCCTCAGACAACACCAGAAAAATTGTTGACCTAGTTAATTACTTGGAGTATAAGAGATTACCCTCCGTACTGCTGGCCTTAGATGCTGAGAAGGCGTTTGACCGCATACATTGGTCTTACGCCTTCGCGGCCCTATCACGCATGGGTTTTGGAGGAACATTCATGACAGCAATTGGTAATCTATACTCAGCCCCATCAGCAAGAGTCTACACTAATGGTGTCCTCTCAGATTCTTCTGACATAATCAATGGCACCCGTCAGGGATGTCCCCTGTCCCCACTAATATTTGAATTATCTCTAGAGCCCCTTGCGCACGCCATTCAACACTCCCCTCTGATACAAGAAGTGTACGTGGGTGACACAAAACATGTCATTTTACTCTACGCAGACGACATTATCCTGTCGCTCACAAATCCCGAAATCTCACTAGAATCAGTAATGACGATGATACAGACCTTTGGAAATATCTCATACTACAAACTTAATACCACAAAAACCCAAGCCCTCCCTTTATTTGTAGACTCCGAATCACTATTCTTTTTACAAAAAAAATACCCTTTTGACTGGAGATCCAACAACATTCAATACTTAGGAATACATGTCACTTACCCATCTTCCAAACTCTACTCAGAAAATGTTGAAAACCTATTAACCTTGCTCGAAAAAGAAACGAAGATGATGCTTAATAAAGAAGTATCTTGGCTGGGTAGAGTTGCATCTTATAAGATGCTATAACTGCCTAGACTATTGTATCTGTTTTGCACCTTGCCCATGGCCCTCCCGGGGAAGTTTTTCACCAGAGCCCACAATATCATGTCAGCATATATATGGAAAGGAAATAAGCCACGCATGACACATAAAATTTTATCTAAACACAAACTAGTAGGAGGTCTAGGAGTGCCTGATATTAGAAGTTATTATAACGCTACAATACTCCAACAAGCAACACAATGGCTTAGAGCTAAAACACCATCCCCTTGGATGCAAATAGAAGAGACAATGGCAGCTGGTAACAAAATAGATACGTTACTAAACGCATCCTTATAATGCAAACAAAGAAAAAAGCCGGTGTGTATAGGCTGAAACAAGTATAAATTTTATTATGCAACAAATTCTAAGCACACCAAAAAAGAGGATATCACACCTCAAATCTTAAAAACATTTAAAAAAGTGTACAAGTACACAAAAACATGTGGATCAATATGAGTAAAAGAGATCCACATCAGGCCACAGGTCAATCGATAAACAGACACTAGTCCCCTATACATAAAGTCAGTACATGATACAATGTGCATGCCAAACACCCTATACCAATACCCATGTAGTCCTATGGAAGTCCCCAAAGGGGGAGGTCGTCATAAGAGGTGAAGGTGGGAGCAGGGCAAGGTCCAGCAGCTACAATGGCATCAGGTAAGGGAGGTATCTGATGGGACAAAGTGGTCCGGGACCTGAGGCCAGAAGCACCCCACGCGTTACGTCGCAGTCATGCGACTTCCTCAGGGGTCAGTGCCTCTGTATCCATGGAGCCTACCTTTTAAAGCCCTGGGTATTCACCCACATCCAATCGCCAGCATCCCTGGTGAAAACACACACCTGTGAAAGAGGGTTAAGCAGCATTGCAGTGCGTGATGCTGCGGGTTCTCGCGAGAATAAACAGAACTCGCGCATGCTCAATCCGATTACCAAGTTAGCGCATGCGCAGTAAGCAGTCGGACGAGGAACGAGCGACAAAGAAAGTGCGCTTGCGCAATAAGGTAATGCCGGCCGGCAAGTACATAAAGAACAGAAAGATAAGAAAAGAATAATACGTTAAGCGCAATTTCAGCTAGGTTAAGTAATTGTTAGTGCCAAAAAGAAAAGATGAAAAACAACAAAAAATGTATATGATTGCAATCATACTGATGTCGACTGCAAAAAACGTGAGGTACAGTATTAGGGTGCTTACTAGTTTTATTCGATAGGACTAAACGCCTACGTCCAGATGCAAGATGGCAATGCGTCCTGATGCAAAATGTCAATGTGTTTTAGTACCTCAGGACTGGGTCTTGGTGAGGGCGACAATAAAACCCCAGGGCTAAAAAAAGGAGAGGAAGGCTCCATATAAAGATGCTATAATCACAAAAATATTTTGAAATAAAGAGTGAGGTGTAGCATCCAATTGATATGCAAGATCACATAGACGAAAATGTCTAATATACATAATTCATCCAAGAAGAGGAGGTTGAGTAAATAGATGTGGTCCAGGGGGCTGTCCCCATGAAGGTGGATCCAGAAGGGGCCCAAGGCATCCGGGAACCGTGAAGGTATCCAATGGTTCTGGTCAGGTGGTTCAACAATTGGCGAGGAGTTGTGGGCTCAAAGGTTTGTATCAGACACATCAGAGAAAAGGAAGGCAAGGAGGCAATCGTTCGATGTCCCAAGTCACTAAAAGTTAAGAAGAACATTACAAAAAGAGGGAGAATTCACGAGAGAAGGGGAGAGGGAACGGCCAATTTAGGCACATAGTCTGGATGGGGATGAGTCCCATGTATGTGCACATTATGCTCTATCAGTGGGTAGCTGTTGGGGAAGACCAAGAAAAGCAGGGGTTGCAGAGAAACAGATAAGAGTAGGGGAAGAAAAAAGTAAAAGAAAGGATGTGTGTGTGTGAGAGTGAGGTGTAAAAGGGAAAATAGAAGTAAATGAAATCTATGTGAGATTCCCAAACTGAAAGGGGGACCAATCAAGGAAGACACACAAGATAGTTGATCCCCAAGTGTGGAAGAATGAAGTGATGATAGAATGTGTAAGGGGGCCGGAAGGGTCCCAAAACTACAAGGGGCATGGTGGTGCCCAGAAGTGGGAGTCAAAAAAAAAAAAAAAGGGGGGGGGGAAGGGAGTGAGTTTATTGGAATAAAGAAAAAATATGGGGTATTAGAATTATTCATATAAAACTGCAACCACCTGGATTACTTACCTACAAGGCTTAATTCGGAAGGTCGCATAAGTCATGGGATACATGCGCCAACTACCGTGTTCTATAGAAACCTGAAAAAAGAAGGTCCTCATTAATTCCACTGGGGGCCAAACTCCCTAGCTTATAGATCCAGCGGGCCTCCCGCCTCAGTAGCTCCGGTGTGAGGCTGCCACCCCTGATGGTGGATTTTACAATATCCAGACCTACTACCTTGATGCCCCGGGTCTTACCTGCATGTTTGTGCCGAAAATGATTAGCCACTGTAGATAAGGTTTTGCCCTGGTTGAAATGTGTATTGGCATGAATGATGCTCGAGAGATGCTGCTGTGTCCTCTTCCTCAACTCCTGTGTTGTCTGGCCGACGTAAATTTTTTGGCAGGGGCAGATGAGAGCATAAATAACATTTCTTGATTTACAGTTAATGTATTCCCGCAGGGTGAACATTTTTTGGCCCAGTGAATCCCCAATCTCGCTGGATGTCTTCATTAGTGGGCAGATGGAACAATCCCCACATGGATAAGATCCTGTGAGTCTGTATCCTCTGCCCAAGGAATTTTTGGGTCTCCGATAGTGAGTGGAGGTAAGTCTGTCCTTGAGATTCCTTGACTTTTTTGCGATGAGTCGTGGTTTGTTATCGATTAGATGTTTTAATTTTGGTTCCGCTAACAAGATGTTCCAATTCTTGTTTAATATCTCCCGAACTTCCTTCCATTGGTTATTGAAGGGGGTAATAATACCACCCTTAAACTCAGATCCCTGCTTTTTTGGTTCTAAGAGGCTGTCCCTCTGAGTGTCACGTGCTCGTCTGTAGGCACTCGAGATGGTCTTCTTGGGGTATCCCCTTTCCTTGAAGCGTTGGGTTAAGTCCTGGGCATTCCTGCGAAAGTCCTCCATCAAAGAACAGTTCCTCCTGACTCTGATGAATTGACCAGTAGGAATGCCTTTCTTAAGGTGGCCAGGGTGAAAGCTGGAGTAGTGTAGAAGGCTGTTCGTTGCTGTGCTTTTCCGGTATAGGTCAGTAGACAAATGTCGATCCCGAGCACAGATTCTCAAGTCAAGAAATTCCACTGAATCCTGTGAGAAATTATGGGTAAGAATAATGTTAAAGGGGTTGTCATTCAGTTGTGTTATAAACAGTTTACAGGTCTCTAGTGGTCCGTCCCAAATCATCAAAACATCGTCTATGAAGCGGAACCACCCCAAGACGTGTTTGCCAAAGAGCGGCGACGGGTACACGCGTGCGCCCTCCCACCAACCCAAAAATAGATTGGCGTAGGAGGGCGCACACCGCGCACCCATCGCCGTTCCAGAGACCTGTCTGTAAAAAACCCCATCGAAGACAAAATAGCTTTGTCTTAACACAAAGTCCAGGAGTTCAGTTAGGAAAGAATCATGTCGTCGATCACCCGTTGAGCATGTATCCAGGAATGTTAGTACAGCATTGAGCCCATCCTCATATGCTATGTTGGTATACAGGGCTTCAACATCAAGAGTTACCAGCCACACATTCGGAGGTAGGACAAGATTTTTGGTTTTTTGAATAAGGTCAGTGGAATCCCGAATATAGGATTCCAAATTCAGCACAAGTGGTTGCAGGAAGAAATCAATGTACATGCATGCCTTCTCACAAAGTCCACCGATCCCCGACACTATGGGCCTCCCAGGAGGGCAGGTCAGGGATTTGTGGACTTTGGGAAGCATGTAAAAAGTGGGCACAACTGGTGATTCAACTAATAGGAATTTCAATTCCTTATTCGATATTATGCCATAGTTATGTGCCGAGGAGAGGAGGTGGTCCAATTTTCTTTTGAATACTTCGGTCGGATCCGAGGGGAGGGGTAAATAGTAGGTACGATTACTTACTTGTCGTCTGGCCTCTTGTAGATACAATTCCCGAGACCAGAGTACCACGTTCCCCCCTTTATCCGCCTCTTTGATCAAAAATTCCGAATTGGAACTGAGATTTCTAATCGCCACCTTCTCCTCCTTAGTCAAGTTATTCTGTGCAAAACGGTTAGATGGTAATTTTGCTATTTCTTCCGTTACTTGATTGTAAAAAAGTTGTAGAGCAGGTATTAGGCCTAAGTTGGGTGTCAATTGTGAAGGTACTCGTAGGGGGCATGGTGTCCTACCTGTGGTTTCCAAGGCCGCATTTTCGTTTAGTAAATCCAAAAGATCCCTCAGTGTTTGTTGGTCCTCTTCCGGTACTGAGTCTATCAAGTTGGGCTGTTGGTACAGGGTTTTGAACGCCAATTGTCTGCAGAAAAGGAAAATGTCTTTCGTTAGTTCAAATTTGTCTAAGCATTGCATGGGTGAAAAGGTGAGTCCTCTCTTGAGTACTGACAATTCTGCACTCGTCAGGTTATATGAGGATAAATTAATGACCTGCAGACAGTTGGCCTCTGTATCCCTGTCGATGTTGTCTTGGTTTATTTGCCCCGTTGTTTTCCCCGCTTGTAAGAGGGGGACTTGACCCTGTTTTGGGGACCTCTCTTTCTGGGCCTTATAGCCCCTACTGTATCCTCCCCTGAATGGCTTTCCATATCGCTGGTTCCGGAGGATAAAAAATCCTCGCTGGAGGAGTGTTCCTGCGCTGTTGGGCCTCTAGGGGTACGTCTGAAGAACCGTCTCTGGTTGCCCTGATGGTTCCAACGGTATGCCTTCTGATTGTCAAAGTCCTGCTTGTCACGTCTCATCTTATGTCGTTTATTTTGAACTTTTTTGGTGTGCTTAGAATTTGTTGCATAATAAAATTTATACTTGTTTCAGCCTATACACACCGGCTTTTTTCTTTGTTTGCATTATATGGCTTTTTGGGTGTGTTGGCTATAAAATACTGCAGTCTTAATACCATACCCTTTTCCACATTTGTGTTATTGTAAACGCATCCTTATGGAATCTGCCGCAAGTTAAATCATTACTCCCCCAAACCCGGAATATCCTAGACACATGGCTCCAAATGAATAAAGAAACATCAGCCCAACCTAGCAGACTACAACTTTCCAACATGTCAGTTGAGACAATAGAATACGCTCTACCCGATCTCAACATGCAGGATTGGAAAAAAGCAGGAGTTCAAACAGTCAAACAGCTACAAGGAAATTATGGAATCAAATCCTTTCATGAATTACAAAAACAATATGCACTTCCTAATAAGGCATTGTTTACAAACCTTAGAGTCAAACACTTCCTTAACAAAACCGGAGAAACGCCCCAAATCATGACCCCCGTCTATCAGCCCTAGTACATCAGCCCACAAGGGGTTTACAAGTTTTATATGCACATTTACCCTCTCACTTGAAATTTCACAATAGCTACACATATAGATTATGGGAAAGAGACTTAGGACGCAATATATCCATAGCGGAATGGGAAAAAGCAATTAATACATTCCACAAAGCTCTTAAATGTACAACGCACATAGAAAACGCTATAAAACTTATGATGAGATGGTACTACACCACTGACCGAATACATCAAGCATACCCAAACACATCACCAATGTGTTGGAGGAATTGTGGGACCAAAGGCACAATTTTACATACCTTCTGGGAATGCCCAATACTTAAACCGTATTGGACTAGAATATATGAGATTCTTCGCACAAAATTGAGATACCCAATAGACAATAATCCAGCTACGGCACTACTAGGCCTAGACCTTCACATTCTCCCCTGGAAAGAAAGAATGCTGAGCTGAAAAATATTAGCTATTGCTAGGATTACAATAGCAAAACACTGGAAATCCCCTACATGTCCACCCTTCACAGAATTTATTGCAAGTGTGAATACCTCATATCTCCACCATCAACCTATTGAGGAAATTTGGGCTCCATGGCTTAAAATTAGAGCCACGCAGGCTTAGACCAACCAACTGGTGATACTTACCCACGGGAGAGGCAACTACACCATGAGTAGAGTAAAATCACAACTATGGGAAACACCGTACTCTATATAACCTTACCTTATGCTAAACAAAAGATTGTAATCGTAACTTACCTTTATGAGCCTCAGTTTTATTGTTATGATAGTTTAATGTTTTCTTAATGTTATACTGCCATGTTAACTCAGTTGGTGACAACTGCAACAAATTAACATCAATGACACCTAAACTAAGCATAAAGATATTGACTAAAACTTTTATGTCTACATATATAGCCTGGCGTGCTACCTAGTGAATAATAATGTCTTAAGCTTCAATATTATTGTTGTTAATTATATATTCACTTAGAACTAAGTGCAGCTTGATACCAATATTATGTATTTAACAGCACTTTCTTGTTATGTTAATTGAAAAATGGTCAATAAAAACGATTTTAACGAAAAAAAAAAAGATCAGAAGAATTTATTTTATAGTAAAATGGCGCCAATTTTTTTGGAACAAATCAACAATTCAGTTATCAAAATTTAGCACATTTTATAACTGAATTTTTTCCCATGTTCGTGGATGTCTCTCCTTGTCAGAGCTGGTGAATGTGAAGCTGAGATCTTACTATACATAGAGTGTCCCGGTGATATCTATCTATATAGCCATGTAATATAACTGTAGCAGCCAATCACAGCTCAGCTTTCATTCATCCAAGGCAGCTAATAAAATGAAAATAGCGCTATGATTGGTTAATATGGGTAACACTACTTTACTACCAACAGCTCATCTATAACTCCCTTATGTATAACAATGGGACATAGTTTAGGCATATGTTGGGCTAATTTGGACTATTATACAAATGTCTTTGGGTTTAGACAGAAATATTTTTGAATGTCCTATCAGAAGTTGATATACTGATATATGAGTAACTCCCGGAATAGAAGAGAGTCAAAAGGGTTAAATTTGCCATATTTAATATACATTTATCATGTCTCCATCATTTACTATACAAGATGGCCGCTCCCTGTACTGGGTTGCCATGGAATCAGAATCCTCCCAATTCAACTGAGTTCTAAAAATGATGTCATACCCGCTGGGATGTCATCACTGCTATATAACTCCCGCTCTGTACCCATAATTCTCTGAGGGTTGTATAGTAGAGGAGCAGTGAGTGAAGAGGAGATTTTGTTGCTGTTTTACTGACGAATGATGGAAAGATTTTTTGTAAATAGACTTTATTTACTGACGGATATCAGGATTATTGTTAGTGATGAAATTTAGACATCAGGAAATAGACGGTTGGATTATAATGTAGATAAGGGGAATCGTACTGGGGCTCCTTGGGCCCACCAGATAACATTATTCTGGAGGACCCTCTTCACATTCAACTAAAAAAAAGACCCTTCCAGCTTCCAAATTTAGTTATCTTCTGCTGTATCTTTGTAATCCAGTATAAGGTTGGAGCCTCCGATCCTCTGGTGGGATAGTCCGACACGGATCCTGGGGAATATCTGCTCTCATTTTTTGGTATCTGTTCTACGTTTGGGACATTATTGATAGCAATGTGTGTCCAGAGGAGCAGGAAGAAGATGTACCCCCCAGACCCATGTCCCTAGAGCACATATTATAAAACATGGTGACATCATATCCAGGTCCTGATGTCCCCCCCACCCATTCCTGGTTATACTGAGGTCCTAAATCTGTAATTAGGGTGACATTGAGGTGTCTGGGAGGGTGAGGGGAAGATCTAAACCCTGTATCTACTGTGCACTAGTTAAAATATGTCACCCCCCAGACTCATTCTTACACTCTTCTTGCTGATAACAGTTTAAAATTATAAACTTTACGTGAAGAAATTGCAAAAAAAAGTTTACTCCAAAAGAAAGATGGAGGATGTGTGTACTGGTTACCATAGCAATAGAATCTTTCTCCATTTACCCAGGTTCTAGCGTGATGTCATCACTACCACTGCTGTATACGGCCTGGTATTACTTATAATGCTCTGAGAGATAGACTATGTGATATTGATCTACTTCATCTTTACTCATTTATGGTTATATCAATGTCTCTTTCCATCAATGTCCTTTTTCCTGACCATTTCCTGATCTCCAGATGTTGGCACAAAGAGTCCTTAGATTTATATTTCACTGCCAATAAATGTGCTGATTATAAGAAGTGTTTTTTGTGTTTTTACTTTCTATTTTGTAAAAAAAAAAACTGAAAGGGCTTTTTCCACCACATACCCCATCCATATTCCACCGCTTAGTGGATACATATAAGTTGGTGGGCGACCCCTGGGGTGTTATTTACTTCAATGGGGCTGACAGGGGATTGGTATCTGTGGTGGTAGGGAAGTATCATAAATGAAGGTCACAATTAGAGATGAGCGAACATACTCGTCCGAACTTGATGCTCGATCGAGCATTAGCGTACTCGTAACTGCTCGTTGCTCGGACGAGTATTTCGCCCGCTCGAGAAAATGGCAGCTCCCGCCGTTTTGCTTTTTGGCGGCCAGAAACAGAGCCAATCACAAGCCAGGAGACTCTGCACTCCACCCAGCATGACGTGGTACCCTTACACGTAGATAGCAGTGGTTGGCTGGCCAGATCAGGTGACCCTGGGATAGACTAGCCGCTGCCCGCGCTGCTCGGATCATTCTCTGTCTGGATGCCGCTAGGGAGAGAGCTGCTGCTGGTCAGGGAAAGCGTTAGGGTGTTCTATTAGCTTACTGTTAGGCAGGAGTGATTCTACAACAACCCAACAGCCCTTCTTAGGGCTACAATAACGTTATACTTTTTTTTTTTTGTTTGCTTGTGGCTGGGCTTGCTGGCACTAGTAGTGCAGCTAGTACCATATTGTGAGGAATTAGCAGGGGGACTTGCTACCGTTGTGTTTAGCTCTTAGTGACACACATATCCACCTCAAACACCAAAGTGGGAAAATTTATTAGGGGTTTGATTTCAATTAGGCACAGTCTGCCAGTTTCTTTTTATTTTACGTTTATTTTTTTAATAACTCAGTGTCATCTCATCTTGCATAGTAGTGTGCTTTAATACTTGGCTAGAAAATAGCCATAGGAGAATCCAAACGGCTTACTTACGCCTACAGTAGCGTTATATATATTTGATTTCTGGTTGATCTGCTGGTGGCTGTAGTTGCTGCAGTGCATCTACTAGCAAATTGGGAGCAATTTGGAGTGAGACTTGCGACCGCTGTGTTTTGCGCTTAGTGACGCACATATCCATCGCAAAGACCGAAGTGGGAAAATTTATTAGGGCCCGGGGTTGTATTTCAATTAGGCACAGTCTGCCATTTCCTTTTTTATTTTACGTTTTTTTTTTTCATAACTCAGCGTCATCTCATCTGGCATAGTAGTGTGCTTTAATACTTGGCTAGAAAATAGCCATAGGAGAATCCAAACGGCTTACTTACGCCTACAGTAGCGTTATATATATTTGATTTCTGGTTGATCTGCTGGTGGCTGTAGTTGCTGCAGTGCATCTACTAGCAAATTGGGAGCAATTTGGAGTGAGACTTGCGACCGCTGTGTTTTGCGCTTAGTGACGCACATATCCATCGCAAAGACCGAAGTGGGAAAATTTATTAGGGCCCGGGGTTGTATTTCAATTAGGCACAGTCTGCCATTTCCTTTTTTATTTTACGTTTATTTTTTTCATAACTCAGCGTCATCTCATCTGGCATAGTAGTGTGCTTTAATACTTGGCTAGAAAATAGCCATAGGAGAATCCAAACGGCTTACTTACGCCTACAGTAGCGTTATATATATTTGATTTCTGGTTGATCTGCTGGTGGCTGTAGTTGCTGCAGTGCATCTACTAGCAAATTGGGAGCAATTTGGAGTGAGACTTGCGACCGCTGTGTTTTGCGCTTAGTGACGCACATATCCATCGCAAAGACCGAAGTGGGAAAATTTATTAGGGCCCGGGGTTGGATTTCAATTAGGCACAGTCTGCCATTTCCTTTTTTATTTTACGTTTATTTTTTTCATAACTCAGCGTCATCTCATCTGGCATAGTAGTGTGCTTTAATACTTGGCTAGAAAATAGCCATAGGAGAATCCAAACGGCTTACTTACGCCTACAGTAGCGTTATATATATTTGATTTCTGGTTGATCTGCTGGTGGCTGTAGTTGCTGCAGTGCATCTACTAGCAAATTGGGAGCAATTTGGAGTGAGACTTGCGACCGCTGTGTTTTGCGCTTAGTGACGCACATATCCATCGCAAAGACCGGAGTGGGAAAATTTATTAGGGCCCGGGGTTGGATTTCAATTAGGCACAGTCTGCCATTTCCTTTTTTATTTTACGTTTATTTTTTTCATAACTCAGTGTCATCTCATCTGGCATAGCAGTGTGCTTTCATACTTGGCTAGAAAATAGCCATAGCAATAGGATAGCATCGTTTGGTTTTAAAAACTAAAAAACACACAAAAAAAAGTTAAAAAAAAAATTAAAGTTATAACTCTCATTTTCAAAATGTTTAACCCGAGGGCTAGGGGTAGAGGACGAGGGCGGGGACGTGGGCGTCCAACTACTGCAGGGGTCAGAGGCCGTGGTCCTGGGCGGAATGAGACACCACCTGCTTATGAGGGAGCAGGGGAACGCCACAGAGCTACACTCCCTAGGTTCATGTCTGAAGTTACTGGGACTCGTGGTAGAGCACTGTTGAGGCCAGAACAGTGCGAACAGGTGATGTCGTGGATTGCCGACAATGCTTCGAGCAATTTGTCCACCAGTCAGTCTTCCACGCAGTCCACCCATGTCACCGAAATCGGCACTCCTCCAGCTCCTGCACCTCAGCCTCCTCCCCCCCAGTCTGCCCCCTCCCAGCAAAATTTGCCATTTGAACCGGCATACTCTGAGGAACTGTTTTCTGGACCCTTCCTACAGTCACAAACCACTTGTCCGGTTGCTGATGAGCAATTTTCCGATGCCCAGGTTTTCCACCAGTCGCAGTCTGTGGGTGATGATGACCTTGTTGACGTACTGGAAGAAGTGTGTAAAGAGGTGTCCGACGATGAGGAGACACGGTTGTCAGACAGTGGGGAAGTTGTTGTCAGGGCAGGAAGTCCGAGGGGGGGGCAGACTGAGGGATCGGAGGATGATGAGGTGACAGACCCAAGCTGGGTTGAGAGGCCGGGTGAACACAGTGCTTCTGAGACGGAGGAGAGTCCTCGACCAGAACAGGTTGGAAGAGGCAGTGGTGGGGCCAGACGGAGAGGCAGGGCCAGACCTGGTGCATCAGCGCCAAATGTGTCAACTAGTGAAGCTCCCGTGGCGAGGGCTCCTGCGGCGAGGGCTAGATTTTCAGAAGTCTGGAGGTTCTTTAAGGAAACACCGGATGACCGACGGACTGTGGTGTGCCACATTTGCCAAACCAGGATCAGCAGGGGTTCCACCACTACTAGCTTAACTACCACCAGTATGCGCAGGCATATGAATGCTAAACACCCCACTCAGTGGCAACAAGCGCGTTCACCTCCGGCCGTGCACACCACTGCTCCTTCCCCTGTGTCAGCTGATAGTCAGCCCCCTGCCCAGGACCCTGCCACAAAAACCCCATCGTCGCCTCCACGATCCTCCACAGCATCCACCAGCGTTCAGCTCTCCATACCCCAGACGCTGGAGCGGAAACGCAAATATAGTGCAACCCACCCGCACGCCCAAGCCCTTAATGTGCACATCTCCAGATTGCTAAGCCTGGAGATGCTGCCCTATAGGCTAGTAGAGACCGAGGCCTTTCGCAGCCTCATGGCGGCGGCCGCCCCTCGGTATTCGGTCCCCAGCCGCCACTACTTTTCCCGATGTGCCGTCCCAGCCCTGCACCAGCACGTGTCAGACAACATAATCCGTGCCCTGACCAACGCCGTTTCTGACAAGGTCCACCTGACCACGGACACGTGGACGAGTGCTGCCGGGCAGGGCCACTATATATCGCTGACGGCACATTGGGTTAACTTGGTGGAGGCTGGGACCTAGTCTGACCCTGCGGCTGGTCATATACTGCCGACGCCGAGGATTGCGGGGCCTACCTCGGTCCAGGTGTTTCAGGCCTACTATGCCTCCTCCTCCTCCCACCCCTCCTCCACCTCCTCCTCCGAACTACCATCCGTGGGCATGGCGCCATCAGTCGGTAGCTCTAGGCACAGCAGCGGTGCCGTCGCTAAGCGACAGCAGGCGGTGCTCAAACTGCTGAGCCTAGGCGATAAAAGGCACACCGCCCAAGAACTATTACAGGGCATCACGGCGCAGACTGATCTGTGGCTGGCACCGCTGAACCTGAAGCCAGGCATGGTTGTGTGTGACAACGGCCGTAACCTGGTGGCGGCTCTGCAACTCGGCAGACTGACACATGTGCCATGCCTGGCCCATGTGTTAAATCTGATAGTTCAGCGTTTCCTCAAGACATACCCCAATCTGTCTAATTTGCTCGCGAAGGTGCGCCGCATCTGTGCGCATTTCAGGAAGTCCAGCACAGATGCTGCCACTCTCAGGGCAGCGCAGCGCCGCCTCCAACTGCCTGCTCACCGACTGTTGTGCGACGTGCCCACGAGGTGGAATTCAACACTGACCATGTTATCCAGAGTTTACCAGCAGCGCCGAGCGATTGTAGACTGCCAGATGTCAACTTCCACCAGAACTGGTAGTCAGGTCAGTCAGCTTCCTCAAGTCTACAATGAGGAGTGGACGTGGATGTCTGATATCTGTCAGGTGCTGAGTAACTTTGAGGAGTCAACACAGATGGTCAGTGGCGATGCCGCCATCATCAGCCTCACCATCCCGCTGCTTGGCCTGTTGAAAAACTCTCTGGTCAGCATGAAGTCGGAAGCTTTGCGCTCCTCACAAGAGACGGGGGAAGAAGATTCCCTTGTTGATAGCCAAAGCACCCTTAGGTCTGTTTCTCAGCGCATATCGGAGGAGGTGGAGGTGGAGGAGGATGAGGAGGAAGAGGAGGAGAATGTTGGCGAGACACAAGAGGGGACCATTGTTGAGTCCTTCACTGTTGAGCGTGTATGGGCAGAAGAAGAGGAGTTGGAGGAGTTGGAGGAGGAGGAAATGGACAGTCAGGCCAGTGAGGGGAGTGAATTCTTACGCGTTGGTACTCTGGCGCATATGGCAGATTTCATGCTAGGCTGCCTATCCCGTGACCCTCGCGTTCAAAGAATTTATTCCAGCACCGATTACTGGGTGTTCACTCTCCTGGACCCACGGTACAAGCAAAATCTTTCCACTCTCATCCCTGGAGAGGAAAGGAGTGTGAGAATGCATGAATACCAGCAGGCCCTGGTGCACAAGCTGAAACAGTATTTCCCTTCTGACAGCGCTAGCGGCAGAGTGCGTAGTTCTGCGGGACAAGTAGCGAGGGAGAGTAGGCGAGCAGGCAGCTTGTCCAGCACTGGCAAGGGTACGCTTTACAAGGCTTTTGCCAGCTTTATGTCACCCCAGCAAGACACTGTCACCTGTCCCCAGTCTCGGCAGAGTAGGGCTGATCTTTACAGAAAGATGGTGAGGGAGTACGTAGCTGACCATACCATCGTCCTAAATGATCACACAGCTCCCTACAACTACTGGGTTTCAAAGCTGGACATGTGGCACGAACTGGCACTGTACGCCTTGGAGGTTCTTGCCTGCCCTGCCGCTAGCGTCTTGTCCGAGCGGGTTTTCAGTGCAGCTGGTGGCATCATCACCGATAAGCGTACACGCCTGTCGACTGACAGCGCTGACAGGCTGACGCTTATCAAGAGTGAATAAAGCCTGGATTTCTCATAATTTCCAATCTCCACCAGGTGAAGGAAGCTCAACCTGAATAATTTATCCACTCCTCCTCCTCCTCATTTTCCTCCTTCTCCTCCTCTTTGTACAGTAAAGCAGAGGAAACTGGCTATTTTTTGACAGGGCCCACTGGCTCTAGCTATAGTACTTTATGCATTTAATTTTTATGGAGGGCCACCGACCCGGTCCTCTGTTTTAAACAATTTTTGGGAGTGCCACATACAGGCACTCAATCTATTAAATTTTTCTGGAGGGCCACCTACCTGCTCCTCTGGTTTGAAAACTTTTTTGGACTGCCACATACAGGCACTCAATCTATTCAATTTTTCTGGAGGGCCACCTACCTGCTCCTCTGGTTTGAAAACTTTTTTGGACTGCCACATACAGGCACTCAATCTATTCCATTTTTCTGGAGGGCCACCTGCCTGCTCCTCTGGTTTGAAAACTTTTTTGGACTGCCACATACAGGCACTCAATCTATTCCATTTTTCTGGAGGGCCACCTACCTGCTCCTCTGGTTTGAAAACTTTTTTGGACTGCCACATACAGGCACTCAATCTATTCCATTTTTCTGGAGGGCCACCTACGTGCTCCTCTGGTTTGAAAACTTTTTTGGACTGCCACATACAGGCACTCAATCTATTCCATTTTTCTGGAGGGCCACCTACCTGCTCCTCTGGTTTGAAAACTTTTTTGGACTGCCACATACAGGCACTCAATCTATTCCATTTTTCTGGAGGGCCACCTACCTGCTCCTCTGGTTTGAAAACTTTTTTGGACTGCCACATACAGGCACTATCCAAATTGAATTGTCTCCATAGCAGCCTCCACACGTTGTCTCCATTGCTACCTCCAAAAGTCGTCCATATAGCTGCCTCCATACATCGTCCCTTTATCAAACGAGGTGTGTCAGGCCGAAATTTGGGTTGTTTTCATGGATTCCACATCAAAGTTGTTAACTTTGTCGCCACCCTGCTGTGTTATCCACAAAATACACTGGCAAACTTTTACCATTTACGGATATTATTTCAGCGCTTCTTGCGCATCTGTTTACATTCCCCTCACCCGCCATATCCTAAACTTATAAGAACGCTACTACACTTGATCTTATACAAAAGGTTCTTAGAAGTGCTGTTTGGGGAGTAGCCTAGAGACAGGGGCTTGGATTGGCGAAAGCTCGCCTGGCAGCGGAGCGCCAGCTCCATGCCAAGAACCAACTAACATAGTTTTAACTGCAGCACCTTTAATCTACTACTAGTTCACTGCCTCCATACATGGCCGCCTTATCAAACGTGCTGTGTCAGGCAGAATTTTGGGTTGTTTTCATGGCTTTCACAACAAACTTGTTAACTTTGTCGCCACCCTGCTGTGTAATCCTCAAAATATACTGGCAAACTTTTACCATTTACGGATATTATTTCAGCGCTTCTTGCGCATATGTTTACATTCCCCTCACCCGCCATATTCCAAACTTATAAGAACGCTACTACACTTAACTTGGTGCAGGCTGGGACCGAGTCTGACCCTGGGGCTGGTCATATACTGCCGACGCAGAGGATTGCGGGGCCTACCTCGGTCCAGGTGTTTCAGGCCTACTATGCCTCCTCCTCCTCCCACCCCTCCTCCACCTCCTCCGAATTACCATCCGTGGGCATGGCGCCATCAGTCGGTAGCTCTAGGAACAGCAGCAGTGCCGTCGCTAAGCGACAGCAGGCGGTGCTCAAACTGCTGAGCCTAGGTGATAAAAGGCACACCGCCCAAGAGCTATTACAGGGCATTCCACATCAAACTTGTTAACTTTGTCGCCACCGTGCTGTGTAAGCCACAAAATATACTGGAAAACTTTTTTCATTTACGGATATTATTTCAGCGCTTCTTGCGCAGATGTTTACATTCCCCTCACCCGCCATATCCCAAACTTATAAGAACGCTACTACACTTGATCTTATACAAAAGGTTCTTAGAAGTGCTGTTTGGGGAGTAGCCTAGAGACAGGGGCTTGGATTGGCGAAAGCTCGCCTGGCAGCGGAGCGCCAGCTCCATGCCAAGATCCAACTAACATAGTTTTAACTGCAGCACCTTTAATCTACTACTAGTTCACTGCCTCCATACATGGTCCCCTTATCAAACGAGCTGTGTCAGGCAGAATTTTGGATTGTTTTCATGGCTTCCATGTTAACTTTGTCGCCACCCTGCTGTGTAATCCACAAAATATACTGGCAAACTTTTATCATGTACCGATATTATTTGAGCGCTTCTTGCTCACCTCCTTTGGTTCCTCTCTGCCACCCATTGGTTTTAAGCCTGAGTCCATTTAGGGTATGTCGCCATGCCACTCTCTAGCCTGCCGCTGCTGCCGCTGCCTCTGCATGCCGTCCCCTATAGTGTCAGGGTCAATTATTGGATGTTTTAGATGCTATCTAGCTTCATTCTGTCACTCTGTCATGGCCATGCTGTTGCCCATAATTTTGGCATAATGGTGCGATTAAGCAGCCTCAGAGGCATCCATGCATGCTGCCCCTGCTGTTTCCTGTCCATTTCCGTGGTGTTTCCATCCTTTTCTGAGGTTCCCAGGTGTTTGGCCAAGCTTCCCTGTGCAGAGCCTTGGTCCCCTTGAAAAATGCTTGAGTCTCCCATTGACTTCAATGGGGCTCGTTACTCGAAACGAGCACTCGAGCATCGGGAAAAGTTTGTCTCGAATAACGAGTACCCGAGCATTTTAGTGCTCGCTCATCTCTAGTCACAATATACAATATCAACCCTTAGGCCTAATGGACACAAACTCACAAAATGTGGCACTCATGGCCCCGTAGCCTTCCATTGGGCACATTCACGGTGCGGTCAGTCATTTCCTATTGATCCGTCCTGTGTGAATTTCATGTGCATGATTCCTTAATCTACAGCATCTCTTAGATTTATCTTGGACTATGAAGAAGAATTTCAATTCTGTTATTGTGGTCTCTCTCCATCTTTATGCGTAACCGGAGATGTAGAGGTAACGGGCTATGGGTTCTGGAACTATAGTGTGAAAACTCAAAAACCACCTTACATGTAAATCTATAATGCACTGAGGTGACTATATATGCTACAAGACTTTCTGGACAGACATGGACCTTCTCCTCTACACTTGGGTTTTGGGACAAGTACATGGAGATATAAATGTTCTTTGTATTACATGTATCATGAAAGTCAGAACCAGTCTTTCCGGCTGTAGACCCGTCACACATTCATCACGGTATCGGCTCCTTATCCTTATCAGGTTTTATATCTCATTACATGAGAGTAATTTGCTGTGTGTGTAGATTACTTATAGGACATGAGGGATTACACGGAGTAATAAAGATGGTGCCCTAACAAAGGAAAAGTTATAAACTAAGATCTTCTCAACGGTCTATCACTCACTGATGTGCATAGCGCCTGCTACAGGGATTGCGGTGTTACTACTATTATTTTATGAGAGGAACATTATAGGCACATGGAGGGCATTAGAGGATCATCATAGTATGTGGGCAATAGTGGAGTAACAAGACCTCAGTGGGCAACAATGTGAACTTTGGATCAAACCCCCCATATACCTAAACTTGCTCTGCCGGCCTCGTCTTGCACATCACACTTGATACAACACATTTTAGCTGCACAGACAAATGCACATAGTACTATACTCATATAACATAAATACTACGAGGAGCAGCCTCCCCTCATTAATACTACAATACTACACAAGTAAGCTACAGAGACATATACACATAATGCCATACTCATATATCATAAATACTATGAGGAGCAGCCTCCCCTCATTAATACGACAATACTACACAAGTAAGCTACAGAGACATATACACATAATACCATACTCATATATCATAACTACTACAAGGAGCAGCCTCCCCTCATTAATACTACAATACTACACATGTAAGCTACAGAGACATATACACATAATACCATACTCATATATCATAAATACTACCAGGAGCAGCCTCCCCTCATTAATACTACAATACTACACATGTAAGCTACAGAGACTTACACACATAATACCATACTCATATATCATAAATACTACCAGGAGCAGCCTCCCCTCATTAATACTACAATACTACACCTGTATGCTACAGAGACATATACATATAATACCATACTCGTATGTCATAAATACACCAGGAGCAACCTCCCCTCATGTGTTGCACAACAGTTCCCAAAAAGGAAAATAAATACCTTTAAGCTATTCCCTACACCTGCCAAGAGCAGGTATGGTTGAGTGACTTTTTTGCAACTTAAATTATAATAATAATTCTTTATTCATATAGTGCATATCGATTACAAGGCGCTGCAGTGTGCCTGGAGTGTGGGAGGAATCCAGAGAACCCAGAGAAACCCCACACAAACACAGAGAGAACATACAACTCTTTGCAGATGTTGACCTAGGTGGGACTTGAACCAAGGATCCCAGCACTGCAAGGCTGTGGTGCTACCCACTCAGCCACCGCACAGTCCAGTTTCAAATTTTGACATCTGTATTAGAGCGATAACTCAGGGAACACTACTCTCTAATAATCTACAATACTACTACCCAATAATCTTATACAAAACTACTACTCACTATTCTTACTATTCTACTACAACACTACTATTCATTAATATAGAACTACTACTTACCAATCTACTACAATAATACTAGTCACTCATCTACTACACCAATACTACTCACTAATCTACTACAATACATTACATTAGTTGTATAGCTCTGCCTTTCCAGTTCAGCTCCTGCTCACTACTCTTCTAAAGTATCATCACTAGAGATGAGCGAGCACTAAAATGCTCGGGTACTCGTTATTCGAAACGAACTTTTCCCGATGCTCGAGTGCTCGTCTCGAATAACGAGCCCCATTGAAGTCAATGGGAGACTCGAGCATTTTTCAATGGGACCAAGGCTCTGCACAGGGAAGCTTGGCCAAACACCTGGGAACCTCAGAAAAGGATGGAAACACCACAGAAATGGACAGGAAACAGCAGGGGCAGCATGCATGGATGCCTCTGAGGCTGCTTAATCGCACCATTATGCCAAAATTATGGGCAACAGCATGGCCATGACAGAGTGACAGAATGAAGCTAGATAGCATGTAAAACATCCAATAATTGACCCTGACCCTATGGGGGACGGCATGCAGAGGCAGCGGCAGCAGCGGCAGGCTAGAGAGTGGCATGGCGACATACCCTAAATGGACTCAGGCTTAAAACCAATGGGTGGCAGAGAGGAACCAAAGGAGGTGAGCAAGAAGCGCTCAAATAATATCGGTACATGATAAAAGTTTGCCAGTATATTTTGTGGATTACACAGCAGGGTGGCGACAAAGTTAACATGGAAGCCATGAAAACAACCCAAAATTCTGCCTGACACAGCTCGTTTGATAAGGGGACCATGTATGGAGGCAGTGAACTAGTAGTAGATTAAAGGTGCTGCAGTTAAAACTATGTTAGTTGGATCTTGGCATGGAGCTGGCGCTCCGCTGCCAGGTGAGCTTTCGCCAATCCAAGCCCCTGTCTCTAGGCTACTCCCCAAAGAGCACTTCTAAGAACCTTTTGTATAAGATCAAGTGTAGTAGCGTTCTTATAAGTTTAGGATATGGCGGGTGAGGGGAATGTAAACAGATGCGCAAGAAGCGCTGAAATAATATTGGTAAATGATAAAAGTTTGCCAGTATATTTTGTGGATAACACAGCAGGGTGGCGAAAAAGTTAACATGGAATCCATGAAAACAACCCAAATTTCGGCCTGACACACCTCGTTTGATAAGGGGACGATGTATGGAGGCAGCTATATGGACGACTTTTGGAGGTAGCAATGGAGACAACGTGTGGAGGCTGCTATGGAGACAATTTAATTTGGATAGTGCCTGTATGTGGCAGTCCAAAAAAGTTTTCAAACCAGAGGAGCAGGTAGGTGGCCCTCCAGAAAAATGAAATAGATTGAGTGCCTGTATGTGGCAGTCCAAAAAAGTTTTCAAACCAGAGGAGCAGGTAGGTGGCCCTCCAGAAAAATGAAATAGATTGAGTGCCTGTATGTGGCAGTCCAAAAAAGTTTTCAAACCAGAGAAGCAGGTAGGTGGCCCTCCAGAAAAATGAAATAGATTGAGTGCCTGTATGTGGCAGTCCAAAAAAGTTTTCAAACCAGAGGAGCAGGTAGGTGGCCCTCCAGAAAAATGAAATAGATTGAGTGCCTGTATGTGGCAGTCCAAAAAAGTTTTCAAACCAGAGGAGCAGGTAGGTGGCCCTCCAGAAAAATGGAATAGATTGAGTGCCTGTATGTGGCAGTCCAAAAAAGTTTTCAAACCAGAGGAGCAGGTAGGTGGCCCTCCAGAAAAATGGAATAGATTGAGTGCCTGTATGTGGCAGTCCAAAAAAGTTTTCAAACCAGAGGAGCAGGTAGGTGGCCCTCCAGAAAAATGAAATAGATTGAGTGCCTGTATGTGGCAGTCCAAAAAAGTTTTCAAACCAGAGGAGCAGGTAGGTGGCCCTCCAGAAAAATGGAATAGATTGAGTGCCTGTATGTGGCAGTCCAAAAAAGTTTTCAAACCAGAGGAGCAGGTAGGTGGCCCTCCAGAAAAATGGAATAGATTGAGTGCCTGTATGTGGCAGTCCAAAAAAGTTTTCAAACCAGAGGAGCAGGTAGGTGGCCCTCCAGAAAAATGGAATAGATTGAGTGCCTGTATGTGGCAGTCCAAAAAAGTTTTCAAACCAGAGGAGCAGGTAGGTGGCCCTCCAGAAAAATGAAATAGATTGAGTGCCTGTATGTGGCAGTCCAAAAAAGTTTTCAAACCAGAGGAGCAGGTAGGTGGCCCTCCAGAAAAATGGAATAGATTGAGTGCCTGTATGTGGCAGTCCAAAAAAGTTTTCAAACCAGAGGAGCAGGTAGGTGGCCCTCCAGAAAAATGGAATAGATTGAGTGCCTGTATGTGGCAGTCCAAAAAAGTTTTCAAACCAGAGGAGCAGGTAGGTGGCCCTCCAGATAAATGGAATAGATTGAGTGCCTGTATGTGGCACTCCCAAAAATTGTTTAAAACAGAGGACCGGGTCGGTGGTCCTCTGCTTTACTGTACAAAGAGGAGGAGAAGGAGGAAAATGAGGAGGAGGAGGAGTGGATAAATTATTCAGGTTGAGCTTCCTTCACCTGGTGGAGATTGCAAATTATGGGAAATCCAGGCTTTATTCATCTTAATAAGCGTCAGCCTGTCAGCGCTGTCAGTCGACAGGCGTGTACGCTTATCGGTGATGATGCCACCAGCTGCACTGAAAACCCGCTCGGACAAGACGCTAGCGGCAGGGCAGGCAAGAACCTCCAAGGCGTACAGCGCCAGTTCGTGCCACATGTCCAGCTTTGAAACCCAGTAGTTGTAGGGAGCTGTGTGATCATTTAGGACGATGGTATGGTCAGCTACGTACTCCCTCACCATCTTTCTGTAAAGATCAGCCCTACTCTGCCGAGACTGGGGACAGGTGACAGTGTCTTGCTGGGGTGACATAAAGCTGGCAAAAGCCTTGTAAAGCGTACCCTTGCCAGTGCTGGACAAGCTGCCTGCTCGCCTACTCTCCCTCGCTACTACGCACTCTGCCGCTTGCGCTGTCAGAAGGGAAATACTGTTTCAGCTTGTGCACCAGGGCCTGCTGGTATTCATGCATTCTCACACTCCTTTCCTCTCCAGGGATGAGAGTGGAAAGATTTTGCTTGTACCGTGGGTCCAGGAGAGTGAACACCCAGTAATCGGTGCTGGAATAAATTCTTTGAACGCGAGGGTCAGGGGATAGGCAGCCTAGCATGAAATCTGCCATATGCGCCAGAGTACCAACGCGTAAGAATTCACTCCCCTCACTGGCCTGACTGTCCATTTCCTCCTCCTCCTCCAACTCCTCCAACTCCTCTTCTTCTGCCCATACACGCTGAACAGTGAAGGACTCAACAATGGTCCCCTCTTGTGTCTCGCCAACATTCTCCTCCTCTTCCTCCTCATCCTCCTCCACCTCCTCCGATATGCGCTGAGAAACAGACCTAAGGGTGCTTTGGCTATCAACAAGGGAATCTTCTTCCCCCGTCTCTTGTGACGAGCGCAAAGCTTCCGACTTCATGCTGATCAGAGATTTTTTCAACAGGCCAAGCAGCGGGATGGTGAGGCTGATGATGGCGGCATCGCCACTGACCATCTGTGTTGACTCTTCAAAGTTACTCAGCACCTGACAGATACCAGACATCCACGTCCACTCCTCATTGTAGACTTGAGGAAGCTGACTGACCTGACTGCCAGTTCTGGTGGAAGTTGACATCTGGCAGTCTACAATCGCTCGGCGCTGCTGGTAAACTCTGGATAACATGGTCAGTGTTGAATTCCACCTCATGGGCACGTCGAACAACAGTCGGTGAGCGGGCAGTTGGAGGCGGCGCTGCGCTGCCCTGAGAGTGGCAGCATCTGTGCTGGACTTCCTGAAATGCGCACAGATGCGGCGCACCTTCGTGAGCAAATCAGACAGATTGGGGTATGTCTTGAGGAAACGCTGAACTATCAGATTTAACACATGGGCCAGGCATGGCACATGTGTCAGTCTGCCGAGTTGCAGAGCCGCCACCAGGTTACGGCCGTTGTCACACACAACCATGCCTGGCTTCAGGTTCAGCGGTGCCAGCCACAGATCAGTCTGCACCGTGATGCCCTGTAATAGTTCTTGGGCGGTGTGCCTTTTATCGCCTAGGCTCAGCAGTTTGAGCACCGCCTGCTGTCGCTTAGCGACGGCACTGCTGCTGTGCCTACAGCTACCGACTGATGGCGCCATGCCCACGGATGGTAGTTCGGAGGAGGAGGTGGAGGAGGGGTGGGAGGAGGAGGAGGCATAGTAGGCCTGAAACACCTGGACCGAGGTAGGCCCCGCAATCCTTGGCGTCGGCAGTATATGACCAGCCGCAGGGTCAGACTCGGTCCCAGCCTCCACCAAGTTAACCCAATGTGCCGTCAGCGATATATAGTGGCCCTGGCCGGCAGCACTTGTCCACGTGTCCGTGGTCAGGTGGACCTTGTCAGAAACGGCGTTGGTCAGGGCACGGATGATGTTGTCTGACACGTGCTGGTGCAGGGCTGGGACGGCACATCGGGAAAAGTAGTGGCGGCTGGGGACCGAATACCGAGGGGCGGCCGCCGCCATGAGGTTGCGAAAGGCCTTGGTCTCTACTAGCCTATAGGGCAGCATCTCCAGGCTAAGCAATCTGGAGATGTGGACATTAAGGGCTTGGGCGTTCGGGTGGGTTGCACTATATTTCCGTTTCCGCTCCAGCGTCTGGGGTATGGAGAGCTGAACGCTGGTGGATGCTGTGGAGGATCGTGGAGGCGACGATGGGGTTTTTGTGCCAGGGTCCTGGGCAGGGGGCTGACTATCAGCTGACACAGGGGAAGGAGCAGTGGTGTGCACGGCCGGAGGTGAACGGGCTTGGTGCCACTGAGTGGGGTGTTTAGCATTCATATGCCTGCGCATACTGGTGGTAGTTAAGCTAGTAGTGGTGGAACCCCTGCTGATCCTGGTTTGGCAAATGTTGCATACCACAGTCCGTCGGTCATCCGGTGTTTCCTTAAAGAACCTCCAGACTTCTGAAAATCTAGCCCTCGCCGCAGGAGCCCTCGCCACGGGAGCTTCACTAGTTGACACATTTGGCGCTGATGCACCAGCTCTGGCCCTGCCTCTCCGTCTGGCCCCACCACTGCCTCTTCCAACCTGTTCTGGTCGAGGACTCTCCTCCGTCTCAGAAGCACTGTGTTCACCCGGCCTATCAACCCAGCTTGGGTCTGTCACCTCATCATCCTCCGATCCCTCAGTCTGCTCCCCCCTCGGACTTCCTGCCCTGACAACAACTTCCCCACTGTCTGACAACCGTGTCTCCTCATCGTCGGACACCTCTTTACACACTTCTTCCACTACGTCAAGAAGGTCATCATCACCCACAGACTGCGAATGGTGGAAAACCTGGGCATCGGAAAATTGCTCAGCAGCAACCGGACAAGTGGTTTGTGACTGTGGGAAGGGTCCAGAAAACAGTTCCTCAGAGTATGCCGGTTCAAAAGCCAAATTTTCCTGGGAGGGGGCAGACTGGGGGGGAGGAGGCTGAGGTGCAGGAGCTGGAGGAGTGGCGATTTCGGTGACATGGGTGGACTGCGTGGAAGACTGACTGGTGGACAAATTGCTCGAAGCATTGTCGGCAATCCACGACATCACCTGTTCGCACTGTTCTGGCCTCAACAGTGCTCTACCACGAGTCCCAGTAACTTCAGACATGAACCTAGGGAGTGTAGCTCTGCGGCGTTCCCCTGCTCCCTCATAAGCAGGTGGTGTCTCACCCCGCCCAGGACCACGGCCTCTGACCCCTGCAGTAGTTGGACGCCCACGTCCCCGCCCTCGTCCTCTACCCCTAACCTTTGGGTTAAACATTTTGAAAATGAGAGTTATAACTTGTTTTTTTGGGGTTTTTTTGTGTTTTTTAGTTTTTAAAACCAAACGATGCTATCCTATTGCTATGGCTATTTTCTAGCCAAGTATGAAAGCACACTGCTATGCCAGATGAGATGACGCTGAGTTATGAAAAAAATAAACGTAAAATAAAAAAGGAAATGGCAGACTGTGCCTAATTGAAATACAACCCCGGGCCCTAATAAATTTTCCCACTTCGGTCTTTGCGATGGATATGTGCGTCACTAAGCGCAAAACACAGCGGTCGCAAGTCTCACTCCAAATTGCTCACAATTTGCTAGTAGATGCACTGCAGCAAGTACAGCCACCAGCAGATCAACCAGAAATCAAATATATATAACGCTACTGTAGGCGTAAGTAAGCCGTTTGGATTCTCCTATGGCTATTTTCTAGCCAAGTATGAAAGCACACTACTATGCCAGATGAGATGACGCTGAGTTATGAAAAAAATAAACGTAAAATAAAAAAGGAAATGGCAGACTGTGCCTAATTGAAATACAACCCCGGGCCCTAATAAATTTTCCCACTTCGGTCTTTGCGATGGATATGTGCGTCACTAAGCGCAAAACACAGCGGTTGCAAGTCTCACTCCAAATTGCTCACAATTTGCTAGTAGATGCACTGCAGCAAGTACAGCCACCAGCAGATCAACCAGAAATCAAATATATATAACGCTACTGTAGGCGTAAGTAAGCCGTTTGGATTCTCCTATGGCTATTTTCTAGCCAAGTATGAAAGCACACTACTATGCCAGATGAGATGACGCTGAGTTATTAAAAAAATAAACGTAAAATAAAAAAGGAAATGGCAGACTGTGCCTAATTGAAATACAACCCCGGGCCCTAATAAATTTTCCCACTTCGGTCTTTGCGATGGATATGTGCGTCACTAAGCGCAAAACACAGCGGTTGCAAGTCTCACTCCAAATTGCTCACAATTTGCTAGTAGATGCACTGCAGCAAGTACAGCCACCAGCAGATCAACCAGAAATCAAATATATATAACGCTACTGTAGGCGTAAGTAAGCCGTTTGGATTCTCCTATGGCTATTTTCTAGCCAAGTATGAAAGCACACTACTATGCCAGATGAGATGACGCTGAGTTATTAAAAAAATAAACGTAAAATAAAAAAGGAAATGGCAGACTGTGCCTAATTGAAATACAACCCCGGGCCCTAATAAATTTTCCCACTTTGGTCTTTGCGATGGATATGTGCGTCACTAAGCGCAAAACACAGCGGTTGCAAGTCTCACTCCAAATTGCTCACAATTTGCTAGTAGATGCACTGCAGCAAGTACAGCCACCAGCAGATCAACCAGAAATCAAATATATATAATGCTACTGTAGGCGTAAGTAAGCCGTTTGGATTCTCCTATGGCTATTTTCTAGCCAAGTATGAAAGCACACTACTATGCCAGATGAGATGACGCTGAGTTATTAAAAAAATAAACGTAAAATAAAAAAGGAAATGGCAGACTGTGCCTAATTGAAATACAACCCCGGGCCCTAATAAATTTTCCCACTTCGGTCTTGGCGACGGATATGTGCGTCACTAAGCGCAAAACACAGCGGTTGCAAGTCTCACTCCAAATTGCTCACAATTTGCTAGTAGATGCACTGCAACAACTACAGCCACCAGCAGATCAACCAGAAATCAAATATATATAACGCTACTGTAGGCGTAAGTAAGCCGTTTGGATTCTCCTATGGCTATTTTCTAGCCAAGTATGAAAGCACACTACTATGCCAGATGAGATGACGCTGAGTTATTAAAAAAATAAACGTAAAATAAAAAAGGAAATGGCAGACTGTGCCTAATTGAAATACAACCCCGGGCCCTAATAAATTTTCCCACTTCGGTCTTTGCGATGGATATGTGCGTCACTAAGCGCAAAACACAGCGGTCGCAAGTCTCACTCCAAATTGCTCACAATTTGCTAGTAGATGCACTGCAGCAAGTACAGCCACCAGCAGATCAACCAGAAATCAAATATATATAACGCTACTGTAGGCGTAAATAAGCCGTTTGGATTCTCCTATGGCTATTTTCTAGCCAAGTATGAAAGCACACTACTATGCAAGATGAGATGACACTGAGTTATTAAAAAAATAAACGTAAAATAAAAAGAAACTGGCAGACTGTGCCTAATTGAAATCAAACCCCTAATAAATTTTCCCACTTTGGTGTTTGAGGTGGATATGTGTGTCACTAAGAGCTAAACACAACGGTAGCAAGTCCCCCTGCAAATTCCTCACAATATGGTACTAGCTGCCACCAAGCCCAGCCACAAGCAAATAAAAAAAAAAAGTATAACGTTATTGTAGCCCTAAGAAGGGCTGTTGGGTAGTTGTACAATCACTCCTGCCTAACAGTAAGCTAATAGAACACCCTAACGCTTTCCCTGACCAGCAGCAGCTCTCTCCCTAGCGGCATCCAGACAGAGAATGATCCGAGCAGCGCGGGCAGCGGCTAGTCTATCCCAGGGTCACCTGATCTGGCCAGCCAACCACTGCTATCTACGTGTAAGGGTACCACGTCATGCTGGGTGGAGTGCAGAGTCTCCTGGCTTGTGATTGGCTCTGTTTCTGGCCGCCAAAAAGCAAAACGGCGGGAGCTGCCATTTTCTCGAGCGGGCGAAGTATTCGTCCGAGCAACGAGCAGTTACGAGTACGCTAATGCTCGATCGAGCATCAAGCTCGGACGAGTATGTTCGCTCATCTCTAATCATCACTAATCAGTCTGCAACACAACTAATACTCACAGATCTAATACACAACTACAACTCACTAGTCTACAACACTTCTTGTTCATGACCAGATCACTACTCACTATTCACTAATCTACTACAATACTACTCACTATTCACTAATCTACTACAATACTACTCACTAATAAACAGCAACATCTACTAGTCTTTCACCACTTACTACACCGCTACTTTACTATACTTATACTACATACTTTATATAGGAATGGAGTGTTGCTGTACATCTGGGAGGATAAGGCGTTTATGTTACTTTTGCTGTACGGTACAGTATGGGAAGTCTGTGGTCTGTATATGTTAGTAGAGGGTATGGGAGCACAGCAGCGCACCCATAATCAGGGTCAGGCACCGGCTGCTTGTGATGCTAATAAGAGGTTAATATGATGCTAATGATCAACACATCTATAATGTATGTAATGGAGGAGGAAGTAGAGGAGAATAACAAATGCAAAGTGAATTAAGAAAATCCCTTCAGTTTTCGGTGTCACCGTCCTTTACCTATAGAACACTTCTTCTAGGGACACTTCTATACACTTGATACAGTATCATAGTATCATAGTATATAAGGCTGGAAGAAGACGCAAGTCCATCAAGTCCAACCTTTAAGAATTAAATAAATGTTTTATCCCCATAACCCGTGATATTTTTTCTCTCCAGAAAGGCATCCAGGCCTCTCTTGAACATGTACATAGAGTCCGCCATAACAACCTCCTGCGGCAGAGAGTTCCATAGTCTCACTGCTCGTACAGTAAAGAACCTTTGTCTATGTTGATGGTAAAATCGCCTCTCCTCTAAGCGTAGAGGATGCCCCCTTGTCCTGGTTACAGGCATAGGTATAAAAAGATCTTTGGAGAGATCCTTGTACAGGCAGTCCCCGGGTTACATACAAGATAGGGTCTGTAGGTTTGTTCTTAAGTTGAATTTGTATGTAAGTCGGAACTGTATACGTTATCATTGTAACCCCCAGCCAATTTTTTTTGGTCTCTGTGACAATTGGATTTTAAAAATGTTGGGTTCTCATAAGAATCAGAATTAACAATAAGGCTTCATTACAGACACCTGTGATAACAGTTATAGCTGTTTATTGTAGCCTAGGACTAAAGTACAGTAAATTGCCAACATCCAGAGGTCCGTTTGTAACTAGGGGTCGTATGTAAGTCAGGTGTTCTTAAGTAGGGGACCGCCTGTACTGTCCGTTCAGGTATTTGTACATTGTAATGAGGTCTCCCCTCAGTCGTCTTTTTTCTAAACTGAATAATCCCAAATGTTTTAATTCTAGTTTCCCCATTCCCCTAATAATCCTGGTTGCTCTCCTCTGCACCCGTTCCAGCTCTACTATATCCTTTTTATACACTGGTGCCCAAAACTATACACAATATTCCATGTGTGGTCTGACCATGGATTTGTATAAGGGGAAAACTATGTCTTTATCATGAGAATCTATTCCTCTCTTGATACATCCCATAATTTTATTTGCTTTAGCAGCAGCCACCTGGCTCTGGTCACTAAAATTAAGTTTACCATCCACCAATACCCCCAAGTCCTTTTCAGCTTCAGTTTTACTAAGTAATTGACCGTTTAGAACATAATTATACTTTTTGTTTCCATGGCCCAAGTGCATAACTTTACATTTATCTACATTAAACCTCATCAACCATTTCTCTGCCCACTCCTCAAGCTTCCACAAATCCCTCTGTAATGCTAAACTATCGACCTCAGTATTAATTACTTTACACAGCTTAGTATCATCTGCAAATATTGAAACTTGACTATGTAAACCCACTACAAGGTCATTAATAAAAATATTAAAAAGAAGTGGCCCCAATACTGACCCCTGTGGCACTCCACTGGTAACATAAACCCAATCTGAGAATGTGCCATTAATGACCACCCTCTGTTTTCTATCACTAAGCCAATTACTTACCCAAATACACAGATTTTCTCCTATTCCCAGCAGTCTCATTTTATATACCAACCTTTTATGTGGCACGGTGTCAAATGCCTTTGAAAAGTCCAGATATACAACATCCACAGCGTCTCCCAGATCCAGTCTTGAACTTACCTCCTCGTAGAAACCAATCAGATTAGTCTGACAGGACCGATCTCTCATAAACCCATGCTGACGCTGGGTTATAAGGTTGTGCACAGTGAGATACTCCAGGATAGCATCTCTAATGAACCCCTCAAATATTTTCCCCACCAGAGCAGTTAGACTCACGGGTCTGTAGTTTCCAGGATCGCTATTTGATCCTTTTTTGTATATTGGTACCACATTTGCTATGCGCCAGTCCTGTGGAACATAACCAGTCCTCAGTGAATCTTCAAATATTAAAAATAATGGTCTGTCTATCACCATACATAATTCATGCAGAACCCAGGGGTGTATGCCATCAGGCCCCGGTGATTTATCTATCTTAGTGGTTGCGAGGTGGCGCCGTACCTATTCCTGGGTGAAACTGTTGACATTCCAAAAAGAATTTACATTATTCTTCCTTCCTACACCAACTTTTGAGCCACTTATTTACCTCCCTGATCTCCCGCTGCCTTTCTGGTGTGGCACGTGGTACAGGCAGTATTTCGGAGAAAACTACCTTTGAGGTCCTTGCCCTGAGCTTATGGCCTAAATCCCTGAAATCATTTTTAAGGACCTTTCACCTACCTCTTACTTTGTCATTAGTGCCAATGTGGACCATGACCACTGGTTCCTCACCAGCCCCTCCCAGTAATCCGTCAACCCGATCCGCAACATGCCGAACCCGAGCACCCAGCAAACATTACACTGTTCAGTATGCATGGTCTTTGTGACAGATTGCCCTGTGTGTTCCCCTAATAATCGAATCTCCCACTACCAGCACCTGTCTGACCTTGCCTGTGCTCCCATTACCCTTCTTACTGGAGCAGACAGTCCCCTGGTTGCTAGAGGCCACGTCTTGCTGCAGCACTGCTACCCCAGAGCTGATATCCCCCTCATCCGCCAGCCGGGCAAACTTATTGGGGTGCACCAGATCAGGACTAGACTCCCTACAACTCTTCCCTCTACCCCACCTTCTACATGTTACCCAACTAGCTGCCCCCTCACTCTGCACCTCCATACTTCCCTCCCCACACCCATCTTCCCCATAGAGTTTCTGCTCCAGGAGCAGCAAACTTCGCTCCATATTGTCAATTGCCCGCAGCCTTGAAACTTGCTCTTTTAGATCCAGAATCTGGGCTTCCAGATGAGCAATTTTCACACATCCCACACAGCATTATTCCCCCTCAAACGGCTGTTCAAGGAAAGCATACATGGCACAGGATGTACACTGTGCAGCAATGCCACTTATGGAGTCCATTGTTCTAATGGGGATTACAAGAGAAATATGCACAGAAAGAAGAATTTACTGTCAAAGTAACACAAAACACAGCAGTTACCTGCTAAAGCCCCTCAAACTTAAGTCCCTTAAACGTAAGTCACACTTAAGACACTGCACACACTTTGGATCAATGCACACTCGCCACCAAGCTCCCACACTCACTTTTCTGATGCTTTTTTTTAAAGGTTATCTGCCACAAAAATCTGCAGAGCTCACTGCAACAAGATTTGGCTGCAAACCAGGAATTTACAGGAATTCTGCAGGGAGGTTGTTCCAAACATCTTAGAGATGTAAGCACAGATCTTACATGACTTCAAGGCCCCATAGCAGTTGCCATGGCTTCTACCCCAGGTTTCTTCCACACCTGCCCCAATCCTTTGCCCCAGATCCAGGCAAAGTAGGCACCTCATAATCTATATCTATCCAGTGTTACCAGTCTGTGCGGGTGCATAGGTGGGTGTGCCAACAACACCTCAGCAATTTGACAGGCTTGGTATTGGTAAAGCTGTCACCACGTGATGACATCTAGTAGAGCGCAGGATATCTGACTAGTTCCACTAGCACTAATAGACCAGATATGGAGTGAGATAAGTGCTATGGAACATGTAACTACAACTCCCAGCATGCCCTGACTGTTATAGAGGTGGGGTGCAGAGAGAGGAGGAGGAGGTGGGGAGCAGGGAGAGGAGAAGGTGGGGAGCAGGGAGAGGAGAAGGTGGGGAGCAGGGAAAGGAGGAGGTGGGGAGCTTGGAGAGGAGGAGGTGGGGTGCAGGGAGAGGTGGAGGTGGGGTGCAGGGAGAGGAGGAGGTGGGGTGCAGGGAGAGGAGGAAGTGTGGGAAGCAGGGAGCGGAGGAGGAGAAGAGCAGGGAGAGGAGAAGGTGGGGGGCAGGGAGAGGGGGAGGTGGGGTGCAAGGAAAGGAGGAGGTGGGGAGCAGGGAGAGGAGGAGGTGGGGTGCAGGGAGAGGAGAAGGTGGGGTGCAGGGAGAGGAGGAGAAGGTGGGGAGCAGGGAGAGGAGGAGGTGGGGAGCAAGGAAAGGAGGAGGTGGGGAGCAGGGAGAGGTGGAGGTGGGGAGCAGAAAGAGGAGGAGGTGGGGTGCAGGGAGAGGAGGAGAAGGTGAGGTGCAGGGAGAGGAGGAGGTGGGTGCAGGGAGAGCAGAAGGGGGAGCAGCGTGATATGGATGTGATGTGGGGGTGCAGGTGACATGGATGTAATATGGGGGTGAAGGGTGACTAGGATGTAATGTGGGGTGCAGGTAGGTCCCAGTGGATAGAGGGACCCGCTCCTTTAGCCCATTAGGATTTAGAATCATTTATATAAATCAAACTAAATGCTAGATGGCAAAACCGGGTCCCTTAGCCCACCAGATTTTGGCTAGTAAGAGATCTCCTTAAACGGGTTTTCCCATGAAATAAAGTTCTCACATCTCAATGTTTACACAATAAAGATAATTTTTAACCCCAAAGTTACAATGTTACTGTTAGTGTTATTGGTATTTTAGTTCCTATCACTCAATGATGGTCGGTGTAAGATTTCAGAGTGTGAGCGGGGACTCTCTGAGCAGACACTTCATGATCCCTCTGTGCTGTGAGCGGGGACTCTCTGAGCACAATGTGCTTAGATTATAAGGTACAGGGTTTATCTACACTTTCATTTACCTTCTGAACATTCTACTAGTATCTGACACATAGGAAGAGAGATGAGACAGATTAGAGATGATGAGATCCATGAGATGCCTATTACACAAAAGGGGCCAGATTTATCAAGCTGTGTAAAAGTCAGAATATTCCTAGTTGCCCATGGCAACCAATTACAGCTCAGCTTTCATTTCACCAGTGCTCATGAATATTTTAAAGGAGAGCATGGAGAGATTGGTTGCCATGGGCAACTAGGAATATTCTGACTTTCAGACAGCTTGATACATCTGCCCGAATGACACTCTCAGCCCTGCTACATCTCACACACACAGTCAGCTCTGCTATATGCCTCCCCTCCCCTGGATAAAGATCTTATATTTCCTTTAACGAATGTCAGCTAGTATATGGCCGCCAGATACGGACACATGTATTACTGTACTATGCCCCCCTAGAAAAAAGATAGAACGTGCTCCAATAGAAACATACACACACACCCCAAAAGCCTGTATTTCTATATTTAATAATTGGTATCACATTAGCAGATTACAAAGAACACGACCCAGACCAGTAATAATGAGACCATCCTGATACTATATAGATGTTACCCCACACATCAACTGACTGTAGGTGGCGCCTCTATCATCCCTCTCTCTCCATCATTGCTGTCTCCGAGTGACTTATCTCTAAATGGATCCTCTTACTCTTAGTTGTCAGTGTGGATCCTCTCACTCCTAGTTGTCAGTGTGGATCCTCTCACTCCTAGTTGTCAGTGTGGATCCTCTTACTCTTAGTTGTCAGTGTGGATCCTCTCCCTCCTAGTTGTCAGTGTGGATCCTCTCACTCCTAGTTGTCAGTGTGGATCCTCTCACTCCTAGTTGTCAGTGTGGATCCTCTCACTCCTAGTTGTCGGTGTGGATCCTCTCACTCCTAGTTGTCGGTGTGGATCCTCTCAGACCTAGTTGTCGGTGTGGATCCTCTCCCTCCTAGTTGTCAGTGTGGATCCTCTCACTCCTAGTTGTCAGTGTGGATCCTCTCACTCCTAGTTGTCAGTGTGGATCCTCTCACTCCTAGTTGTCAGTGTGGATCCTGTCACTCCTAGTTGTCAGTGTGGATCCTGTCACCCCTAGTTGTCAGTGTGGATCCTGTCACTCCTAGTTGTCAGTGTGGATCCTGTCATTCCTAGTTGTCGGTGTGGATCCTCTCACTCCTAGTTGTCGGTGTGGATCCTCTCCCTCCTAGTTGTCGGTGTGGATCCTCTCCCTCCTAGTTGTCAGTGTGGATCCTCTCACTCCTAGCTGTCAGTGTGGATCCTCTCACTCCTAGTTGTCAGTGAGCTACTGCCTCCGTTGAGAAATAACACATTTTTTCACACTGTAGCATTATGGAGTTGTCTCTCCCCCACACACAGACCCTATTTATAATATGTTTTTTGAGCATTAGTGAATTGTTTGCACACGCTTATGACATACTCTTCCGAAGATCTACTATCTGCTGTCCACATGTTCCTGCTTAGACGTCTAATTGAAGTGAGTGAGCCTTTCAAGCATTGTTCACACTGGGTAACATGAAACTGTACTAAAAAAAACCTGTGCATGCTAGTAGCACATTTTTGCACATATCTATATGTCTATGATTGTTCATTCTTCGGCCACTATGATGACACGCTTGGGAAGGGCTCTGCCACTTTATATGTGGTTATTACTTTGTAACATGTATAGATGTCAGATCAGACATGTGTAAAAATTACCAACAAGAATTATGTGGCAACCACTTCCTAATATTCACTAGTTTGTTTACAATACTTGTGCAATAATCATTGTATCTTTGTAAAGAAGCACCCTGTGTGTGGATAATGCGGATCATTTTTATAATTTGTTTCTGTTTTTGAACATTGAATTGTGTACACTCGTCTAGTGTTTCAGGTCTTGCTCCCCATAGGCCCATGTTCACATTTGTATGATTAGTGATCTCTGTTTAACATAGGCCAGCAATTCAAAGGTTAATGTTGGTTTGCAGCTTTTCCCCTCCCACTGGACATGAGGTCTAGGTGAGGAGGCTTTTTTAAACCGAGTTTGTTCACACAATTTTAGATCATGACTAAGGCTATACGCCGAAACGCGCCGATCGCTAATATTACGATGTACCTGTATTTGTGATCGCTATGTCGGATTTTAACCAATAAAGAAAAGGATTTCCTTACCTAAATTGTGAGTGCCGGATCCTCTTTCCATTTGAAGTAATACCGTGCTGTACCGTAATATGGTGGGCATACATCGGCGCTGGGGAGAGGAGCCCCTCTCCATAGGAATACACAGCGCACAGCACCGTATTCCGGGAAAGATAGGACCTGTCCTATCTTTCTATGGGCTACGGGACGGTACGGTGCCCACGGTACAGCACATACTGCTCCTGTACGGTGCCGCAAGGCCATTGAAATGTATGGGGGACGTATATACGCCTCCCATATGTTCGTGTGAATGTAGCCTTAAACTGTTACTAGAAAGGTTATTAGAAATGTTCTTTTTTTCCCACTAGAGATTACATTGTTTATATTAATAGGATTGTGATTGATGTGCACTTAACCCCTTAGGGACGCAGCCTGTTTGTACATTGAGGCTCAGTCCTTTTTTTTAAAACTTGACCAGTCTCTCCTCCAGGGGTAATAACTTTTCAACACTTTCTTGTGAGACATTGTAGTTTATGTTGGTAGTGTCATTTCACTGATCAGTTTCTTTTTTGGGGGGTAAAAATTCAATAATTTTGGAAAAATTTGAAAAAAATTACAATTTTCAAAGTTTCAAATGCTCTACCTTTTAGACAAAAAGTCAAACCACATTTTTTTTGTAGAAACCTTTTGCCATTGGTCCTCTTTTTATTTCCATAATTTGTTTTACGTTTCCATTTTTTTCAAGAGATTTCCGTTTTCACTAGATTGGTTTTGGGGGAGCCCCAGAGGTACCAGAACAGTAGAAACCCCTAAGAACTGACCCTATTTTGGAAACTACACCCCTCCATGAATTAATCTAGGGGTATAGTTAACATTCTAACCCCACAGGTGGACCCCCCAAAAATGCATAATGGATAGTGCATAGTAAAAAATATCCTTTATGTCATATTGTGCCCAGCCTCTGCCACGGGAGACAAACACCCCAAAAATCATGATGCTTGTTTTCCTGGCTACAGCAATACGGTGCAATCATCTACAGGTTGGGCACACGGCAGGGCTTAGAAAGGAAGGTGCGGCATGCGTCATGATGTATAAACTAGGCATAGTACATCAGGGTAACAACAGGGTAATCCAAAAATCCAGGGATGTGTGATAAATTTGGAAGCATCTTTCATACATAGTTCTGGGTTTTCTGGGCATGTCTCACAATGATAAATTGTGTCCTTCCCAATGCCTTTTTTGGAGCACACCCTGCACCTCTTCTGTGTCCTTCCCTTCTTGACAGTTTGGGGAACTTCTCCTGGAAAGTTCTGCCCTGGTACTATGCATGATGTGGCCTCAGTTCCAGAAGTGCTGGCCCTCCCCCTTCCTGATCTCCACAAAGAAAATACTTTATAACTACCACCTCTTGAAAATCCAGGAAAGTTCCCCTCTGTGCATGGTCAGCTTCTTGTACCACACCTCGACTTCCACATGGCGTTGTATGGCTGAAGCTCCTAGTCTGACAAGTTCACCCCTCCCATATACTTTTTATAATCTATAATACAGTCTGGCTTGGGGGTTTCTGTACTGGTACCTTGTACTGGTACAGGGGTGGTGGTGTGCCCATGTATTGTGGTTAATACAAGGACCTCTCTCATGTACTTGTACTTGACACACAATATAGAGTCACTGCATAGTGCCTGGCTCTCCTGTACAGTCACTGCATAGTGCCCGGCTCTCCTGTACAGAGTCACTGCATAGTGCCCTGCAATCGTGCCTTTTAAGTTTTTGCCCAAGCAGCGACTTAGGGAGACCTCTCTGATTTCTGCGTACAGTGCCGCATGCCGCAGTATTTCTGGAAGTGAGGCACTTGAACAGGGTAGTGCTGGTGTAGAAATTCAGGTAGAGGTGGTAGCCCTGGTCCAGCAGTGGGTGCACTAAATCCCACACTATCTTCCCTGTAACACCCAGGAAGGTGGGGCATTATGGGGGCACTATAGTGGAGTCCTTCCCTTCATATACCCTGAACTTGTATGTGTACCCTGATGAACTTTCGCACAGCTTATACATTTTCACACCATACCTTGCCCTCTTATTGGGCAGGTACTGGCAGAATTGAAGTCTCCCTTTGAATTGTACCAGGGACTCGTCTATGCTCACATGTTTGGCTGGGGTATTTGCCTGAGAAAACTTGGCACTAAAATGATCTAATATGGGCCTGACCTTAAATAAACGATCATAACTGGGGTCTTCGCTTGGTGGGCACTGTGTTTTGTCGGTGTACTGCATAATCTTATGGATGGCTTCACAGCGCATCCTGCTCATAGCCATGCGGGACATCAGGGAGTTATACAGAATGTCTGTGCTCCAGCAGTCCCTGATTGCAGACTTCTTTACATGTCCCATAAGAAGTATTATGCCCCAATACTTCTCCATCTCTGCTGCAGTGACAGGGGTCCACCTGTAGGGTTGTGCATAAAAAGGGGGTTTTGGGCAATATGCTGTGCAGCTTAGAGATTGGTCTGGACTACAATTAAAGTCAACAGCTCCTCATCAAAAAAAAGTCCACAGCTCTGAGCCCTGCCTTGTCAAATTTGATTTCAGGTTGGCCCAAAAAGTCAGGGACCTAAGGGGTATAATTATCTGGGGCTACCCATGTGGGGTCATTGGAAGCCCCAGACACCTCAATCGCAGAAGTCCCAGGCACAGGAACCCTATGGCACCTTCTCGGGGTCCTTCCTGGTCACTGGAAGATAAGCAGGAGGATGATGATAGGTCAAAGGGGACATCATCCCCACTAGTCATCACATTTTGTTGCACAGAATACATTGTGAACAAACGGCGCCCCATAGTATACAGCCCCCCCAGCAACCACTTTATACAGCTCCCCCAGCAACCACTATATACTGCTCCCCCAGCAATCACTATATACAGCCCCCCAGTAATCAATATGTATAGCTCCCAGTAATCACTGTATACAGCTTCCCCAGCAATCACTATATAAAGCTCCCCCAGCAATCACTGTATGCAATCCCCCAGTAATCATTATGTACAGCCCCCAAGCAATAACTATATACATCCTCCCTATAATAACTATATGCAGTCCCCCTATAACTATATATAGCCCCTCTGTAATAACTAATATATACAGTTCCCCTATAATAACTATATACAGCCCCCACTAACTATATACAGTCCCCCTATAAGAACTATATACACCCCCTATAACTATATACACCCCCTATAATAACTAACTATATAGAGACTCCTGTTATAACTATATAAGCCCCCCTATAATAACTATATACAGTCATAGGTAAAATAATAAAATTGTACTCATCTTCCATTGTTCCCCCAACGCGCGCTGTCCTCATCTTCCCTTGCAGTGGATATCGAAGGTTCAACAAGATGGCCAGCGGCAGGGTGCCATAATCTTGTTGAACCTCAGATTGTGTATGGCAGAGAAGGGAACTTTTTGTTCCTTTGTTCTGCCATACACAGTTTTTTCGGGCAGGTCTATTGTGTATGGGCCGGGGAGCCCAGACCCAAATATACTGTGGGTGATTCTGGGAGGTCATGCGACTGCTCAAATCACTGACATTTGGTTGGGGCCCAGTTAAGGGCAAACTTTTGGGGGTCCCAGGGGCGCGCAACCCTGATCCAGCCCTGATCATGGGATCTTTGGGCAAGCTTGAGGGCATAGACAGACAGAAATTAGTCTCCACCCACTTCACTTCTTATGAGAAAGATTCAGAACAGAAAGTGCTATAACTATGGAAAGAAAAAGGTGAGCAGCACAAAGTAGGCTTTGTTCTGTTTGTTGTAAATAAGGGAATCACATATAATAATCTGATAAAATCTTTACAGATTAACTTTACAGTTACCTTTTAAACTACAAACAATAGGGAAGATGAGATGGGTCCATAGTATCATTGGGAAAAGAGAGGGCCACAATATGATGGAGGGGAGAGAGAGCCACAATATGAAAAGGGAATTTATAGGGCCATAATCTGACGGGGAGATGATTGGGGCACACAGGATGAGGGGGAATGAGAGGAGTACCACAATATGAAGAGTGGATGAGGGGGTCACAATATGAGGGGGGCAAAAATGTGAGAGGAAGATGATTGGGACAGATGATGCTAGTTTCCTAGTGTTAGAGAAGACAGTCCTTCATGTCGTACAGGTGACTTTCAAATTAAACATTTCATGGCTCCTGGTACCAGGAGGGGAAGAAACCCCAAACACACATCAGTCTCTTAGTGTATGTAAAGATCTACTCCCTCGTTTATTTCACAACCACAGTCATATATAGAAAAAAAAAAGGACAGAAAGGTCATCAAAGAGGCGTGAATAGTACACTGCAATGCTATTGGCCATAATGAATTTACTAGCACATTCTGTGAAAAAATGAACAGGCCTTGTTCCTCAGACATGTTTATCTACAGAATGTACAGAGAATGTCTCCAGAACCCAAACATTTATGATAAGAAGAAGAACATACTGAAGGTCAAACATCTCTCACATGCAGGGCCGGATTAAGGTTGGTGGGGGCCCCTGGGCGCAAAATCTGGTGGAGGCCCCCACTGAGTGCAGCGTGCATACACGTCCTCCTGCTCACTATCCACTATCCCCGCAGTAACACAGCTACATACAGCCGCCTCACCCCCAGTAACACAGCTACATACAGCCGCCTCGCTCCCAGTAACACAGCTACATACAGCCGCCTCACCCCCAGTAACACAGCTACATACAGCCGCCTCGCCCCCAGTAACACAGCTACATACAGCCGCCTCATCCCCAGTAACACAGCTACATACAGCCACCTCATCCCCAGTAACACAGCTACATACAGCCACCTCATCCCCAGTAACACAGCTACATACAGCCGCCTCACCCCCAGTAACACAGCTACATACAGCCGCTTCATCCCCAGTAACACAGCTACATACAGCCGCCTCGCTCCCAGTAACACAGCTACATACAGCCGCCTCACCCCCAGTAACACAGCTACATACAGCCGCCTCACCCCCAGTAACACAGCTACATACAGCCGCCTCGCCCCCAGTAACACAGCTACATACAGCCGCCTCTCCCCCAGTAACACAGCTACATACAGCCACCTCATCCCCAGTAACACAGCTACATACAGCCGCCTCTCCCCCAGTAACACAGCTACATACAGCCACCTCATCCCCAGTAACACAGCTACATACAGCCACCTCATCCCCAGTAACACAGCTACATACAGCCGCCTCTCCCCCAGTAACACAGCTACATACAGCCACCTCATCCCCAATAACACAGCTACATACAGCCACCTCATCCCCAGTAACACAGCTACATACAGCCGCCTCACCCCCAGTAACACAGCTACATACATCCGCCTCGCCCCCAATAACACAGCTACATACAGCCGCCTCATCCCCAGTAACACAGCTATATACAGCCGCCTCACCCCCAGTAACACAGCTACATACAGCCGCCTCACCCCCAGTAACACAGCTACATACATCCGCCTCACCCCCAATAACACAGCTACATACAGCCGCCTCATCCCCAGTAACACAGCTATATACAGCCGCCTCACCCCCAGTAACACAGCTACATACAGCCGCCTCATCCCCAGTAACACAGCTACATACAGCCACCTCATCCCCAGTAACACAGCTACATACAGCCGCCTCTCCCCCAGTAACACAGCTACATACAGCCACCTCATCCCCAGTAACACAGCTACATACAGCCACCTCATCCCCAGTAACACAGCTACATACAGCCGCCTCACCCCCAGTAACACAGCTACATACATCCGCCTCGCCCCCAATAACACAGCTACATACAGCCGCCTCATCCCCAGTAACACAGCTATATACAGCCGCCTCACCCCCAGTAACACAGCTACATACAGCCGCCTCACCCCCAGTAACACAGCTACATACATCCGCCTCGCCCCCAATAACACAGCTACATACAGCCGCCTCATCCCCAGTAACACAGCTATATACAGCCGCCTCACCCCCAGTAACACAGCTACATACAGCCGCCTCTCTCCCAGTAACACAGCTACATACAGCCGCCTCGCTCCCAGTAACACAGCTACATACAGCCGCCTCGTCCCAAGTAACACAGCTACATACAGCCGCCTCATCCCCAGTAACACAGCTACATACAGCCGCCTCATCCCTAGTAACACATCTACATACAGCCGCCTCACCCCCAGTAACACAGCTCCATACAGCCACCTCATCCCCAGTAACACAGCTACATACAGCCGCCTTGCCCCCAGTAACACAGCTACATACAGCCGCCTCACCCCCAGTAACACATCTATAGACAGCCGCCTCACCCCCAGTAACACAGCTACATACAGCCGCCTCACCCCCAGTAACACATCTATAGACAGCCGCCTCACCCCCAGTAACACATCTATAGACAGCCGCCTCACCCCCAGTAACACATCTATAGACAGCCGCCTCACCCCCAGTAACACATCTATAGACAGCCGCCTCGCTCCCAGTAACACAGCTACATACAGCCGCCTCACCCCCTGTAACACAGCTACATACAGCCGCCTCGCCCCCAGTAACACAGCTACATACAGCCGCCTCATCCCCAGTAACACAGCTATATACAGCCGCCTCACCCCCAGTAACACAGCTACATACAGCCGCCTCGCTCCCAGTAACACAGCTACATACAGCCGCCTCTCTCCCAGTAACACAGCTACATACAGCCGCCTCGTTCCCAGTAACACAGCTACATACAGCCGCCTCGTCCCCAGTAACACAGCTACATATAGCCGCCTCATCCCCCAGTAACACAGCTACATACAGCCGCCTCATCCCTAGTAACACATCTACATACAGCCGCCTCACCCCCAGTAACACAGCTCCATACAGCCACCTCATCCCCAGTAACACAGCTACATACAGCCGCCTCACCCCCAGTAACACATCTATAGACAGCCGCCTCACCCCCAGTAACACAGCTACATACAGCCGCCTCACCCCAGTAACACATCTATAGACAGCCGCCTCACCCCCAGTAACACATCTATAGACAGCCGCCTCACCCCCAGTAACACATCTATAGACAGCCGCCTCACCCCCAGTAACACATCTATAGACAGCCGCCTCACCCCCAGTAACACAGCTACATACAGCCGCCTCACCCCCAGTAACACATCTATAGACAGCCGCCTCGCTCCCAGTAACACAGCTACATACAGCCGCCTCACCCCCTGTAACACAGCTACATACAGCCGCCTCGTCCCCAGTAACACAGATACATACAGCCGCCTCACCCCCAGTAACACAGCTACATACAGCCGCCTCGTCCCAAGTAACACAGCTACATACAGCCGCCTCATCCCCAGTAACACAGCTCCATACAGCCACCTCATCCCCAGTAACACAGCTACATAAAGCCGCCTTGCCCCCAGTAACACAGCTACATACAGCCGCCTCACCCCCAGTAACACATCTATAGACAGCCGCCTCACCCCCAGTAACACAGCTACATACAGCCGCCTCACCCCCAGTAACACATCTATAGACAGCCGCCTCACCCCCAGTAACACATCTATAGACAGCCGCCTCACCCCCAGTAACACATCTATAGACAGCCGCCTCGCTCCCAGTAACACATCTATAGACAGCCGCCTCGCTCCCAGTAACACAGCTACATACAGCCGCCTCACCCCCTGTAACACAGCTACATACAGCCGCCTCGCCCCCAGTAACACAGCTACATACAGCCGCCTCATCCCCAGTAACACAGCTATATACAGCCGCCTCACCCCCAGTAACACAGCTACATACAGCCGCCTCGCTCCCAGTAACACAGCTACATACAGCCGCCTCTCTCCCAGTAACACAGCTACATACAGCCGCCTCGTTCCCAGTAACACAGCTACATACAGCCGCCTCGTCCCCAGTAACACAGCTACATACAGCCGCCTCATCCCCCAGTAACACAGCTACATACAGCCGCCTCATCCCTAGTAACACATCTACATACAGCCGCCTCACCCCCAGTAACACAGCTCCATACAGCCACCTCATCCCCAGTAACACAGCTACATACAGCCGCCTCACCCCCAGTAACACATCTATAGACAGCCGCCTCACCCCCAGTAACACAGCTACATACAGCCGCCTCACCCCCAGTAACACATCTATAGACAGCCGCCTCACCCCCAGTAACACATCTATAGACAGCCGCCTCACCCCCAGTAACACATCTATAGACAGCCGCCTCACCCCCAGTAACACATCTATAGACAGCCGCCTCACCCCCAGTAACACAGCTACATACAGCCGCCTCACCCCCAGTAACACATCTATAGACAGCCGCCTCGCTCCCAGTAACACAGCTACATACAGCCGCCTCACCCCCTGTAACACAGCTACATACAGCCGCCTCGTCCCCAGTAACACAGATACATACAGCCGCCTCACCCCCAGTAACACAGCTACATACAGCCGCCTCAACCCCAGTAACACAGCTACATACAGCCGCCTCGCTCCCAGTAACACAGCTACATACAGCCGCCTCGCTCCCAGTAACACAGCTACATACAGCCGCCTCGCCCCCAGTAACACAGCTACATACAGCCGCCTCATCCCCAGTAACACAGCTATATACAGCCGCCTCGCCCCCAGTAACACAGCTACATACAGCCACCTCACCCCCAGTAACACAGCTACATACAGCCGCCTCGCTCCCAGTAACACAGCTACATACAGCCGCCTCGCTCCCAGTAACACAGCTACATACAGCCGCCTCGCTCCCAGTAACACAGATACATACAGCCGCCTCGCCCCCAGTAACACAGCTACATACAGCCGCCTCATCCCCAGTAACACAGATACATACAGCCGCCTCACCCCCAGTAACACAGCTACATACAGCCGCCTCGTCCCCAGTAACACAGATACATACAGCCGCCTCACCCCCAGTAACACATCTATAGACAGCCGCCTCACCCCCAGTAACACATCGTATCTACCTTCACCCCTACCAGATATGCAGTCCCATTTAAAATACACCTCAGCCCGTACCAGACATGCAGTCTGCAGTTTATACAATTACACACATTTATACACTGATATATACACACCTTTATATACACACAAAGTTATACACTCATATACTTGCATATATATACAAGTATACACACACATTTATGTAAATACAGAGTATACACAAACTCATACAGTATATATACACATCACACATACGGCATACACACATATATATATATAAATATATATATATATATACATATATATATACACACTTACAGTATACACTGACCATATATACATATACATGCAGTATAAAAACACCATATACACACATGCTGCATATACATACAGCAAATACAGACACATTCAGTATATACAGCATTTTCACACACATATGGGAAATACATACACACATTCAGTATACAGAACATATACATACATACCATATACACAGCATATAAACATACATCATATATACATATATATATATATGCATATATTTAAATGTGCACATATATATGCTTATATAAATATATGCGTGTATAAATACAGTAGATGCATATATACACAGTATTTACATATATAGACAGTAGATGCATATATACACAGTATATAAATATATAGACAGTAGATGCATATATACACAGTATATAAATATATACACTTTATATACACAGTAGATGCATATATACACACACAGTATATACATATATACACAGATACACAGTATATACATATATACACAGTATATACATATATACACTTTAGATACACAGTATATACATATATACACATATACACAGTATATACATATATACACACAATATACATCATATATACACACAGATTAATAAATATGTAATGTATACTTACCCTTTTGGGGTGTTCGGCTGTCCCGTCAGGAGGGTGTTCGGGCGGGGGGAGCTGAGGACGGCTGCTTGTTCCAGCTGGCATCGGGGGCCTTAAGAAGGATGACTGCTTGTTGGGGGGGGGAAGGTGTGGAACGGAGGGCGGCTTCGTTACCCGGCGCCGGGGTATGGGGTTCTTCAGGGCCCTGGACCGTTGTCAACTGCATGTTCCACGCCGGGGGGAATGTTCCCGCGGGGGGGGGGGTGCGCGGACAGCGGAGGACGGCTGAATGCTCTGGCGGGGGGGGGGGGGGGACTTGACTGGAGGACTGCTGAATGTCCCGGGGGGGGGGCGGGGAGCGGAGAACGGCTAAATGTTGCCCGGGGGGGGGGGGGCGGCGAGCGGAGGAAGGCTGAATGTTGCCGGCGCGCGGAGGACGGCTGAATGTTCCGGCGGGGGGGAGGGGGGTGGGGGGGGCTGTGCGCGGGGAGCGAAGGACGGCTGAATGTTCCGGCGGGGAGGAGTGGGAGATGCGGAGGATGACAGGAGGGGGGTGGCGGAGGGGGGATGCAGGGTAAGGCTGCGGGATGGGCGGCCAGGGGGCGGACGGCTCGGCCATGCAGCTGAAGGGCGGGGAGGCGGTAACTTGTGCCGGGGGGCGGACAGGTGGGCGGGCAAGCCATGCAAGGGGATATCCGCGGCGGTGGTGACGTGTGCCGAGGGCGGACGACTAAAGGAGGCGGCGGGTGAGGAGTCAGGGACCGGGGTACGCGATATGGTGGGGGCCCCCTGGGGGGGCAAGATGGTGGGGGCCCCGGGGCTCGAGCCCCGGGAGCCCCGCCTATAATCCGGCCCTGCTCACATGTGCCAAGGAAAAACTTTTACAAGCAGGTTATACAATAATGGCTGAATCATGACACTAGCTGGACAGTGGTCAGCGAATATGTCCGCTGTATCTAACATGGCTGACAGTTTGCAAGATGGTGTCCTAAACCAGTGCGATCTCCTTAACACTAGCAGCTATTTTGCCATGAAGGTCTCTAATCTGAGCTCTGAGTTGCTGTTAACTGGCCATTTCTGAGGTTGGTGACATGGATGAACTTAGCAGAGGTGATTCTTGGTCTTACTTTCCTGGGGCAGTCCTCATGTGAGCCAGTTTCTTTCTAGTGATTGATGGTTTTTGCAACTGCATTAGGGGACACTTTCAAAGTTTTCCTAAAGTTTTTCTTAAAGTAATGATGGCCACACATTTTTCTTTACTTAGAATTTGTATTATGGCTTGGACCATCAGCTATGTATCCACTTGACTTCTGCACAACACAACTGATGGTCCCAACACCATTTATAAGGCAAGAAACCCACTTAATGAACCTGGCAGGGCACCTGTGATGTGAAAACCATTTCTGGTGACTGCCTCTTGAAGCTCATCAAGAGAATGCCAAGATTGTGCAAAGCAGTAATCAAAGCAGAAGGAACTTAGAATATAAGACATATTTTCCAGGAATATGAATGTCTGACACAAAAACCAATGATGCTATAAATAAATTAATATAAAAAAAACCTTGATGTTATTAGTTATTAATAAAATGGAGCTTAAATAGCTTGATTTTATGCTTCACAAAATTTTATGGCCTCTTTAAAGTATGCAGTTATCACCAAGATGACCATCACTGGAAACTATAGTTCCCATGATCCTTTAGTTCTCAGTAATCCCTCCTCCCTCTTATGTTTTGCTCCCAGTGATGATCTAACAATTTTTTTTTTTGCTCTGTTACCATTAGAGATGGGCGAATCGATTCTAACGATTCTAAATTCGTTTAGAGTTTCAGGAAAATTTAAATTTGTTTTGACTCTGAAGTTTACAGTGATTCGTGGGTACAAATTTAAAAAAAATATATATATATTTATTTCCCCACCCGTTAATTAGCAAAATGGTTGTGAGCACAACGTGTTACATGGGGCAGAGAACTCTGGGAAGAGGAAAGGAACATCGCGGTACTGTTGATCACTGAATGGGGGCAGTGTTCCTCACTGTATGGGGGTAGTGTTCCTCACTGTATGGTGGTAGTGTTCCTCACTGTATGGGGTAGTGTTCCTCACTGTATGGGGGTAGTGTTCCTCACTGTATGGGGGTAGTGTTACTCACTGTATGGAGGTAGTATCCCTCACTATATGGCGGTAGTGTTTCTCACTGTATGGCTGTATTCTGGGCCGACTCCAGGTTTTAGTAGGCCCCTGTATGGCAGTAGTGTTCTTCATTGTATGTTGGTAGTGTTCTTCACTGTATGGGGGCTGCGTCCCTCTCTGTATGGCGTCAGTGTTCCTCACTGTATGGCGGTAGTGTTCCTCACTGTATGGCGGTAGTGTTCCTCACTGTATGGGGGTAGTGTCTCTCTCTCTGTATGGCGGTACTGTTCCTCACTGTATGGCGGTAGTGTATCTCACTGTATGGGGGTAGTGTCCCTCACTGTATGGCAGTAGTGTCCCTCACTGTGTGGCGGTAGTGTTCCTCCCTTTATGACGGTAGTGTTCCTCACTGTATGGTGGTAGTGTCCCTCACTGTATAGAGATAGTGTTCCTCACTATAGGGCGGTAGTGTTCCTCACTGTATGGTGGTAGTGTTCCTCACTGTATGGAGGTAGTGTCCCTCACTGTATGTTGGTAGTGTTCCTCACTGTATGGCGGTAGTGTCCCTCACTTTATGGAGGTAGTGTTCCTCACTTATGGCGGTAGTGTTCCTCACTGTGTGGGGGTAGTGTTCTTCACTGTATGGCTGTATTCTTCACTTTATGGAGGTAGTGTTCACTGTATGGAGGTAGTGTTCCTCACTGTATGGGGGTAATGTTCCACACTGTATGGCTATATGTCACTGTATGGGGGTAGTGTTCCTCACTGTATGGCGGTAGTGTTCCTCACTGTATGGCAGTAGTGTTCCTCACTGTATGGGGGTAGCGTTTCTCACTGTATGGGGGTATTGATCCTCACTGTATAGAGGTAGTATTCCTCACTGTATGGCTGTATTCGTCACTGTATGGAGGCAATGTTACTTACTGTATGGAGGAAGTATTCCTCACTGTATGGATGTAGTGTTCCTCACTGTATGGAAGCAGTGTTCCTCACTGTATGAGGGTAGTGTTCCTCTTATTGACACTGTCATGCCCTCTTTTCCCACAAGGAGGCAGCAGCGCTCCACCTATATTGCCCAAAACTATCAGATACGCATATATGTATTTGCAATGTGTTCTGCTCCCCACATAGCATTTACCTGAACTTCCTTCCCCCAACCCCCTAACAATAAAGGAACATAAACATCCTACATATACCCACACAGTGTGCAACCGCAGTCGCCTTTTGAAATACAGGTCCCGGTGAAAATGGAACCCTCCAGGCTGAAGTGTCAACACTTGCAGTGTTTGTGGGGGAGAGTTATCTAGAAATAACTGTGGCGCGGATTCAAAGCATACAACACAATAAACCTGTGAGTCAGTTACAGTAAAGTAATATGCTGATAAAACGGAAAAAAAGAGAAAAAATACAAATATAGCAGTGAGCAAACCGCTTTGCATACCCATAATAACACATTTATCGTACTGAACCTCCGTGTTTTAGAAACAGAGTGTCCAGGGTGAAACCACAGTCTTAGGTCGGACCATACTCACGGCACGACCCCTGAGAAATAGTAGGGAAAGTCCGGATCATTCTACGGCGTTGATGTCGTCCCTTATTTGCCGCTCATGCATGTCGAGCCATCGGAGTGCATCTTGGGGGGAATTGAAAAAATGAGTGGTGCCCAAAGCAACAACTCACAGAAGAGCTGGGTACATCATGGAGTAGGAGACTTGTAGATTTCGCAGACACCTCTTGATATCCAGAAACTTTGCTCTCTTTTTCTGTACATCCGCCGAATAATCCGGGAAGAAGGAAACTCGTTGACCATCAATCGACAGCCCCTCCATATCTCTGGCCTTGTGTAGTATAATGTCGCGGACACGATAGTGCAGAACTTTGACCAGCACAGGTCTAGGAGGACTAAAAGGAGGAAGTGGCATAGTAAGGACCCTGTGGGCCCATTCCACTGCAAACAGCGGGGTCAGAGAGTCCTTGCTGAATTTCTCAAAGAAAGAAATCAGTCGGCCGCATCCCCTCTACTTTCTCAGGCACTCCTACCAGACGGACATTGTTCCGCCTTAGGTGGTTTTCCAGGTCATCCTGTTTAGCCAAAATGGCGTCTAGGGCTCTTGAGTGTGTTTGAACGTCCCTTTGGAGGGGCGGGAGTGCATCCTCAATATCACATGTTCTATCCACCAAAGCTGTAGTGTGCTCTGAGAGCTTTTTAAAATCATGACGCATTATAGACATGTCTTCCGCCTTAAAGTGGTGGGCAGCCAGTGATTTATTTTATTGTAAGAATGTCTTTAAGCGTAGGTTCTTCTGTATCAGAGTGGGGGGGGGGGGGTTATCATGTTGGGCAGTGGTGAGTGGCTCTTGAAGGATGCTCCTGACTGTATAACAAGGGTGCCCACAGACTGGGGGTGTCCTGGTGTTGCAATTTATTACATGGGACGTTTGCACTTTAAATAGGGGTGGTATTTGCTCCCTTTCTCCTCCCTGCTGCTGCTCAACCCCTCCCATAGCTGAGGCTCTATAGGGCAGGCACTAGGCCTGCACTTCCTCTTGCCCGCGCCATCTTGCCCGCGGTATCTGGCTTGTGTCCTGGTACCTTAGGTAGCCAAGTTATTAATGGGCGATCCCTTCCCCTTATTATCCCCCTTATTCCCCTTTGCACCTGCATATGAACTGAAGGAGAGGGCTGGCTCTGCAGCTCCTCTCTCCTTCACTGCCCCTGCTTCCCCTCCATCAGTAATGTCAGTTTTGAAACGGTGCATAGGCAGTCCGTGCATAGGTCATGACTGCTGGCAGATTTAGGTATTGAGGGGATTACATGCCGCCTCAGCCTATAATGGGGAAGAAACAGTGCACTATTATATTACAGTTAATAGTAGCTGCTTTGCCCTTTGTTACTGTTACTGAGGATTATGTCCCTCCTTGTTGTTTGCTAGTTTTTGGTTAATTCTAACAGATCACCTCTTACTTGTTTGGAATTTTGGTTTCCAGCAGGTGTTTGTCCTGTTGGTAGTGGATCTGTATGAGTATGAGACTTACCTTTCACATAAGTGTATGTCAAGCTTTAATAGGACATTGGTGTGGTAGTGTGTCGTAGTGAATTGGGAGATAACCCCCCCCCCCCCCTTGATGTGCTTGGACGGTGTACGCACAAATGATGTAAGGCTAGAATGTTTGTCGGGTGGTAGGATGGCATTGTGCAACCCCAATTGCTGTTGGGTGGGGACCCTAGTGGTAGAAAAGAGAATTGATGTGTATTTTGCCTGGAAGTCGAAGTGGTGGTTCAGGGGTCCGGATGAGCAAACCGCTTCGGGCAGCTATGGTTTCCGAAGATACGAACAGAGATTGCGGTTGATTTTGAGAATATTAAAATAATAATAATTGAGTTTATCAGCAATAAATAGCTGTGAGCTTTTCTACCCAACAAGAAGCCGTGTGTTATAAATTCTTAGTTATGTTTAGTTATTAATGGTTGATGGGGTTAATGTTACGGGTAGAATTATGTATCTTAACTAAAGTGCCTTAATGTAGAGTTAAATGGGTAATGTTTTCTACCATCCAGTCTTGCCCAGTCATCCTCTGCTCCCTCTGTCTCAGACATCTCTAAAAACGACTCCTAACCGTGGCTGCCCTTCCAGGGGAGTAATAGTTAGGACCAGCCCAGTGGTCACCTCCTTCTGTGGGCCTATTGCGGGCAAACTGTCCTACCCTCTTTGCAGCACCTCTGGCTACCTCACCAACGCGCGAGGAGCGGGCAGGCATGGCCTCAGCAGCGCCATGTTGTGAGGCTCTCCTCATCCCCTTACCGGACTTGCCCCCCAGAATATCTGCTCCTCGAAGCAGAGTTTTGGGGCTCCGGCTGATGCAGGAGGGTCTCCCCTGTTAGGGGCACGTGAGTATGGCGCTTCTGTGAGTGAAGGTGCAGGCTGGGCACAGCGGTATGTACGGGTAGCGGCATGAGCTCAATGGCAGTGCGTCTGCTCACATCGCCGTCGTAGTTCCGCCCTCGGGGGTAGTGTCCCTCACTATATGGCGGTGGTGTCACCAAATTTGACGGATGACGTCACAGGGAGCGACGATCCTTGGAAAGATGGCGGCGCCACAATATGAGAGGAAAGCAATGGACCCCACCAATATGTGTGGGAGATGAGGGGACCAATGAGGGAGGGATGGTGGGTTTTCTGTATGAGGAGAATACGAAGGGGCCACAATATGATAGAGATAAGAGAGGGTAACATATGAAAGGAGGCCATAGATTGAAGAAGAGAATATGGGGCCACAGTATTAGGTGAGGGAGAGATGAGATGAGGCCATAATGTGAGAGGGAAGATGAGAGGACCACAATATGAGGGGGAGAGGATCAGGGCACACAGGATGGGAGGTGGGGTTGAGAAGTGCCACAAAATGAAGGGGGAATGAGAAGGACACAGGATGAGAGGGAGATGATAATATACAATATGGGCCACAATATGAGGGGGAGATGATGAGGCTGCAATATGAGGTAGAGATGATGGGGGCACAAGAAATAAGGGGGAGATGAGGGGACACATTATGAGAGGGAGATGAGCTGGGGCCACATTATGAGTGGGGAGATGATCGGGGCATACAGGATAAGGGAGGGATGATGGGGTCAATATGAGGAGGAGATATGAAGGGGGCAAAATATGAGCGGAGGCAACAATATGAGGGAGAGATGTGATGAGGAATTAATATGAGGGAGGAGATGAGATGGCCACAATATTATAGGGAGAGATTATCAGGACACGCAGGATGAGGAGAGATGAGAGGGGGGCACAGAATGAGCGGGAGATGAAAGGCCATAATATGAGGGGGAGATGACGAGGGCACACAGGATGGGTGGTGTAAGAGGCAGCCACAATATGAGGGGGAGATGATCAGGACACACAGGATGAGGGGGTTGAGAAGGGGGCCACAATATGAAAGGAAGATGAGGGGAACAGTATGGGGATAATAATGTCACAATATGAGGGAGAGATAATGGGGCACATGGGATGAGGGACATTACCCCTCCATCAGTAATGTCAGTTTTGGAACGGTGCATAGGCAGTCCGTGCATAGGTCATGACTGCTGGCAGATTTAGGTATTGAGGGGATTACATGCCGCCTCAGCCTATAATGGGGAAGAAACAGTGCACTATTATATTACAGTTAATAGTAGCTGCTTTGCCCTTTGTTACTGAGGATTATGTCCCTCCTTGTTGTTTGCTAGTTTTTGGTTAATTCTAACAGATCACCTCTTACTTGTTTGGAATTTTGGTTTCCAGCAGGTGTTTGTCCTGTTGGTAGTGGATCTGTATGAGTATGAGACTTACCTTTCACATAAGTGTATGTCAAGCTTTAATAGGACATTGGTGTGGTAGTGTGTCGTAGTGAATTGGGAGATAACCCCCCCCCCCCCCCCCTTGATGTGCTTGGACGGTGTACGCACAAATGATGTAAGGCTAGAATGTTTGTCGGGTGGTAGGATGGCATTGTGCAACCCCAATTGCTGTTGGGTGGGGACCCTAGTGGTAGAAAAGAGAATTGATGTGTATTTTGCCTGGAAGTCGAAGTGGTGGTTCAGGGGTCCGGATGAGCAAACTGCTTCGGGCAGCTATGGTTTCCGAAGATACGAACAGAGATTGCGGTTGATTTTGAGAATATTAAAATAATAATAATTGAGTTTATCAGCAATAAATAGCTGTGAGCTTTTCTACCCAACAAGCGGCCTTGTGTTATAAATTCTTAGTTATGTTTAGTTATTAATGGTTGATGGGGTTAATGTTACGGGTAGAATTATGTATCTTAACTAAAGTGCCTTAATGTAGAGTTAAATGGGTAATGTTTTCTACCATCCAGTCTTGCCCAGTCATCCTCTGCTCCCTCTGTCTCAGACATCTCTAAAAACGACTCCTAACCGTGGCTGCCCTTCCAGGGGAGTAATAGTTAGGACCAGCCCAGTGGTCACCTCCTTCTGTGGGCCTATTGCGGGCAAACTGTCCTACCCTCTTTGCAGCACCTCTGGCTGCCTCACCAACGCGCGAGGAGCGGGCAGGCATGGCCTCAGCAGCGCCATGTTGTGAGGCTCTCCTCATCCCCTTACCGGACTTGCCCCCCAGAATATCTGCTCCTCGAAGCAGAGTTTTGGGGCTCCGGCTGATGCAGGAGGGTCTCCCCTGTTAGGGGCACGTGAGTATGGCGCTTCTGTGAGTGAAGGTGCAGGCTGGGCACAGCGGTATGTACGGGTAGCGGCATGAGCTCAATGGCAGTGCGTCTGCTCACATCGCCGTCGTAGTTCCGCCCTCGGGGGTAGTGTCCCTCACTATATGGCGGTGGTGTCACCAAATTTGACGGATGACGTCACAGGGAGCGACGATCCTTGGAAAGATGGCGGCGCCACAATATGAGAGGAAAGCAATGGACCCCACCAATATGTGTGGGAGATGAGGGGACCAATGAGGGAGGGATGGTGGGTTTTCTGTATGAGGAGAATACGAAGGGGCCACAATATGATAGAGATAAGAGAGGGTAACATATGAAAGGAGGCCATAGATTGAAGAAGAGAATATGGGGCCACAGTATTAGGTGAGGGAGAGATGAGATGAGGCCATAATGTGAGAGGGAAGATGAGAGGACCACAATATGAGGGGGAGAGGATCAGGGCACACAGGATGGGAGGTGGGGTTGAGAAGTGCCACAATATGAAGGGGGAATGAGAAGGACACAGGATGAGAGGGAGATGATAATATACAATATGGGCCACAATATGAGGGGGAGATGATGAGGCTGCAATATGAGGTAGAGATGATGGGGGCACAAGAAATAAGGGGGAGATGAGGGGACACATTATGAGAGGGAGATGAGCTGGGGCCACATTATGAGTGGGGAGATGATCGGGGCATACAGGATAAGGGAGGGATGATGGGGTCAATATGAGGAGGAGATATGAAGGGGGCAAAATATGAGCGGAGGCAACAATATGAGGGAGAGATGTGATGAGGAATTAATATGAGGGAGGAGATGAGATGGCCACAATATTATAGGGAGAGATTATCAGGACACGCAGGATGAGGAGAGATGAGAGGGGGGCACAGAATGAGCGGGAGATGAAAGGCCATAATATGAGGGGGAGATGACGAGGGCACACAGGATGGGTGGTGGTAAGAGGCAGCCACAATATGAGGGGGAGATGATCAGGACACACAGGATGAGGGGGTTGAGAAGGGGGCCACAATATGAAAGGAAGATGAGGGGAACAGTATGGGGATAATAAGGTCACAATATGAGGGAGAGATAATGGGGGCACATGGGATGAGGGGGAGATGAGGAATGAGAAGGGGCCACAATATGAGAGGGAGATTATTGGGGCACACAGGAAGACTGGGGTGTGTAAGAGGGGGCCACAATAGGACGGGGAGATGATCGGGGCACACAAGATGAGGGGGAGGAGAGGGGGCCCCAATATGAAGAGGAGATAAAGGGCCACAATATGAAAGGAAAATGATAGTTGGCCATGATATAAAGGAGAGATGAAAGGGGGCTGCAAGATGATTGGAAGATGAGAGGAAGCCTCAATACTGTATAAGGAAGGCGATGGGGCCACAATATGAGAGAGAGATGATGGGGGTACATGGGATGAGGTGAAGAAGAGGGGCCATATTATGAAGGGGAAATGAGAAGAGGCCACCATACGAGTGAGCAAAATATGATAGGGAGGTGCTAGGCCCACAATATGAGGGGGAGATGAGGAGTCTCAATATAAGGGAGGGATGATAAGGTCACTGTATGAAAAGGATATGAAGGAGGCCAGAATGTGATGTAGAGATGAGAGGCTAAAATATGAGATGAGGCCACAGAATGAAGTGGAGACTATGGGGCTTCAATGTGAGGGAGAGATAAGATGGGGCCATAATATGACAGGAACCTGTATTTTCATCCCCACGGTAAGATGGGCTAAGTGAATGTTTTTGTGTAGAAACCACATTCAGCGTAACCTAGGAACGACATGGACCTAGTAGTTTTCTGATCTCTTCAGGTGCTGGTTTAATTTGAGTCCTCTTGCCTCACATCGGAGAGCTTGATTAATTTAAAGGGGTTTGCCCAGGAAAGAAATTTCAATCCCCTAGTGATGTGTACACAAGATAACTTTTAACCCCTTATTATTGCTGTTCCAGCTCCTATTACTCTCTAGGCTGATCAGTGTAAGACACCTATCAGAGAAAAATGGACCTATACCAAGACATAGAAAGGCAAATGCCATAAGATAGCAGGGCACAAATCAGTATGCAACCATCCGCTCAAACTTTACCTATAAGGAAAAAACTAATTGAGCACTAATGGTAATAGTAAAACCACAATTTTATTTAATGTAATTAAAAAAGAACATATGACAAACAAGGTGATTACATAGCAAGCATATATGAGTGCCGGGCAGTGAGCACGTTCAGTGAGCTATGAATATATCAATATATAATAAACAAAGTGGAAAGTGCATGGAGCTGAACATGAGAAGGAATAGTGTCAAAACATCACAAACATTAATAATGCGCACAAACCATAGAACATAGTGGTATATACCGTATATACTCAAGTATAAGCCGAGATTCCCTAATTTTACCACCAAAAACTGGGAAAACCTATTGACTCGAGTATAAGCCGAGGGTGGGAAATTCATTGGTCACAGACCCAGCCAAGTATATAGCCAGCCAGCCCCCTATAATATACAGCTTGCCCCCAGTAGTATACAGCCCCCGCTGCTGACATCATACTAGGCGCCGCACGGGAGAAGAACAATGGCGGCGCCCAGCACGAAGAAGACAGGAGATGGCGCGGAAGCAAGAAGAGATGCCGGGAAGCCAGAAGAGGAGCCGCGATGACATCGGGGGAGCAGCGCTGCGCATCGGGGCCACCGGAGGGTGAGTAAATAAGTTTTTTTTTTAGTCCATTTTTTATTATTTTTTACAAGTATTGACTCGTGTATAAGCCGAGGGGACGTTTTTCAGCACATTTTTTGTGCTGAAAAACTCGGCTTATACACGAGTATATACGGTACCTTAGATCCAGTAACAGTAAAATGAATTAGAAAGACGCTGCCCAGCACCTCCCCGACACGTGTTTTGTCCTCTGCAGGACCCCTTGACAAAGTCCTGCAGATTATTTATCAGGGTCCAGGTTTATATACACTTTCATTTAGCTTCTGAAAATTCACTAGTATCTGACACAAAAAGAGATGACACAAAAAATACAAAACCGATTGGTAGGAGCACAATCAATACTGTATTCAAATAGCACAAAAAGTTTGGACAACACAAGAATAAATTAGTCAAAAGTATATTAATCATATCAATCTTTATTGAAACACAATAAAAACATATATGCACAAGGCAATAATGAGGAAACTACAATGGATTAAAAATGTGTGTGTCCCTAGTAACAGCCTAAATGAGCCTAGAGGTAGGTTACACAATCATACCAACAGTACTCGTACATAATAATCAGTCCATTTGTAATAACAGACTGGCAAAAATATTATCAAAGAAATGACTACAAAACCTGTAAGGACAAAACTTTGTGCGGTCCTTAACTTGGTATGGTAAAATAAAAAGAGGAGAACCAGAGGAAGTGCTCACTTAGATTAAGCATGAAATGCATAGTTTCTTTCTAAAAATGATAGGTGGTAAGGATAAAGTTAGTAGCGATGTACAGATGCAAGGTGGTAGCTGCTTCAGTCAAACCAACTGATGGCTGAAGATAATATAGTAACTGGGCTGTGCAACTCCACTTTAATTGGGCAGCCACTAGATTTCAGAGAAAGGATAGCTCTAGCCACTCCATCTAGTTTTCTCACCCACTGTTCTCCAGGTTTGAGGATGGCATCTATCAGGGCCAGTACAAGGCATTTTGGCGCCCTAGGCAGACAAGCAAATTTGCGCCCTTTCCCCCCAAAACCTGCCTGAATTAGGGCCGATCCTAACTGGAAAAATTATATGCCCCCCATTAAAAATAATTAGAAAGGCCAACTGGTATGGAAACATCTACAATAAGGCCTCCCAGCCGTGAATATAACATCAAATAGAAAAATATGTCCCTCCTGCAATGCTTATACCAAAAATATCTACCTGCCAAGAATTATATCCTGCACTTATAAATATAGACCAAAAATTTATTTAGTGCACACATAAAAATATACCAGCATAACATATACTGCACTCGGGCACAGACATCACTTAATGCTGCTACTGTCAGTTTTGGCCTGGTCCATCCCGCTCTTCTTCCTGTAGTCTTCTTATTGTTGCCAATCCTTTTCCATCAGGGAGAAAATGTCATGGAAAACTTCTCCAGGCTGTGACTGTCTCTGCAGAATTTGCCACCCAAATGACTGTGGCCTCTGGAGAACATCTCCATACTCATCCCTAAAAAATCAGTTTCAATATACACATCAATATTATCTGTAATGCGGTAGCCCCAGCACACTTCCCCAGTATACATGTAGGTAGCCCGGGCCCTCAGTGTATAGCCAGCCAATATATGGTTTTTTATGTGGAAAAGTGTGGAGTAGAAACCTGTTGCTTCCTCTTGTGAAGGAACCGGCCTCAGAACATTCTTCTGTGACAGGGTCTTTATTTCCACTTACATAGCCTCCTGTGTGGCAGGACCAGAGACTCTTGTGACCTTGAAACGCCATGGTAAAGAACGATGAAGATCAATTTTAGACCCTCCTGAATTATATGTAGGGCCCAGTTGCATCCCGAGATCATCTTCCATTCCTGAAAGAAAGCAGAGTGCCTGCCCCATCAGCATTCTTGCGTTATTGCTGATTGGACTTCCTTCTTGAGTCGGATGGCTTGTTGAATAAGAATCCTCTTCATTTCTTAGAGCTCTTCCAACCCCCTTCTCGTCTTTCTTTCGGCATCTGACTGGAATTGAACTTCCTGGAGGAGGGATCAAAAAAATTTTACTGGGTGCGGGGAACCCTTTCTTCCAGCCCATGCCTTTTCCAGAATCCTGTCTGTGAAGAACCAAATGGAAAATCACCTTTACAAGGAATTATTATTACAATAATAATAATAAGTGGTTCTTGGAAGACACATCCCCTTTCCAGCCTTTAAGCTAGAGAGCCCTTCTAGCTCAATTTGACATACTCAAGGATCTAGCTGATAGCCTTAATGCATCCACTAGCGTTCGCTAGAAAGGTTGAGGCCTTCTGTGCAGAGGTGCCGTTCAACAACAGTTGCTCTCTGGGCACACCATCTTTAACCCCTTAGCATTTCGTGGCGGATATATATATATATTATAATCAGGTGCGCCTTATATTCCAGTGCGCCTTATATATGAACCTCAGGCATTTATAGATGGTGCGCCTTATAGTCTGAAAAATACTGTAACACAAAAAAAAGTCTAAATCATAACACAAACCCCACATATATAGTATCACCACATCCGTAACAACCCATAGAATAAAAGTAAATAATTATTGAACCCGTATGAACGCCGTGAAAAAAAACTGCCAAAATCCCTCCAAAAATTATGATTTTTACCTATTCAATCCTACAAAAAAATGCAATAAAAAGTGATCAAAAAAACAAGTACAACATGTCCTGCAAAAAACAAGCCATCATCCAGCTCTGTAACTCAAAAATTAAAAATGTTGTGCCACTTGGAAGACAGCAATGCAAAAATGATAGATTTTTCCCACATTAGAGTTTTATTTGACAAATTTAGTAAAACGGAAGAAAAAATATTCATGTCTGGTATCCCTATAATCGTACTGACCCATAGAATAAAGATAACATGATTGTTAGGCTATATAGTGAACACCGAAAAAAAAAGAGGAAAAATCCTGTACAGAACTGAAGTGTTTCTACTCCTGTCTTAAAAAAAAGTTCCTAAATTTTAACAATAGGGGATACCAACCCCAAATGGAAACACTGGAAAAAGCATCTCATCCCGCAAAAAAATGCTGTCACATGGCCCCAATAACGAAAAAGCAAAAATTTTATAGCCTCCAAAAGGGACAAATGAGTAAACTAAAATCCTGGCAGCTGCAGGTCCCTCCTTGTCTTCTGCGCCTCGCTGTGCGCCCATAAAACAATTAACAGCCACAAGTGGGGGGTCTCTGTACTCGGGAGAATCTGTAGAACAAATTGTATGGTGAGGTTTGTATTTTTATCCTTTGGAAATGTAATGATTTTTCAAATTTAAAAGAAGTGAAATTTAACCACTAAAATAAAGTACAACATGTGGGGAAAAAAACTCTCAGAATCGCTTTGATAAATAACAGTGTTCAAAAGTTATAACCATATAAAGTCAGAATCCAAAAAATGGGGTTGAGCCTTAAGCTGTAAAATGGCTGCGTCCTTAAGGGGTTAATTTTATGCTCCAACTGAGATAACCACATAATCAGGAACCGGGACACACATGTGGCTGCAATATTAGGTTTAAAAGGTAGGATTACGATTCCTATGAACAGCGAAGAAAGCTTTCTGCATTTCTATCCATAGGGTCCTTCAGGTAGAACTGATTTTTTTGACACTTTTGCAATAGCTACATCTACACTAGGAGCTGTATCCAAACAGCCAGTCCCTTTTTCTGAAAAGTGATATTTTCTTTTATCTGCACTAGTGACAAACGCCTTCCTCTCAGGCTTTCTCCATTCTGTATTAATAATGGACGTGATATTTTCATTAATAGGGAACACCTTTTTCCTTTTCTCCCCTAGTTCCTCAGTAGCTCAGTTCCTAGTTCCTAGTTCCTCAGTATCCTCTACTGGGAACAGAGGCCTTCTACTATTATTCTCAGAACCGTTAGACAACTCTGCATCAGAATGAACCTCTAAATCTGACCTCCTTGAGGTACTCGGAGAAGCTGGATACCTTGTATTCCTCCTAGAAGCTTTAATATAACTGGGCAATTCTTGCTGAATAAAAGAGCGCATAGAGTCCAACATAGCAGATTAAACGATGACTGGAAGACTAAACGATGGATGCGAGACTCACAGAAGGACTTCTGATAAGAAGATGGCAGGCTTTCTCCACAAATTCTGCAATCATGATTCTTTGCTTTTCTGGCAGCCTAGGGGTCTCTTCTCTCTACAATACAATTGCATAATAGACCGTCAGAATAGTTTATCAGGCCCAAAGGCTCTCACCCTTTCTCAGAGCTCATAGCGTAGAGATGGAGGGGCAGCAAATCAGGTCCATAAAGGAATACAGATGAGACAGTATTAGCAACAAAATGTTCCTGTGGCTTATTTTGTGATTATATTCCTACTAGATTTCTTCCTATCTGCAAAGTGGACTATTGAGGATTCATTTCTTTCCTCTTCTGGTAAGTGGAGTCTATTTATCTATTTTTTGGGGGTCTGTGCAATACTTTGTTTTATATGGCTGCTGGTAAACATTATTAACTTGTGGGCTCATTGTTCATACTTCTTGAGGCAGGGTGTAGGAGAGTGCCTCTAGGGACCCTGCTTTACACTCACAAAGGCAACGTAACATTGGTTTACGTTTTTAAATTTGCTGTGTGACTTGTTTAATTTAATAAAGATATTTTGTTCATAACCATTATTGCTCGTTGTATGCATCTTCCTGCTCTTCATGCGGCTATAGTTGTCTTATTGATGCATGGCTGTTATATTGTTGCAGTGCCCACCTCCTTTCCTTGTGCTGTACATGCAGGATATCGGGCGCACAATCCTAGTGAATCGAGGCAGAGTGCATTCTCGTCGGACAATGCACTTCGTCGGACAGGTAAGTAAATGTGCCCCAGTATATATACTATAATACGGTACATAAAGTATTCAGACCCCTTTACATTTATCACTATGTTTCATTGCAGCAAATTTGATTTTGTACACCTGCGCCCAATCTTGACAGAAAAAACAAAAAAATGTCGATATTTTTGCCAATTTATTAAACTGAAAAATCTGAAATATGACACGGTCAGAAGTATTTAGACCCTTTGCTCAGTACGAAGTAGAAGCACCTTTTTAGCTAGTACAGCCATGAGTCTTCTTGCGAATGACACAACAAGTTTTTCACACCAGGATTTGGGGATCCTCTGCAATTCTTACTTGCATATCCTCTCCAGTTCCCTTAGGCTGGATTGTGAACGTTGGTGGATAGCCATTTTCAAGTCTCCAGAGATGCCACTCAAGAGTTGTTCTGAAGCCACTGCTTTGTTATTTTAGCTGTGTGCTTAGGGTTATTGTCTTGTTGGAAGGTGAACCTTCAGCCCAGGATTTCATCCAGGGTGCCTATGTACTTGCCCGCGTTAATCTTTCCTTCAATTGCATCCTATCCCTGCAGCTGAAAAATAACCCCATATCATGATGCTGCAACCACCATATTTACTGTTGGAATTGTATTTGGCAGGTGCTGAGCAGTGCCTGGTTTTCTCCACAAATTCTGCCTAGAATTTACACCAAAAAGTTCAAACTTCATCTCATCAGCACACTCTGCCATGAAGCCCCGACTGGTGGAGGGCTGGAGTTGACTTTGTGGAACTTTCTCCCAGCTCCCTCCTGCCTTTCTGGAGCTTAGCCATAGTGATCTTGGGGTTATTTTTCTTTAGCTCTCTCACAAGGGCTCTTCTCCCATGAAATGCTTAGTTTGTCTGGACAGCCAGGTCAAGGAAGAGTTTCAGTTGTCCCAAACTTCTTCCATTTAAGGATCATAGAGGCCACTATGCTCGAGTGCTGCATAACACTTTTTGTAACCTTTGCCTGATCTGTGCCTTACCACAATTCTCTCGTGCTACGAAATGTACACACTTATATAGTCAGGTGTGTGCCTTTCCTAATCACATCCAACCTGTTTTAAATGCAGCTGGGCTCCAATGAAGGAGTAGAAGGATCAGAAAGAAATGGACGACATGTGAGTTAAATATGAGTGATACAGCACTTATGACCATGTGATATTTCAGTTTTACTTGTTTAATAAATTAGCAAATTATATATACATTTTGTTTTCTTCTGTCAAGATGGGATGAGGGTGTACATTAATGAAAGAGTGGTAATACAGCGGAAGCAGCCATAGCAGCTGCTATGGGGCTGACAGTGTCAGGGGGCCTCAATATCTGACACACTAAAGAATGAAGGATGTGCATATTTTCTGAGGGGGTGGGGGGACCCATTCAAAGTCTGCTACGGGGCCCTACCTCTACTAGTTATTCCCCCGGTTAATGAGAAAAATAAATAATTCTTTTGATCTTACCAATTGGCGTCAATGAAACAAAGTGAAAAATGTAGCCTTTCTGTACCCACTGTGCGTATAGATGTAGATTTATATACACCCACTTTTACATACTGAATAACACACACAAAGTATAGCTGGTTCTTGAACATAATAGATTTCAAAATAAAGACAAAAACTAAAGACCCCATACATTGATGCTTTATTTGCATATTACAGTTTTGCATGGGTATTACAAAACAGTATAAAGCATATAACACACATTTCTTTGTATGTCTGGATTTTTTCCTTCAGAAAAAGGTTAAAATGAATAGCAGATTTCTGCAGTTATTTAAAAAAAACTAAATAAACTGGTAATATACATGTAAAGGAGAACGGTAAAGGAATGGTTAACAAATACAGTATTAACAATACTATTAATAAGGCAGTATTTGGTTTTGTGGCAAATATAAAAAGGAAAATGAAAGGTATATAACCAAACATTATGAAAAGGCAACACTCCAGGTATAGTATGCTTGAAGGTTAACGTTAACAAAGCCATGTGATAAAACCGTTAACAAACTACAATGTATTAAAAATGTAAAAACAACTGACAACTTAGGATTTCTTTTGTTTTATAGAAGACAAAAATGTACAAGTCAGAATAATTACAGCTGGTTATGTCATTTTGTTTCTCTTGACTTAATGGTGTAATGGCATCCAGGAACGATTGTGGGCTTTACAGAAAATAACCAATCAAAAAACAAACCTTCATGATCTTGCTACTCTATATAACAGAGCATTTAAACATTTTTGGTACAATATCTTATTACCTTAAGTGACTTTGGCTATCTTAAGGAACAAACAATTTCCACACATAAGAGTGAAAAGCCCTCGAAATGATCCAGTCTTCTTGTTTCACAGCTTTGCCTTCTATGCAGGCTTTAAATTCTCTTATCTAGTGCAACTGTGCTCTGCAGAGCGTCATAGACGGTGCAAATGACCATCTGAGCATCCACTAATAAAGTATAGCATAGAATTTATCTAACACTTTCCAAGTGCTTCTGCATGATCGGGAGAAACTCACTTTCCATGTCCCTATAGTACTTTCCTCACTCTATAATGGCACATCTTCATCCACATTTACATCATATCACCTTCTCAGAACGGTCTATGTACATTTATTTACACACTTCACAACCTTCACTATAAACCATCATATCAATCTTCCGTGTTTCTACATAATCTGTGCCATAATGAAACAACTTTCTATCTCAGGATTCGTCTCTCACTTTCATTGTCCAACGAAATGTGCATTTTTCACAATCACACAAGCCCGAGGGTTTCTGTGGATTCTAGAAGCTGGACTGAAGCAGTGTGATTCGGATGGGTTCCCTTTCTTCCTTGCAGAAGTCAGTGACTTTGCTCATACTCAGTGGGTTATAATGCAAGTCTTCTATAAGGAAATCATAACTCGCCACCTGTCCGTTACACTTTGGTAGGGCAGAGGGGTCTGGATTTGTGCTTGGCATGTGATCTTTGCCCTCTCCTGGTTTTTGTGCTGGCCAGTTCTCGTAGTGCAGACTGCTGACCTGGTCTTTGGTCATGCCAGGAATAGAGGCTCCTTCAGAACAATGCTCGTGCAACACAGAGGAACAGCAATGCTCATCTTTCTTTGTGTAGGTTTTTTCACTTTGAAGTGAACTGGTTGATGCTGCTTGGCAGTGTTCTCGGACATCATGCTGTTTGCTGCTGTGGGAATCTCGCAGAAAGTCCCATGGATAGGTTTCATCTGATGTGGAGACATCACTGTTTGTATCACAGTCATCTGCTAAAGCTTTAGCTGCAGAGAACACCACAAAAGGCATTAGTTGAATCTCAATTTTCTTAGCTATTTTCTGACTAGAGGTGGTCATTTTTATTTAGTCTGCTCAATTTAAAAAAGGCCATTGATACAAACACTTACACACTTAAAGAACATCTACCACCAGGATGAAGGATTTTAAACCAAGCACACTGACATACTGGTGTGTGACTCATCTAGCAGAATCTGCTCTACATTAACTTCTTATTCCCTGGATTTAACACACAAAAAAATCATTTGCGTAATTAAAAAAACCTTTTTTTTTTTAAAGAACAAAAAGACATAGGAATCTTAAAGAAGAGCGGATATTGCCCAGAGGGGGATATGTCAGTGTGCTTGGTTTACAACTCTTCATCCTGGTGTTAGATGTCCTTTAATATAAAATGAACAGCCAATTATTACAATGCAAAAAGTTTTAAAACTGAAATAGCACTGTATATTTGGAGTATCGTGCAATAAATTTAAAAGATATACAGTCCACACATCTGATTATACCAGCAAAATTCATTTGATCTAAAATATAAACCTCTAGAAAATCTACTGCACACATATCATAGTTTAAAACCAGCAAGATGTTAAAGGGATGCTGTCAGCAGAAATTGACCTAATAAACCACTACCAGTATGTTGTCAAGCAGCTGAAGACCTTCAATATCATGTTTCTTTCATGACCCAGTGTGGTGGCAGCATTCAGAAAATCTACTTTGAAGTGAGATGTAAATTAGTTGTATAAAGTCAAGCTTCCTCTTCCTCAGAAAGCCCCCTTCACTGTAACTGATGGTCCTGCATCCAGAGACATCACTAACCAGATCTCCTGAAGTCCACTGAATGATTTCCATCCCAGAGGAGGAGGCGGCATTCAGAGCTCCCCACCTTGACTTCAGTGTTAAACTCTCCACCTCCCTGATTTTATACAGCCAATTTACATCTCACTTCAAAGTTGATTTTCTGGATGATGCCATGACACTGGACCATGAAAGAAACAAAAACTAGAAGGTGTTACGCTTTTTTAAAATATTCTGGTAGTGGTTTATTGGGACAATTACTGTTGACAGATTCCCTTTAAGGTTAAGAACAGAAAGTCACCTGTAAATATTTTGCTGCATTGAAAGGCTTCCGATGCAAGTGTATAGGACAAGTTTACAATCCGTTCCCGTTCATTCTCAACTGAGATGGTGTAGCCTTCACCTGGGCTAAAATATAAAATGTTTACAACAGGGAAAGAATGACAGGGCATATGCCATCTATCAAAATCATACTAATAAAAATGTATGTGGATTTATTACAAGGTTATGCAATATGTTCTGTCTAGAAGTTAGGAGCATACCTGGTCCTAGACATGGTGGGTTTGAGTCTGTCCGCAGCCATCCCTTCCATTTCTGGATTTTTAAAAGTGGCTGTTCCCTCACTTAATCTGTGCTGCAAAAAAAAAATTTAAAATCTGTCAGGCATGAGTATGTTATTTTGTGTTGCAAATGACTGATGTAAATGATTGAATGCATGCATGAAACTCCTCAAAACCCAACATGGGGAAACATTCTATATTTATTTCTATGTTGCAAACCATTTCAAACCAGTGATTACAGCTCTAACGTCTGTTTGGTGAACTTGTAGCCATGACAGTGTCATGCAAGCTTAACACCTTAGTAGTCCAAATGACCCATCAGCCTTTCTGTAAAATCACTCCCAGGGGGAGGGTCATGCAGTTTAGAAGCAATGGATCCAGCATGCAAACAAAACTTTGTTTGAAGCTTACCCCCTGCTTATTGTAGCTGCCATTGTGCATATCTTTTTTCACTTGCATGCAGGCAGCAGTGACAATTTTACTGCTTGTTCTTAATGGAGGAGTCACCTTTACCATCGGAGAGATCTCATGACTTGTAACAGAGGTAACACTTTCTGTCTGTGGTTCCATGACAACACTGTAGGTTGGGTCCTCAAGCATTGTATCTGATGAGGAATTTTTTGTAGCCTTTCCATTCAGGGGTGCAGATGTGTTGCTGGGGTAAAAAGAAGCCGTGACCCTCACCAGTGTTGGCTTTTTCTGTTCTGTAGAAGTTTTGTCTATCTGTTGAGAGCTTGTGGAAGAATCTGACAAAGACGTTCTCAACTGCTGAATAGGGGAAAACACAATTTAGCAGATATCTACGCTACACTTATATGGAGTTTATACTTATTATACAGATTCCATTGGCATTGCCTTTCCTATTAACGTAATGCATGGGTACAGCATTCTCCAGGGCATCTTTTGCAGCAATTTTCCATTCTGACCAAAAGAAGAGACTGATGTGACCACCTTTAAGGGAAATCTTCCATTTGTTTTTATGCATTGTGAGCCAAAACATACCTTGAGAATGCTTTAGCAGGAACATATCTGTTTAAAGAGAACCCGTCAGGCAAAATAACCCCCTAAACAAAAGATATTTTCATAAACAGAGCATTGCCTCTATCCCTTCATTGTCCCTCTACATGCCTGTAAAACTAAGCAATGAGGTGATAAAGCTGTATGCAAATGACCTGTGAAATGTCCAATGAGTCATTAACATATTCAAGCTGTCCACCTTATTCATGAGTGGGAGGCACAGCCACACCCCCAGTGCTTGACTGACAGCCTGTATAATGGTGTAATGGCTGCTCCATTTGCTTGCTGGTGGCCACGACCCTGCAGCCTGTGTGTGTATAGAGATACAACAGCTCCAGGATGCAGCCATGTTATAGCAGAACATGTCAGGTACTTGTGTAGCTGATGTCTGTGTCTCTGTGTATTAGGAGGATGCAGCATGTCAGCAGATGCAGCACTCACACTAGTAATGCTTTACTATATATTACACACAGACATGAGCAGGGGAGGAGAGGGGAGAGGTAACAGGAGTGACATCACTGCCTCTGACCATGTGACCAGCCTCATTTACATAATAAAGAATAGATGATTTTGCAATGATTAATGTATGAATTGACTAGATTAAGGCTGTGATGGGATCCTTGTGAGCTGCTCCAACAGGTAGTGGTGACAGGACAAGTGACAGAGACCTGATGACAGGTGTCCTTTAATCCCTGAACTGAGTGGTTTTGCTGAAAGAAAATCATAAAATTATGATAACGAGGCTCTGGCGCTCTTGTGGCCCTCAAACAGGGCCCTAGACGCTCTCATTTTACACTTATTATGCACTCCTCCAGCCTTGTCCAGCCCAGCATAAGCCTAGAACACTGTATTTATTCACTGGGGTGGAATTTATCATTAGAGCAGTGTTAGCCCTTGATAAATCTGCCAGCAGTGTTTTTTGCTGTGTGGGTTGACCAGGGCAAAAATTTGCGCCAAATCACAAATCGTGAATTCAGTCGTATTGTAAAAACTAGTCTATGCAAATAATGAATTTGGCACTGTCCTTTCAGTTCATTCGGTGCAATGAAAAGTCGCAAAACGGCATTTGTACCACAACTGCACCTAAACCACACCAAACAGACAAAAACCTCAATGATAACCCACCCCCCACTGTGTTGACCTTAACAAGTAGAGGTAAACATCCGCTTCACCATCTCCTATCTTCCGTGTACGAGTGATCCAGCTCAGGTTGATTAGTTCTGCCTGGACAGCGCAGGCAGCCCGTTGTATGTGGAAGGAATGTGTTTATATACGGCAGCCAACCTGCACCCAGCTTTACCAAGTTCCTGGGTGTCGTCAGCGGTGCTTGGGAAGGCTTATGGGAGGGCAAGATGAGGAAGCCTTAAGCACGCTGGAGGAGTGCATAATTAGGGTAAAAGCCTCATTATCATACTTTGAGCAAAACCACTCAGTTCAGGGATTAAACAAGATATGTTTCTGCAACAGTGTGGCTACAACTATCTCAAGGTATGTTTGGTTCACAATGCATAAAAACAAAATGGTAGATTTTCTTTAACAATTCAATTTATATAATTTCAGCAACTTCAAGTCTCGTAAAATTCCAAGTTTATTAGAACATTAAAAAAAAGAATTACATATTGAGTGGTAGCCTAATCAAAATGAGATTTAAGAGATTTCATAATTTATCCAAATCAGATTATACAATCCTAAAAATGTCATCATCAGATCCCTAAATCAACTTGATAACCAAAAAAAGATGTATTGTCATAGCTCCGTTATGAAATACCTACCTTGCCCCCTATGGAACCTGTAATGGACCGCTGAGAGTTCTGACGTTGTGTAGTGACACCAAGCTTAGGTTTTTCATGGATCTGTGCCTCCTGGTGCCTTCGCATTCTCTCCATCTGCTCCTCAGTACTCATTCTCTGCTTTCGAACTGTTCCCATTTCTGGCATATATGGTGGCGATGCCTAATAAAAATAAAAGATAATATATGGGGTTAGGCTTTTAGACTTGGGCTGGAGAGTGGACAAGTATACAGCAACATCAATATATACTGTACCTTTGGTTCTAGGGTCTTCTTGTGACCTGAAGGAATAGACACTGGGTTGGAAGACTGAAATGGATGATCATCTGCCACATCCTTGAGGGGCATCACAGCATCTTAAATATAAGAAAATTATTATATAATGGTATACTAGTTAAAGGGATATTCTCACCAGGGTACTGAAATTTAAAGAGGACCTTACTTAAGTAAGCAGCTACTAGTGAGGTTTTTTTTAGGGCGACAGGTCCTCTTTAATTAATCTGGCATATAGATACTATCCAATTTAAGAAATGTATTTAAAAAAAAAAAAAAAAAAGTACCCATGTGTATAATTTTCCATAAATGTAGCCATGGTGAAATTAGATGGTTTTCCTTGAATACAACCAACTCTGCTTTTCACTGTGATTTAACAAAGGAGCAAATTTGCATATGAAATGTCTAGCAGTTACTGCATGTCCCACAGCAGTCCTATGGTAATGAAAGCTGTATGTCTATGGAGCCCAGAGACCCTAATACAATTTTTTTTTTGTAAAAATAAGGGCATAAAAAGCTAAATGAAGATCAGACCCTGCCAGAGGGGGTACACACCAGTATGTTATTGTGTCCGGTTTACAATCCTTTATCCTGGTAATAGAAGTCTAAAAACCATGTTTCAGCAGGTAGCGCTGCTCAGGACCCAAGTTACCTGAGCCAACAGCACAGGGCCGCATGTATACATATAATACAGACATGCAGACACATAAATATATGTCTGTGTAGGTCTATATTATACATATACTGTATATGGGTGCAAGTATTATACATATATGTGTGTGTGCTTATGTCTGTATTATACATAGATGCGGGTGTAGATGATATTATATATTTGTATTTGACTGCATTACACATACAGGCAGTCCCCGGGTTACGTACAACAGAGGTCCCCAACCAGCTAGCTCTGCGGCCCTGCGCCTGGTCAGAGCTTTCTCTGTGTGGATTTATAATGTTTTCTGCCATAGCCATGACAGCTCGCAGCTCCCGGCAGAGAACATTATGCAGGACGGGGTGGGGCGTCGGGCGGGTCTTCGTGACGCAGCCCTCCACAGCACAGCAAGGTACCTGTTGTATGTCACGGGGCGGGTCTTAGTGACGCGGTTCTCCTGCACAGCATGGCGTGTCCCTGACGGGTGGGGCGGCAGGCTCTCCTTACTGGCACGCCCCCGGCAGAACATTTTATGTGGGGCATGCTGGGGCAGCAGACTGGCTTCAGTGACACGGCTCCCGGTACCAGTGTTCAGTGTGTAGCGCTGCTAAGCAGCAGTGCTGTATACACTGACGCTCAATGTACAATGCTGCTACTTAGCAGCGCTGTACACAGAGGTCCCGTCAGTATCCTCCCCATACAGTGCTGTCTGGTGCATATAGCAGTGCTAGTAGCAGTGCTGTACACTGAAACTGGGTTTTCTGCCATGACAACAGCAAAAACGAGATTACGGAGTAGACTGGACATAAGGAACACACTTCGGGTTTCACTGTCTCCCACATTCTCATTTTAAATGTCATAATTATATGATAAGTATGCACTAAGCTCCACCCCTCCATAACCCCACCCTATATGACCAAAGCCCCACCACCACCACCGGACCATGGAAAACTGGTCTAGCTTAAAGCCGGTCCATGGTGCAAAAAAGGTTGGGGACCTCTGACGTACAAGATGGGGTCCGGAGGTTTGTTCTTAAGTTGAATTTGTATGCAAGTCGAAACTGTATATTTTATAATTGTAGCTCCAGGCAAAAAAATGTTGTCCCCAGTGACAATTGGAGTTTAAACATTTTTTGCTGTAATGGGACCAAGGATTATCAATAAAGCTTCATTATAGACACCTTACAGCTGATTTTTGCAATCTGGGACTAAAGTAAAGCATTCAGAAAGCTTCACCAGAGGTCAGAAGGGTCTGTCTGTAACTATGGGTTGTCTGTAAGTCGGGTGTCCTTAAGTAGGGGACCGCCTGTATATGTTTATGCATATGACATACATTGTAATGTGGTTGACCGCAATATGCTTACCCTGTCAAGGGTACCTGCCACTCGCAGAGGTATCGTGTCAAAGGCCAGTACATTTTGTTTTTTAATCTGCACTGTGAGTTTGCAAAAAAGGAGGTGGCACTTGGTAAAGAAGGGGGAAATTTGGTATAAAAAAAAAAAAGAAGTAGCACATGGCAAAATAAAAGGGGGGGGGGCACTTCGGAACAAAAGAAGAACTATGTTCTAAGGGGAGAGCAGCATTTGCCTGTGGATTACAAATACTAATACTTAGGGTGCACTTCATCGAGTGACTGATACAGGAAAGACGTGTTCTTATAGGACTTGTATCTATCAAGTAACTGAGGGAACTAGGGGATAGTGTTAGTTTGCTGCAATTCAATATTACTTTGCACACTCATTTGCATACAGTCCTTCATCCGGATGGAAGATGCCCTTTAAAACGCTGTTTGTGTGGCATACCTGTTGAACCTGTGGGTCCAGCCCTTGGTCCTCTGCCACTTCCCCTTTCCCATTCTCAAAATGTCTCATAATAAAATGTCATTGTAGATCTTAAGTTTACCTCTGACTTTGACAAACCGTAACCTCTAAAAGCTAACTGTTCGGCTCCCTTCTCAAAACCCACCCATTCGCCAGGATTCTAAGTTTATGAGAGAAGTCAGCTACACACGAAGGCCTCACTCATAATCCGCAATGGGGGCCATGGTCTGGTCGCATAATTTGCGACCAGATCACAGCTCCAATAGATTTCATGGTCTTGTTCTGCCTATGGAGGAAGAATTTTCATTACAAAGCTACCTTTGCCTTATTTAGGAGTAATTGTCGTACATTATAAACCTTTAGCGAGTGCTAATACGCTAATGTGTGGGGGTATTGCAAAAGTAAACGGTCATCTAATCCACAATCCCTCCTCAGTTCATCCCAACAGCCAGCCCACTCTCCCACATGCATACTGAGAAGTGAAGACTCTTAGTGTGCATGCATCACTTAGCTGGTTGCTAGACAGTGAGTAAGTATGTAACTCACAACGTGCAACTGCGAGAATTGCTTGCTGCAGTGTGCTGACCAGGGTTGGGTTCGAGGGGAGATAATGAAAGGAGGAGAGGCGATCACTTAGGTTTGAAGTGCCCCCTTCTCAGGGACACAATTCTGGCAGGGAGCCAGGTAAGCTAAAATAAAGGATTCTAAAGCAAGAAATGTATTCCAAAATAAGAGAGCCAGCTACATAATGAACATACATTGGGTTTTTGGGACCGGCCATTATAGAAAAATCACCTTTGTGAACCTGGGGTGACAGGTTCCCTTTAGGTTATCCACCTTTCAGTGTAAACTGGAAAAAAGCATGCAAATCATCAGATTTCCCCAGCATAAGACTACAAGAATGCTGTGAGGTCCAGAATTCTAACTGAATCTCTGGACTATAATATAAGCTCATATAGATAGATAATGCAATCTATGGTATTTAATCAAGGTACTCAACTTTGTATGCAGAATTTGTATTTAAATGGGACATTGATAATTAAAAAAGTATTCCTATGAGGGGCGTGGCCAGCCATGGAAGAGTGAGGTCGCACTGAACCTGAGCTCTGCTGTGTATCCCTCTCCATCGACAGCCATCAGGCACACGGGCATGGGGAAACCCACCAGAAAAGGGCTACCAAAGACCCCCCAAAAGATCTCTACGACCAAAAAAGGAATTGGGCATTTTTTTACATCCACTCCGGAGAACATGGACCTTATGCCGCCGACCACGAGGAGCCAAGATGGCTGCCACCGCCCGTCCTGCTCCCCATCGCAGCCAGGCGCGGCAACAGCACCGCAGCTCGCAGCCTCCGATCCCGCTCGGATGACTGCTGCTCACACAGCTCCGCATACCTCAAACGGCTCTGCGCCTCTCCTACGCGCTGCTTCGCCGGAACCCGCGGCCATCGCCGAGGAAGCCACAGGCCTGCAACAAGCCGCAGCCGTCCAACAGGCCGTCACATACCCGCCGCCGGCGCGATCAGTGCCGCAGAAGCAGCAAAGACCTACAGGGAGGAGAAATGGCTCTGGACCAGGGAACATCACACAATGGAGGCCTGCTTGATCTTCCCGTGGAAACCCAGCACAAGACCGGGACAGGAGTCCCAGAGCCCTCGAGCCCCTGCAGTGCAGAACTAGGCCGGAGGCCTACGTGTGAGTACGGGGCTGGAGTCCCCTTAACCTCCCCCCTGCAAACCACACCACAGCTTGGGTTAGGGACCATTCCTGCTCACACAAGGCCTGGAACTAGCCCACAACCAGGAACTCTCACTCCTCCTATGGACATAGTGCAGGATTCTATACCCACACAACTTTCCCTCACTGAAGAGAGAATGCCCACCCTGTCAGACCTCCACACATTATTCGCCTCCCTGCCTACTAAGGCTGACATGTCTAACTTCGCAGCGCAGATAACTGCCGACTGCAAGCAAGAATTCGCCAAACTGCATTCTGAAATCTCTACGCTCTCCAGCAGAATTGATGTTCTAGATCAGGCAAAAACCTCCACGGAGGCATCTATTGAGACCCTACAAGACACAGTTCAGCGACAACAGGCCCAGCTTTTCGCCATACAGCAACATATAGACGATATTGAAAACAGAAGCAGGCGCAATAACCTGCGCATTAAAGGCCTTCCAGAGAGTGTTTCACAGGCTACACTGCTCTCGACAATAACCAATATATTCAATGGCATTCTAGGACGACCACCTGACACATATATTGAAATTGACAGAGCACACCGCGCTCTGAGACCCCCTGATCCGAACTCTCAAACATCTAGAGACGTCATTTGCCGGATACACTTTTACGCACTAAAGGAGCAACTTCTATTTAAAATCCGCTCTCAAAAACAGATAACATACCAGGGTACTGTCATTAAAATCCTACCGGACTTGTCCCGTTATACATTGGCTCAACGGGCTGCCCTTCGACCCCTGCTTGATCTGTTACGTGAACGTGACATACCCTATAGGTGGGGTTTTCCCTTTGCTGTGCATGTCCGCCAAGGTGGCAAAGAAACCTCTCTTCGCTCAACTGACGACTTGCCTTCCTTCTTACACGACCTGAACTTACCTACAATTCACCTAACCACTTGGCCTTCCTTCTCCATACCACCAAAAGGAGGCATCAATCCACTCTCCGCCAACCTAACACCATTAGGCCTCCCGAAGAGAAGCCCCAGGAAGCGGCCTCATCGCACCAATGGCCAGGACTCCGCACCCCCACGCTGATGTCTAGACCTGACTCACCAAAATATTGGTTCATGGACTCTATCTGCTGTTACCACAACTTAATTGCATTCTCCTTTCAGGAATCTATGCCCTCTTATCTGTAATGTATAATGTTTTGCCCACTATACTTAACATCCATACGTTCTGCCTGATGGCCCATAATCTTGCCAACTCACCATAGGGGGACCACCTGTGGCTCACCCGGCTAGAATATCACACCCCAATAGTTGGAGGACATCGGGCGACATTGGTTGTCAATCCGGCACCCTCTATACCACTGGTTATTAGTTACTGCTGCAGCTCCTTCGCTTCTCTTTGTAGGTGCTGCTTCTGTATTGTTTTCATCCCCTCTCTTTCCGCTACTTATTACCCTCCCCTCTTCCCACATCAACCCAACCCCACTCCCTTTCCAAAACCCTCCCTAAGCATCATTTTGGTTTCCACTGCTAACTCCTTTCTCCCTTAGTACCTAGAGACACGGAAATTCAATAAAGTGATCACTCACCCTGACGATGGCTGAACTCAAGATTGCCTCCTTCAACGCCCAGGGACTCAACTCTCCCTCTAAGAGAGCCCAGGTACTGCACCACTTCCACAGAAACAAAATACAAATTTTATGCCTGCAAGAGACACATTTTAAGGTGGGTCATACCCCCTTGATGAAACATAAACACTATACCTCCTGGCACTTTGCTAATAATCCCCAGTCACGCTCCTGTGGAGTAGCCATAGCCATACATAAATCCCTACCCCATACAATAATCGATTGCACAGTAGACCCCAACGCCAGATATCTTCTACTCACTATTGACATTAGTGGCCACATCTTCACTATTCTTAATGCCTATGTGCCCAACCAGGGCCAAGTGACCTACTTACTTAACCTGCTCGACGAGGTACTCCCATTGATAAGAGGCTCTGCTATACTATGTGGTGACCTAAATTTAACTCTAGATCCTACCCTTGACAACTCGTCGGGTAAATCTAGCATCGCTTACTCAGCTTTGAAAAAAGTAAAACGAGCCCTGCAGACAATTACAATTATGTGATATCTGGAGGATACAGCATCCCTCGGACAGGGATTACAGCTTCTACTCAGCTCCACATGGTGTTTATAGCAGACTGGATCACATTCTGACCCAACACAACACTCTCCCCTGGGTGGTATCCACCTCCATTGGCAATATATTGCTATCTGACCATGCCCCAGTTTACGCCTCTCTCAGACTGCCCTTCCTGACCAAACGCGAATGGTCATGGAGACTAAACGAGTCACTCCTGCTAGATCCCCTTTGCTCAGATGAAGTATCACAAGCAATCACTAACTACACTCAAGAGAGAGAACAAGACACGACCCCCCTTCTGACCAAATGGGACACTCTTAAATGGTTGCTTAGGGGCGTATTTGTTAGACATGGGACACGCCTGAAAAAGGAAAAGGCTCACAAACTGCATTTAGCCCTACAAAAAGTTTCCTCTCTTGAAACACAGCACAAACGCGCCTTAGCGACCCCTACACTACGCGAATTACAAGCGGCCAGACTAGAAGTTAGACACCTGCTTGACCAGGCACACGGGGGAATGCTGCAAATATGTCGCAGTAAATTTTATGAGTACGGCAACAAATGTGGACAAATGTTAGCGAGAGCCTTGAAGAGGCGCGCGGCCCAATCCTTTATTTCAAGTATCAAGTCTGCACCGAACAAGATAGCACACTCCACCCCAGACATATGTGAGGCTTTCCACTCCTTCTATACAGACTTATATAATCTCCCAATCACCCCCCCTCCCGCAGGAGAGGCGAACATATCTCCCCCCTCTCCATTCACCCTCCCCTCAGCTGAAATCATTTCTGCTTTGGAAGAACCATTCTCACAAGCAGAATTAGAAGCGGTTGTCAAAAGCCTCCCTGGTGGTAAGAGCCCCGGCCCTGACGGCTACACAGGGAAATTTTATAAACACTTCATGTCCACATTGGGCCCTATTTTACTGAAAGCATTCAACACGGTTTCTCCGGACTCCCCCTTCCCCCCCCAGGCGACTTCCGCACACGTCGTGGTCATTCCCAAACCAGGCAAAGACCCCCAATCCTGCGGTAGCTATAGACCGATATCACTCCTTAATATCGATCTTAAGATTTATGCCAAACTTATAGCCAACCGGTTAAACCCCCTTTTGCCAGATCTTATTCATAAAGATCAAGTAGGGTTCGTCCCTAGCCGGGAAGCTCGAGACAACACCATAAAAACCCTCGACATCATGAAATACGCCCAGTCCCATAAAATCCCCATGATGATACTATCCCTGGACGCCGAAAAGGCCTTTGATAGAATTGCATGGTCCTCACTAAAAGAAACCCTACATAACATAGGAATAGGCCCCGCCTTCACTGCCAAAATATTATCACTTTACAACAACCCATCAGCTAGATTGAAAATCAATGGAACCCTATCTGCCCCCTTCTCCATCAACAATGGAACCCGTCAAGGTTGTCCCCTCTCCCCGCTCCTATACGTTCTAGTGATGGAACACCTATTAGGAGCCATACGCAACAACTCTAACATCCAGGGTATTTCTATTGCCGGGGTCGAACATAAGTGTTCAGCTTTTGCAGACGACCTCCTGGTCTATATCACCAATCCTGCCCAGTCCCTACCAGCCCTGATGTCCACCTTATCAGCATTCGGGAAGTGGTAGAAATTTAAAGTAAATATGACAAAATCAGAAGCCCTAAACATATCTCTCGCCCCCTCTGAAGTAGAAACCCTCAAGACAACCCTGCCTTTTACTTGGCCTCCGGGAGGCATTACCTATCTGGGTGTTAAGATCTCTAGGGACCTATCAAAACTGTTTAATAACAATTTCTCCCCCTTACTGGCCAACTTCATTTCTGACCTAGATACATGGCGGAAAAAAGATTTCTCTTGGTTTGGCAGGTTAAATATCCTGAAAATGACCCTCCTGCCTCGACTACTTTACCTCCTACAAACCATTCCCATCACCATTCCTACCTCCTTTTGGGATAGAACCAGAAAGTGCTTCTCTAAGTTTGTTTGGTCCACGGGTAGTCCCAGAGTGAAGAGAGACATACTGATTTTACCAAAAGACAGAGGAGGCGTAGGTCTACCGGACTGTCGCCTCTACTACTTGGCGGCAGCACACGCTAGAGTGCTTGACCTCTTTCATCATAAACGCTCCAAAACATGGGTCGCACTGGCGCAAGGTATATGTCCCAGAGAACTTTCTACCCTCCCCTGGACGTGGTCCCCTACCGCTAGAGATCCCACCCCTCTCTCATTCTCCACAGAACACACACTGCGGATCCTGAAAGGCTTAAACCCCCGTTACTCCCTAGTGGACAAACGAGGACCCCTCACACCTATCATGGACAACCCCCTATTCCGACCTGGTCTCCAAAAAAGCGAATTCCTATCGGGCACACAGCATAAACCTCTTCGATTTACACATGTCCTAGCAGGAACCACCCTACAGCCGCTCTCAGTACTATTATCAGACACCACACCGACAGCCGCTCACCAATTCCAATATACCCAACTCCAACACTTTCATGCCTCCATTAAATCTCACTACCAACTCTCACGCACTCTGACACATTTCGAACAACTATGCTTGGCACGCACTCACACGCCCCATGCATTATCAGAGATGTACAAACTGCTAATTTCTACCAACCGTACGCCCACTCCGTCTTTTTGCAAAGCCTGGGAAACTGAATTGGGGAAGACATTTTCAGAAGGACAATGGTCACAGTGTTTCTCTTTGGCTCAGAAGGCAGTCATAGCCTCTAAACACCAAGAAACTAGTTATAAAATTCTGACGAGATGGTACAGAGTACCATCGTTACTACACAAAATGTACCCAAATGTCCCAGACACCTGCTGGCGTTGTGGATCGATGGGAGGTACAATGTCCCACATCTGGTGGAGGTGCCCTCGCCTACAAAGCTTTTGGCCCAAGGTACTTCAGGTCATTGAGGAAGTCACAGGCCTTAAAATACCCAACACCCCTGAAGCAGTGTTACTATTCATGTTTGACATTCCCGTTTCAACATACAAGAAATCGTTGGCAAAACACCTCTTGCAGGCAGCCAAGACAATCATCCCACGGAAGTGGAAGTCTGACTCCCCTCCCACACTGAGTGAATGGTTTGGGGAAGTAGCCCTAACGCACAGAATGGAAGAACTCATCGCTCAGTCCCCAAAGGACCGTATGCGATTTTCTAAGACGTGGTTTAATTGGCAGCAGTTCTTGAGCTCCCAATCCTATCGCGTATTACAAGACTAAGGTTTCTGTGGAGGTGGTGCAACTTGGGAAAAATACAACCCCATGCCCTCATCAGCGACATCACTACATGCCCCTCTCCCCCCCTCCCCCCATCCTCTCCTAACCCCCACTTACCTAATCTTTCGTCCCCCCCCCCCTCTATCTCCTATCTTCTCAAGCTATATATGTTATGTGTATTGGCAACAAGGTTTGCCTTAGTTTCACCACAATGTATAACCTTTTAAGACAAAGACAATACTATAGTGAAGATCAGTTCTTATTGTTCGTTCTTGTTATAAAGGTTCCCTCTTTGTATCTTTAACTGGAATGTTGACTTGTTAACTATGCATGCCCTAAAGGCATATAATGCATAAATTCATATTATTCTGTATGTTTCTCAACTTAAACCAATAAAGCCTTGAATGATAAAAAAAGTATTCCTATGTTAGGCACACCTTGCCACATCTCTATTAAATTGCATGAAATGTGGGGTCATCAGGACCAATAGAAAACTTACCACTGGGTGCACTTGACGTGGTTACTGTGCCCTCATGTTGCTCGGATACTTTATCTTGCTCATTCTATAAAGAAAGAAAGATGGCAGTTTAACCCAAATTCAGTCTCAGTTTGTGAAAGTGGATATTTTTTTGAACAAATATTTCATTGAATTAAAAAACAAAATTAAAATATTTCATTAATCTATGTTCCACTTTTTAGAATGCACTTTGTAATACATGTAAATCACTGAGTAGCCATGACTACATGCATACTAACCTGTTCACGGGTTGTTCCACAAGGTTGTCCATCAAGCTCACTAGTGGCTGTTGGGTGATTTTTAGGAAGAGGTGGTCTTGGAGGAACAACTTCAGAATCCTTTAAAATATAAATAGGGGTAGGTTGGTATTTAATGATTCACCTAGAAACTTAAAATTTAATGTTTCATAATAAGCTGCAATTTGGTCAAAAAGATGGTCAAACTTTGCAAAAGTCCAAAAAAGTCCTGCCCAAAGGTTGTTCCTACTAGTTTATAGATCAGTGATGGCGAACCTTTTAGAGGCCGAGTGCCCAAACCGCAACCAAAATAATTCAACCCTGTCTAATTCTCCCTCTTCCTACAGTCCCAAGTAGTGAATATATGACCGAAAGCAGCATCTTTTAAGTTTCTTGGAACTTGAGGAAGATTCTTTGAGTCCTGTTTGGTGTGCTGGGGCGATCGCCCGAGTGCCCACAACAAGGGCTCTGAGTGCCGCCTCTGGCACCCGTGCCATAGGTTCGCCACCACTGCTATAGATGTTTACAGAATCACTGACTGGTATCCTCAGAAACTGCAGATGTCCGTCTGCTTGACGCCAAGTAGTTGGACAATCAGCAATCTACAACCTGTATTCTCACACTTTGTTATGTGATAACTTTGAAGTCGATATTCAAGAATAATAGGAAAAACAATAGTAGTACTAGATACTGTGTGTACTATTAGAGTAATGATGGTAGCCAAGAAGTAGGGAAACAGTAGTACTGGATACACATTAATATAAGCCAAGTGTTGGATAGGTGTTTTCACTTACTATGGGATTTTTTTCTTGACCCAAGGGATTCAATACAGTCTGATGGTAGAGAAAGCTTCTCTGGAAGTTTGTCTGTGTCTCACTGGCAGGTGAAGGCGACATCATCATTGCTGCACAACATTACAAATGAATCCAATAAAAAAATTTTTTTTTTCAAAAATAGCTCTGAGAAGGAGGAACCCCCTAAATGAAATTATCTTACATACCAGGGTGTCTTGCAGGATCAGGAATAACATGAATGTTGGCTTTATTAAATCTGAGGCCAGATATGATGTCATTGATCATCCAAAGATCTCTTTGAGCAGCTGCCTGGTCCTTGAAGTATAAGAAATGAATTGAATACATAAAACATCTGGCAATATCTTTAATAGAGGAAAGTGACTAACTGAAGAGATATTTTTGGGCAGCCCTCAGGGGTCTTTCTAGAGTCACTGATATACATTTACTTACCTGTGGGTGTCCAATTTGACTGACTCGTTCTAATGTCTCCCGCACAGTATGAAGTTCGTTTTCTAGCATTCTGTATTCTTCCCATGCACGCTCCCGATCCTGAAAATATAACATTGGTGAATATAACCATCAATGTTATTAAGATGTAAAAAGGCATCTAGGCCCTTCTTGAAGCTCTGCTATCCGGATGAACACAGCCTATGTCAATTGAATTGGATATAAGCTGCAAGAGCACAACCTAAGGATAGAACATTGATTGTCAGTGCCTAGAGCACTGCAACTCTAGTTACTTGTAAAATCTTTTAACAGGACTTTAATATGTTCTTCTAATCACTGGGTATTTTAGCTAAAATTTGATAAGGAGAATTTATCTGCTTTAGCTATGAGAGTGCCATGGAATGGTCATGTTTTGCTGTTTTCTTGAGTTATACATCTGCTCTTATTTTTATTTTATAAAGCTCAGACAATTTAGTGTTTTAGTATGATCCAAATGCATTTACAGATGAGAAAATGCTTTGAATGAAGACTCACCAAAGAGATATCACACAGCCTTGCCCGTACATATACCAGGTCATCCTGAAGGAGCCTCTGCTGGTACCAGATATTCTCAAGTACTTGCTCTTGACCCTGAAACTCATCAAGGTGCTGATGAGTTAACTGGAGAGCCTCCTCCAACTTTTCCTAATGAAAAAACAGTGATACATGAATGGTTACATGGAAACAATTAAAAATGAACTATAACCCATTAAAATATATCTATAAATCCTCACAATTTTACATTTACTAGCTATATCACTACTTTTCTTGACATTGTGAGAAAAACCCTTTAAAACACATGACACCAGAAAAAAAAAAAAAAACCTTTTCAGCTCGAAGATGAGCAGATTCCTCTTCAATTCCAGCAAGTAGTTTATCTTGACCACACATCTTTGTGAGTAGAACCTGTAATTGAAGTTACAAATTAGGAGATGAATTGCGACTTATTGTAAAGCTCTTTAGTGTAAAACATAGAAAGGGGATAGACGCCTCACTCTTCACTGCTGCAATGAGATGGGTCAAGTGACCTCCATTTTGATTTTTGGAATGCCCTTAAATATTATTATCTGCTATTATTTTTTATTTATTTTTTTATTTTCCCCAATAAAAAAAAAAGTATTGTACAGAATAGAATGTCTTCCCAGAGCAAAGCACGATTATGCCTTTTCCAAAGATTTGCTATGGAAAAGTCTCCAGGATTAGAGGTGTCAGGATCCAATAAATTTTGGCACAAGATATAAGGTTCCCACACCGATGTAAATTACAACCTAGATTCTAGATTCACATCCAATGCAACACACACAAAAAACAAGGATGCAGGCCACATTGCGTATTCTATAGTATCCAACATGACATTCAGTTCTCATTGAGCTCATTGCAAGATTCAGGTAATCTCCTTGAGGGGTGAACCGATGTGTGGCATAGTAAAGAATCTGCAATTTGAGTCCTGCCTTGAATACAGTTTTCTTGTATCAAGGCTCTTCTGAATCATGTCCTGTAAGGTTTGAACCACTATTTGATTAAGTTGGCAGACTTTACTCAGACAGATTTATTACCAGGGAGCCGCTGAATAAAAAGGTTAGATGGTATACAATATTACCAAGGGATACAGAAACTACACACTGTTAAACTACAGAAATGTCTGTATACAAAAAAATGTCTTCATGCAGAAGTTAAAGGGGTTGTCCAGTCACAACTAGTTAGCCCCTATCCACAGGATATCCTAACTTGCTGATCCATAGGGTTCTCAGTAATGGGACCCCCCAAAGATCACTAGCACAGGGGCCCGGTGGTACACCAAAAGAATGTAGTGGCAGGCCAGACATGCAAGCTGCTGCTCCATTCACAGTCTATGGAATTGATGGGAATAGTCGAGTACAGCGCTTGGCTATCTCCATCAGTGCCATAAAGATGAATAGGGCAGCTCCACCTACTTGCCATACCTTTGTTTTCGTTCCAAAGTGGTTTGTAACATTTTAAAAGAGTCTAAGATAGAAGATTTCCTTTTAAAGGGAACCTGTAACCAGGGACTGAATTTTCACTAAAGATAGGCTGCAGATTGCCAAGATGTCTTTAAGGTCTTTTCTAAAGATTTGCATTACAATATAATTGTGTGTTATAACTTACCTTGCACCCTGACAGTTTGCGTGCATTTTAAAAAACAAAAATGCGACTTGTCTGTGCAATGCTCTCCTCAGCTCTCACCTTTGTGCTCCTGTACAGCTCCTCCCTCCCCACTGGTGTCAGCTCACCAGGCTGTGAGCTTTGTTCCTATGAGTGAAGAAGCAGAAGGGATGAGCTGTACAGGAGCAGAAAGGTGGAGGCTAAAAGCAGAGGAGAGCATAGCACAGACCAGTCGCTTTTTTTTTTTTAATGCATCCGAACCAGATCCACCAATGGGACTTAGCAGAGGATTCTGTCAGTGTGCAAGGTAATTTAAAACACACAGTTAAATTGTGATGCAAATGCATTAAGGCAGAAGGATATCTTTGCAATGCAGCCGTAATGGGATCTACTACCCTCCTTTCGTGAAAAAAATGAGGTCCCTGGTGACAGGTTCCATTTAAAGCCAAGTAGCTTCTGAAGCTGGATGTTTGCTTCTATTGTTTGATATCTAAAATCAAGGTGTATCTATGCATCGGAGGTCTCTGAAGCAAGTATTTTCCAAGTATTACCAAGTGAGCTGATCACCTCCTTTTCTGAATAGAGCCACAGGATGCACCTGTGACTGGCAGCTTTGTTCATTCAGAGTACAATGGGATTCTGTACTCGTGATGTGTAAGTCCCACCACTGAGATCCCCACCGATCAGCAAGTTAGCCCCTACACTGTGGATAGGGACCAACTTGTTGTGACTGGACAACCTCTTTAAAAACACTTACATCAATACTGTTCTCTGGCACACGAGCCGAATATGGAGTACGGTCACGATACTGTGTGGTTCCTGTTGGCTAGAAACAGACAAAGACCCAATTAGTAATGAAAGAAATGATAAATAGAGAGATTGTTAGATAATCTTTAAATAGAGGTCACTCTTTGTGATTGAGACAGTACCTTAAAACATTAGATCATTCTCTAATAAATATAACATTTTCTCATTTTAAGTACTTAAATCTTTAAAAAAGTTAAAGAAAACATTGTTGCAATTGAGAATGTAATCTAGATTATGGAAATCTCACCACTGCACTCAATGACATCCTCTTTCCAACCGGCAGATGTGGACGATTGGGTCCAGGAGGCAATGGTGGCAACTGTGAATAACTCACTGATCCCTAAAATTCAAACATAGATACCTGTCAAACTTAATGCATGATCTGGTGAATGGTAAAAGTGTTGCAGTACTTAAGGGGGAGATTTATCAGGAGTGTCTGAAAGAAAAACTGTTCTAGTTACTCGTGACAACCAGAGCTCAGATTTCATTTTCTCATTGCAGTTTAGAAAAGGGAAAAACTGAGCTCTGATTGGTTGCCATGAGCATCTAGGACAGTTTTGATCTTAGACAGACACTTATCTCCCCCATAGTGTGTGTCAAAGAATAGATGGTACACAGACTGCAACACAGTAATGTGTATTAATATATATGATCTAATCCTATGAGTGTAAATAATACTCTTTAATGTTGTTGACATCTCTACAAAAGCTGCAAACTCAATGTTATATTAACTTGTACAAGGCTACACTCACCATCTTTGACAGGTGCTTTGGTGTGTTGCCAAGACCTCGACTGGAACATGCTGCAGGGGGGAGGAATGACCTCTCAGAATACTATTGGCAGAAAGAAATGGAAAACTAATCAAAACAGGAACACAGTTGTATTGGGAATATTCCATTTGCTGTAACTACTAAAGGAAACAAAAAACATTTGTTTACAGTGATCCATGTGCGTTCTCAAGTCCATTTATAAATTCTATACTTCAATAGAGAGTATTCATGGATCACAAAATACAACAAACAGATACCTACCCTTGGACCTTGGCTCCTATGTCTTCTTAGAGATGGAGTCAGAGACATCTCTGCGGGGTATTCTTCTACTATGACCCTCTCTGATGGAGTGTTTTGTCTGATTTGCATTCTGCCATTTGGATAACCATGGGTTCTCGGGGGTAAACTAATTCCACAACCATCCAGCCTTTCATCTTCTGCCCCCAAAGGTTGTGATCTTCTAGAATATCTACTAGGTCCCTTTGTCATTGTACATGTACTGAAAGAGTCATCAGATGGCAGAACATCATACCTATCAGATGGAGTTAGAGGCCTTGATGCAGACTTCACAATGTGACTTCGGGTTCTGGAGCAAGCTACATAATAATCGCCCGATTTTTCTTCACAGAGTCTGATATTTGCAGAATTTGGGATTCTGTCTTCTGAAGGAAGAATGTCCACTCGTCCAATTGGAGTATTGGATCGAACAGTTATTCTTCCCAAAGAGGGGGAACCAGTCACAGCCACAAAAACATCCTCATTTGAAGCAGTTTTATGCTGCTGTGTTTGTACTTTCGGACTGAGGATTGGTGTAAAAGACATGTCTTTCTTGGTTGGACTTCCAATTGGTAACACAACATTTGCCTTCGAACTCTCAGGATAATGAAGGGTTTTCTCGCAAGGCAACTGGCTTCCATACTTCAAGTTAGGAGGAGGACTTCTTTTAATCATTCTGTGTCTAGTAACTTCTGAAGGTGTTGGTGGAAGAGATTGTGATCTTGAGGCCTTAATTATCCTCTGAACTACATACTCCACTCTTTCTGGCGAGGGGCATGTTGTGGTCTTTAATGGAGAAGAAGAAAGTGGGGACATTTTTCCCCCATCATGAACTTCCAATAGCTCAGGTTGTGGCAGAAGTTTTTCATCTTTTACATTCCAGTTGCGCTGTAAAAGGTCAGCTCTATAAACACGAGTAGGAACGACGACAGGAGAAGAAGGGGCAGAGAGTGAATGAGGAGAGGCATATTCATCATGTGGGCATTCAAAGCCCTTAGGCAGATGTCTAGGAGGACTCTTTTCTTGGTACGGCCTGTGAAAATATACAATTAAATATTACAAAAAAATAATGAAATTATTTGACTAGCAAGCACCTTGTCACATTAATGCAATATCACTCAAGCAGATGCTTACACTGACAGACACTTATGAAAAGGCACCCACTCTTCATCCTCAGGAATTGACTCCTTCCCCTCTGCAGACATCTTTGATTCCACTTCAGATCGGCTGTAAGTGAATTCTGCATGCTTTACTACACTTTCAGGTGTGGGTGGAGGAACAGCACCATTCTGGGATACAGAAGTATAATGTTGTATAGCATCTGTTAAAGACTCCCTCAGTCCACTGAACAAGCGGTCTTTTTCAAAGTCTCCATTTCTGTCTTGATCTGGAAGACTATCCCTGGAGCTCTCATCCTGTGATCTGGTTTCAGATAGATGAGCAATCTCTAAAGATTCTGAACTTTTTCCATCATCCCCAGCAGTATTTATTTCAGAGTGGGAGAAATCTTCATAACTGGCATAAAGTTCATCTTGTGGGGTTAAGTTGGGACCATGGCTATTCCTGAAAGAAAAGGTTAAAACAATTAAAGTTGTAGCTATTCTATCACCATGTATTATGTCCCATACTAAGGGAACAGTTATGCAACTCTACCCATCTAAGTTTCCCTGGGAGACCTCAGATTACGTCATTTTATACCCTACTGAATGTTGATTTCAATAAATAAAACAATTGGAATTTTCACACTGTGATAGAAGTGCCTGCCCAGTCCCATTCAAGAGGATTTTCCCCAAGTTTGACTGAAATGTGTTTACCAATGCTGTATGGTGTTTTTGTGTGTAATAAATATAATACAAGCTGCCTGCTTCTTCCCTAAATAGTTAATGCATAATTTGGAGGTGTGCTTTGGGTCATTTTCCTGTTGTAGAATGAAATTGGCTCCAATCAAGCGCTGTCCACGGGCATTGCTGAAAAATGGAGTGATAGTCTAACTTTTCAAAATCCCTTTGACTTTGTACAAATCTCGCACTTTACCAGTACCAAAGCAACCCCAGACCATTTTTTCTGGTCATTGTGAGAGTTTCATAGAACAAAACAAATGTGATGCTCCAGATTCTCAGCCAGCTTAAAAGGAAGGTCAGTTTTATAGCTTCTCTAATTAGCCAAACTGTTTTCAGCTGCGCTACCATATTTGAACAATGGTTTTCTAAACATCCATTAGCATTCCTACACAATTAGCAAACACAATGTACCATTAAACCCGATATATCGGACGCAGAGCTGATGCCGGTTATTTCGAGATCTGAGCCGAACTGTAATTAACAACTGACGCCCTAGTGTAACACCCACAGTTGAAGTGGGCTCCGATTGCAGGTGTTTAATCCATTAAATGCCGCTCTCAGCGTTTAAACTGCTTTTGGGGGAGGGGGGGGGGGGTCGGGAATCTTTCCCCCACGATCCCCCTCCCCCATATGAAAAGGTCGGCACTAGGGCCCCACAGTGCCACCTTTCATTATAGCCCAGCCTGTGATCCTATTTACACTGTTAACAGATCTCATTTTATGTTTTATATGAAGTGTTATTTTGTTTCATATGAAATGTTGTTTGCCTATAGGTGAATTCAGGTACATTCATGTATTTATATTGTGTATCAAATATAGCTTATGTCAGAATCTATAGCCACAAAATTAAATAAGGCTATTAGTTGTTATCAGGTCACTATTTGACTTTTTAATTCTTTTAAAACAAATATCTGTTCCAGATTTGCATCACGTGTCTGGTGTAGTGCGAGTTAGTGATTGGCATTTATTTTATGGACATACATAATATATACATACATAGCATGATATTGTGGTTTAGTATGAAGGTAAAATTTGCACAACCATCAAAATTTCATAACAATTTTAAGGGGCAGACTTTGATATAATTTCCACTATTAGAATGATACACACGTAATGATAAGATACATTCCCTTTCTGCCGTGTGCCAAAGCCAAGGGTGACTTCTTTTCTTATTTCTCTCATCACATTTATTCATACTTTCATTAAAATTCTGACTGCAAGCCAAAATGGAACTACAGAAGCTGCTCAGTAAGCTGGCTCCAGCCGGCTCCCATACATACACCATAATAATAGGTCACCCAATATCCATACTTGTTTTTGTTGTCACCAACGACCAGAGCAGATTGATTCATGGCACGGATCCAGGCATTCAAGTCTTCCTGAGTGTCGGCACCAAAGTAATAAGTCCTCATGCCAGGATGTTCTGCCTGAAAGGTTGGAGTAAATTAATGATGGTTACAATGTGCATGGAAAGCCAGTATTATATGCAATGTGTTTATAAAGTCTTCATCATTGATCTATCTATTCAAAACTAGCAGACCTTAAAACTGAATCTTCGGTTTTTTACTTCTCTTGGGTTGGCTGGCATGATTTCATAGCTTGGTAATAAAATACTGCCGAGAACAGTCTCCTCTCTGCTGTCTGTATAAAAATACAGCATAGAAAATTATTGGAGCAAAGTAAACAAAAGCATCTAATATTTTAGTGCAATTTCTCCCATAAATTGTTCAGCAGAGAAGCTTTAATGTTGAAGGTGTGTATTACCTCTATAATAGAACAAGCAGAAATCGGATAATACGAACCACCTCCTTTTCCATAGACGTAAACCTGCACTGTCCTACCAGAGAAAGAAAAAAAAAAAAAAAAAAAGGTCCATGAGGAACAAATTCAGACTGAAGTTCAAATATATTGTACTGCATATCAATAACATATTTTTCGCAAAAGTGTCTATATAGACAGAAGCATGTAACTTATGACAAGGTAACCCTTTCATTGCTGACAGTTATATTTCAGGGCAAAGCCAAGGGATGGGGCCAGAGAACCAGTTGCAGCTGGTACTGCGATGCAGGAATGTGTGTAGAAGAGATGAGTGTGTTCATGTAAATGTCCAACAGGGAATTTTTAAGTGGTGTTAAATATTTTATATTTTTGGATGACCACACCTGGGTTCAACTAAAAGTAAGGTGCATCTTATAGGCAGTAAAATACGGTAATTTAATGTTGTCAAACAATTCCTATAAATTTACGGCTACATATATACTGTCATTTTCTAAAATGCCACTAGAGGGAGATGTGACACCTTTTACAATTCCTGTTATCAGCTTGCTGGCAGGGATCCAGCTCAACTTTTATTTACATTTTTTAGTTATTGAAATGTGGAACCAGTCATCAGGTGGAAATGTCATATGCCGACAACAGGTTACTTTTATAGGTTATATTTATGCAAAACGTGTGTACACCAGAAAATATTTTACTGTAATAGTACCAAGTAAAACACCATGCTGCCTAATTGCTTCCTAGGTAAAATATGTACTCAAACTAATATTTATAGTGTTGGATATTATTTATGACCGGTTTAGATATATTCTTAATGGTTGACTGCTTTCGAAAGTTACAAACCTGTTTATACAGCCAGCCACGAATCACCACAGGAGAGTTGGGGTCCCGCTTGATAGAATATTCTCTTTTCCCAAATGTATGAACCCTCTTCACCGATCTGGTGGACGGCTAAGAAAAAAAAAAAAAAAAAACACATTGAACCACATTGTAAAGCAACATTCGGTTTAAAATGTGATATAGATTAGATTTACTTTGTATCCCAATAAATGTTAAGAGGAAAATAACTGGAACGTGTCACTGTAGTATCGGGCCAGACTTCCTTTCAAAAAAGTAGCTGAATGAATTGGATATGGATACATCCAAAACAGCCTCTCAGAAGGGATAGAGTGGGGGATTTGGAATTTTACTAAGTTTTCCAGCATTTAAAAGACATCTCCATGGTTTTGCTGGTGTGAAGCTTGTAAAAGTCTGCTGCATTAATCTCTACAAACATTGGTGTATACTCAAATCCCCCAGCTCCAAACAGCTCAAGTTTGATCCCCCAGTATATACTGTCCTCCTGGGAAAAGCCAGCTAAGAATGTTTTTTTAAACTGCACATACCCTTGACCCCTGGCCGACTGAGGCAGTTGTGATGATGCTGCTGGCCATACTTAGCCCACTCCTGGGCCTGTCCATTTCTTCAGTCATGGTTCACGCTTCCTAGTATTATAGGGGGTTTCACTTGCTTGATGAAGAGTTCATAAAAGTCCCTGTAAAATAAACAGTTCATTAATGATCAATGGTGAGTTACTCAGCTAGAAAGTCAACTCTCAACACAGAAGTTTTTTTTTATTCCTATGAACCTTACTATATAAAAGCTGCAGAACCCCTCACAGACTAGCAAATGCCACTTTGTGAGAGTGTATGCAAAGAAGAATAGTATTGCAAAATATGGATGAAAGGCACAAGGCACCTGCAGAACAGTAACACATTTCAGTTTCTCCATTATACAACGTTAAGTAAGTTTTGACAGAATCCATCTTTTAGATCCAATTTTTCAGCTCTCTCATGCAAAAATTCTGCAACATCTGTTTGGCAATACATTTTCAAAACAAATTCTTGACTATTTAAGATTATGGAAGGTTAAGTCTTCCTAGTTAGTCCAGGCACAGACATAAGAGAATCCATTTAACAGAGCGACAATGGAAAGATTTTTAGAAATCTTGTTTCAGTTTCAAACAAAATCCCTGTATCTGAAATTTCTGTTTATAACCCATTTTTTCCCACAGTCTGCCCATGGTATCTTCCAGCTGTACTGAGCAGCCTTATAAATAAATGAGTCTTTGTGACTATATAGCAGGCCAATGTCTGCAGGGCCTGTTATGTGTATAGTATAATCTTTGTAGGCTCCATCCCAGGGTTCAGCTGGAACACACACTAGCTATGGACCAAACTCTAGAAATGGAAGTGTACAATGCCACCATTAATGTTTCTGACTTGACTTTGTTAGGAGATCAAGGATTAATCATTTATGGTCACTCATTTCATGAGACCATTACCAAGCAGATGCAATTAAAGTCCATATAATTAACACATCTTGCTGCTCTAGGCTACTAGAAGTAGGGATGCAGAGTTCTATAAATGGCCAGTCAGTGTGTCTGCCTCTAATGACCAATCATAATAGACCAGGAAAGTGATGGTAAACTCACAGAAGACATTTAAAAGCAACAATTTCAAGCTTTTTCATAAAGTTAAAAAAGATGCCAGGTTTGTGTGTAAACTTCTCCCTTATCTTACATACAAAACTTAACCAGTAGTATCTTCATCCATGTGTGCTACAGACCTTGCCATCTAACCCATGCACAATCATAGTGCCCATCTCTGGCTCACACAGTCAAATAAAATAACTTAAGCAAAATGTTAGGGAGTGGCCAGACTCATTTGGCAGAATGGCAGAAACCTAGTTAGAATACACCCTTCAGTCCTATATAGGTGCTGATACGATGGATATACATGCCATGATAAAGGAAAGCCATCAGAAGGCTATAATGCACATGTACATGTATAAGAACTCTCCTGGAGAAGCACTTCATGCATTCAGCTGAAAGTTGTTCCATCTGCAAAGCCAATTGGAAATCATAGATGGATTATATTGGCCAGAAGGATAGACATCTATGTAATGTATCAATGCAAGAAGGCACGGAACACGATTTGTTCATGCTAAAGCCCCATTACTGATGTTATCATTGGGGACGGGTAAGTGGTCTGCTCATGAAAGCAGGAGGAAAATTAAAGGGTTATTCCCAACTGGGCATTCACATTTAATCAAATTCATTTGCCATATGTAAACATTTATTCAATTGGATGTTATACAAAAAAGGAATGTTCCTGCGTGAAGATAATTGCTCATAAATGTAGTCATGTTGTCCCTTAGAAACGAGATAGCTTCCTCAGATACGATCTCCTCACATTTTGGTAGCCGTGACCAGACATGCGCTATTGAGTCCTGCCACATGGATTCAGCGTTCATTATTACAGATTAATGAAACTGAATGTGAATGTCCAGACGAGAATACCCCTTTAAGTAAAGAAAATAAAAAGTATACGTGGTTCTGTGCTGATCAGGTTACATTACCATCTGGTTTACGGATATGTTGAGTACATATACATTAGGTGTATGTGTCAGGATGCATCTACAGACATATACTACCAGACTGAGCCATCCTTTTTGCCTTTGCATGCACACTAAACATCGGATCCTACAGCTGTAAACACAGGAAAGATGTTGATTGGCAGAAACGCTCAGCAGAGGCGATAATAGCATATGGGGACGGATGCAAAAGTATTATATCCAGCAAACAGTACATTCCAGCCCTCTGTTGTAAGGACAGGGAATCCGCCCAAAGTATCCTTACAATTGAAGGCAAAAACGTGCAGACAGAGCCGTGTATGAGACAAGCCATCAGAGAAGGACTCTGGCTCCTCCCCATCATAATCTCATCACAGGTCCTGTTCATTGCTTCAGTAATAATTTTTTTTTTTGCAAGCAGATTACGTTTGGCCTACAATCTGACCGCCTTTACAGATCAGAGTCTGTTCCTCGGCCAACTTCATGGGACACATTCCTACTAGTGCACCATCTACATGGAATGTTCTTCCTCCTATTAACATAGGAGGATGCCCCACTGGAAAAGGGAGTGGCAAAAAGAAGCCTCAGCTTACAGCGTATTTTGTATCTGTGTATTTGATACCTGCAAAAAGCACAATAAGTATTGGGCAACTTATATAATACCAACGAACTAATCCTAAATATTACATGAACCTGAATAGTAGCTCCAGAGAAATTAAATCATGTACATCCAGTAAAGAGTTAAGCAGAAATACAGCAAGGACTATGTTTTACCCCAGTAAAACAATAAATCACATGCAGTTGGTTAGGGTTGTGGAGATGGTAGAACACCTTGTTGTTTCAGCAGTTCTGAGTTGACTCTGTTGACCCCTCACAATGAACGGTGGTGACTTCGTATGCAAAAGTTTAATCAGGAAACACAGCTTGCCAGAATCTTCAGAGACAGTTGAAACTAAATACATACAGGCAAGAGAAGAAGGCAGGTTAGACGGAGACTGGGGTTTATCTAACTTGAAAAGGGAGTAGATCAACATAATGGTGTATCCAAGGGGGAGTGAAAAGGTGAGAAAGAATTTGGCCAGCTTCCACAGAAGGGTTATTGCAGAATTTACTGCAGACCAATATATTAGCATTATGCACCCCAGACTTCTAGTGAAACAAAACTTATACAGCTTCCTTAATATTATAGTATCAAGTAGCATATTGTTATATGGTTAAAAGCACAACTATGAGTTCAACTTAAACTATATTGAAGAATAGCTCAATTCATATAAATGGAGCTGGCATTACCAACACACATTAACACCAATGGACCATTATGGAGGGACAACAAGCATTTTGACATGCGATTGTAGCTACTGGGCTACAGCACCCTGGGCTCAATGTCTGGGGTCCATGCCCAGGACCAAGTGTGTGGGAGAATGTGTCAGAAAACAAGAATTCATTAACAATGGAAAGAATGTTCCCCACCTACAAATATGAAGAGTCAAGGTTCAGATTGGAGGAAATATGAATGGGCTATTCATGTGGAGAAGAAAGGTCAGAAGCAAATACTATTATATTAACATTTTTGGCATAGTGTGGCTTGGATAAGTATCTAAATTGTAATGCATGAAAACAGATAGTTGTCTATAGCATCTTTAAGGAGGAGTCAGCTATATATTTTATGCCGACATCAGTGTGAAATCGTGAAGGTCAACCACATAATATTGTTGACTCAAAAACAAAAATCTATAATTAGGTTTTGTGCCTTAGTCTCCATAGAAAACCATAAATGTACATTGAGATAGTGGATCTACTGTACCTTCCTATACTGCATTGCACTTAGTGTTAAATATATAGCATGCTCTTTGAAAATGTGTCCTAGATCTGAGTGAATACAAGGCTGCATATCCACAAAGAGTACCGTATTTTTCAGACTACAAGACACACCTTTTAACAAGAAAAAAAAAAAAAAAACTTGCTAAAAAGTGCCTGCGTCTTTAAGTCTGAAGGTCAGTAGAATGCTGGAATGTCAGACCCTCCTGACCAATGTAATGGGGATCAGGTGAAGTGCTGACATTGCAGAGAACCTCCCCACTGCTCCCTCTCCTGAGTGTCTCAACATGGTCACTGCCTACAGGACCTGTAGTGATGTCAGAATCATATGCTTCCTACATCACTCAAGGTTCTCATGCTGCTGAGTATAGGGGAGAGAAGAAATGCTGGGACAGAGTAAGAACAAGAACAGGGGAGGGGGTTCTGTGTGTGTTTGTGTTTATGAGTATAGTAGTGCCCATTGTGTTTGTGTATATAGCAGTGCTCTGTCAGTGAGTGTATTTGTGTGTGCAAAGCAGAGCCCAGTATGTAGCAGTTCCCACTGTGTATAGCAGAGCCCAGTGTATGCAGAAGTACCCAGTATGTTCCTATGTGTGTATGTATAGCAGTGCCAATCTGTGTTCCCATTTCTGTTTGTGTTTTTGTATAGCTGAGCTGTGTGTGTAAATGTACGGATGTAGAAGATCTGCGTGCGACCATTTTGTGTGACCAACAGATATATTTTAATTGGTGTAAAATATATTTTTCCTTTTTGTGGAAGGAAAAATTTGAGTTGGGTCTTATGGTAAGCGAAAAATATGGCAAAAGTACAGCATCAATCATGTATACAGAAGAAAATTTAAAAAACTTTACATCTGAAAACTGACAGGAGAATGAGAGTGTGAGTTCCCAACGTTGAATTCACTCATCATAAATTGCTTGAACTTTATCAAGTGTTATCTGAAAATCAGTAGAAAAGAAAATACATTTTACCATGCTGACTTAAAGGGGTTTGCCCATGAAAGAAAAATTATAGTATAGTATACTATACTGTAGTATCTGACACATAGAAAGGAAGATGAGACCTTACACCAGGACAGAGACAGGTTGGAATTATATCTACGAAATGATGTATTTTTGTTAACAGGTTATTAGAAAAGGTTTTATTTGGTTATCCTGAGTATATTTAAGAATCTAGTCTTTGTGGGAATACCCCTTTAAAGAAACATACAAATGTTGCAATTAAATCTGCATCACAACTGCAGGTTAAAGACCTGAATTCTGTTTTTTGGGCAGTTTCTTAATTTGACAGATAAAATACCAGAACTGAACAAGTGAAACAATGATTCAAGAGTTTTCACTAGTAAAACCAAAACTGAACGTGTAAGCGCAGCCTCCGAGAGCCACAGCCGAAGGCAATAGATTAGTTTTAAAAAAGAATTTCTGAATATCCAATGGCTTTTATTCTTTTATGTAGGAAGGCCAAGCAGCCTTCTGAACTGTAAATTAGAGACTTGTAAAAGCATGGAAAATGATGAATATATTACACAATAGATATACTGTATCTGTCTGCAGACAACAAGGTTTAGGTAAAGAATAACCATATCACTTCAGTATCCAGAATACGAAACTTGATAGGGAACCTATCATCTAGAAATTCAGGCACACAGCATAGTTCCAATGCTGAACTATAAAATACTTTCCACAATTTTAAAGAATGTTTGAAAATGGAAATGAGAACCACATGTTTTGAGTTTTCAAACCAAGCATATTTGTTTAGGTGTAAATGCATATATGATCAAGAGTAACTCCTCCCCATTTTATTGTATTTGCCTTTCAAACACCACTTGTAAATGTGGATCAGGGTTATAAAGCAGGGGAGAGGAGCTCAGCTCCACATAAATTTGGTGCTGCAGTGACCCAGTGGAAACATTGGAGAGAGCCTTTACTTCCTGAACATAGCATGGTCATGGGATCCAATAAATGCACAAGCAGACAGACAATTCCTTTACAAAATCGGAAGCCCACAAGTGTGCTTCATCAGATCACTGACCCCTGGAGTATTGAGATCATTGTAAAGTCATGGTTTTCTTAATAACTTAATGAAGTTTCTTCTGCATATGGCCAGTAGACACAGATAATGTATTTTACAAATGCAGTAGTAGGAAGCAAGAAACACAAGGAGAACTCCCCTATGTAAACAATCTTCTAACAGGTGCCGAGGTTGTTGTCCACTATTTCAGTAACACAGCTGTTAATGACTTGGCCTTTCCTCTGCTTGTCCTCTCTTTATCTTTGCTTCCCACTCTTTCCATTTGTAGCCATGACAAGCAGCTAGAGGAATGTGTGTCCTCTTATTCGCCATGGGAACTATCCTCACCTCTTTCCGGAGAGTGAGGAATTGTAGAAGAGCCCATTAGAAGGCAAGCTCCCAGGTCTCTTCTAAAGATCAGGATCAAGTTGGGTGAAGTGTTCAAAAAACTATCAATTACAAAATGGACCCGAAAATGACAATGGTGGGGTTTATACAGCAATACATCTAATGCTGAAGAAAAACAAACCATTAAGTGAGCAAATTGATTTATGTATAGCAATAGTAATTTATATACCGTAATTCATAATTCGCATGCCAGGTCACCCAGCATACCATCTTTCCTGGATAAGCTACCATATGCATGTAAATGAGGAATAACATTTTAGCTTAACATTAAATTACATATCATAGACTCTTGTTAATTTTTCAGTCACCCCTAATTGGAGGCTAAGACTAGCTACTATAATGCCTCCCACGCTAACAGCAGATTGTTCTTATAGTCTAATAGAATTGTTTCTATTGCTCTGGTTAACTGGTAGCAGCATATACAGTGAAGATTATACAGGCAGTCCTCGGGTTCCATACAAGATAGGTTCCATAGGTTTGTTCTTAAGTTGAATTTGTATGGAAGTCGAAACTGTGTATTTTATAATAGTAGATCCAGACAAAAAAAAAAAAATTTTGCTGTAATTGGACCAAGGATTATCAATAACGCTTCATTAGACACTTTACAGCTGATCATTGCAGTCTGGGACTGTAGTAAAGCTTCCAGAGAGCTTCACCAGAGGTCACAGTGGGCAGAGGGGTCTGTCTGGTGTCCTTAAATAGGGGACCAGCTGTAGTTCACCGATTTATATCATATTCTAATACCGCCTCAAGACCATGCTCGTCTATGAATGCTTGACATACAAGCTGTGAAGTTCATCTTTTTATAACATAACTGGGGTGTTGGCGACACAAAGTGCTGGGAGACATATAATGCATTTCCCTTCTCTGACAGTTTTAAATTACAAAAAAAAGACTAGAGATTTCCTGTTTCTTACAAGTAGCATATACATTCCTAAATTATAAAAGAGTCACAGAAATAATATACAGCATAACGGATGCAAAGCACAACAGCATTGCCCCCATATACTAGGTCAGCAGCTCTATTTGTAGAATAACTCCATATTATCAGATAGTTCTAGAACACTTTGTAAAACTTATTTGTAAAGAAAACTTCTGCAGGCCAGTTCTCCAAACATGCTACCTTGCCCAACTATGTGGCATCTATAAAACTGCTGTCATCCTGCAGTATGTGATATAAGGACAGGTAGCAATTGTCACTTCTGTAACCAGAAACTCCAACCACTTTCAAACACAAAACTTTACTTTTTGGGACCTTTTGTTTTTACATTCATTAGGACTTTTGTGTTGTTCGCTAAACTACAATGTGGAAAATGACAAACATATGCAGGGCAATGAGAAGAATCTGCCCATTATTACATGAAGCTTAGTATTATCAATCTCAATAATTGGCTCCTTGCATTACCTAAAACTGATCAAAATATTGAATATGTTTATTGTGCCCCTGAAGCACAAATTAGAATCAATGGCTCACTATCGCCTCCCTTCTCCATCAAAAACGGGACCAGGCAGGGGTGCCCCCTGTCTCCCCTGCTCTACGCTCTAGTGATGGAACACCTTCTCGTTGCTATCAGATCGCACCCAGATATCAAGGGAATCAGAGTAGGAAAAAGAGAGTACAAATGCTCAGCATTCGCTGATGATGTCCTCCTTTACTTAACAAACCCCAGTACCTCCCTACCTCCACTTATGGCAGTCCTAGAAACGTTTGGCTACTTCAACAACCATAAAATAAACGTTACCAAAAGCGTAGCGATGGGGCTAGGGTTGCGGGACACCGAGATACGCGGCCTCCGCCAACAATACCCTTTCTCCTGGCAGCAGAAGGAGATTACCTACCTATGGATTCAAATCCCCTCAGATCTCAAATCCACATACGCTATGAACTTCGAGAATTTCCTACACTCAGCAAAAAGGGACCTTGCGATCTGGGCGTCAAAACAAATCTCATGGATGGCGAGGGTAAACTGCGTTAAAATGACCCTACTGCCAAGACTCCTATATCTTTTTCAAACGATCCCATTAGCCCTGCCCAAACTGTTCTTTCAGAAGTTAGGGAGTCTTCTTAATAAATTCATCTGGTCCTCCTCATCCCCTAGAATAGCAAAAACTACAATGGTGCTGAGAAAACTACAGGGGGGACTGGGATTGCCTGAATGCAGGCATTACTTCTTTGCAGCTACATACGCGAGGGTTCTGGACTGGTTCCATAACAGTACACATAAACTGTGGGTTCAGATAGAAGAGAGCCTCTCTCCGGTTAACTTAACCACCTTACCCTGGTCCCATTCATATGCATCTTTAAACCACCTCCTGGACACACTCCCCTATGTAGCTGCTCAAACACTAAAAACGCTAAAACGACTAGACTCCACTACCCGCCTATTCGACCCCGATGGGCCAATGGTCCCCATCACGGACAATTCAGACTTCCCCCCGGGGAACCACTCTGAGTTTCTCGCCCCCATCAGATCCGGTGCCACTCTGATGTTCAAGGACCTGATGCAAGACTCCTCTCTCAAACCCCTTGACAAACTTATCTCCCAACCCATGTGCTCACCACGCACTACTTGGGAATACAAACAGTTGCTTCACTTTTATACCGCACACAAAAGGCGCCTCAACCTCCACCGCCAGCTGCGACCCTTCGAACACATGTGCACATCTCCTATAGCTACTCCTCACTCGATCTCAGCGATCTATGGCCTTTTCCAGGACGAGTGGGCTAAAGTAACCCCGCATTACGTAAATGCTTGGGAGAAGGAACTGGGTTACAACAGACGAGTGGTCAAAAGCTTATGAACTCTGTCATAAAATCTCTGTCTCAGGTAGGGCTCAGGAGACTAATTTCAAAATCTTGTGCAGATGGTACTGGACCCCAGCTAAATTACACTCCATCTACACTTCTTGTCCAGCCGAGTGCTGGAGATGCAGACAAGATGTAGGCAGTATGCTGCATATTTGGTGGGAATGCCCAGTTTTACAGCCCTTCTGGACCCGAGTTGTGGACCTTGTAAACGACCTAACGGGCAACACACTGAGAAATGACCCAGCACACCTTCTGCTATCTATGCTCCCACTATCAGCCACAAAAGCCAAAAGGTCACTGACTGGTTTTTTACTGATTGCAGCCCGAGCACTGATCCCAAGATTGTGGAAGTCCACCAGGGTGCCAACCATGTCGGACTGGTTTGCAGAGATACTGTTTTTGAAGAGGATGGAGGAGCTTTCTGCGGAATCTCACCGCACAGGAGATAGCCACATCCTGACTTGGTCCCCTGGTTGGACTTTATGCACTCTTCCACCTACACCACGCTGCAGGACTGATTCTCCCCCTCACTCTTACCACATCTCTGCATCCCTTATCCCTGTAGTTTAAATTTGTTTTTCTCTTCTCTGTACAATTTGGAAAAATAGATACTGTTATTAGTTGCATAAGGCTATTGTGCTCTCTACACATCACAATTGTAATTAACAACTGCATTTAACGGATTCATTCTTTGTAACTGTAAATGCTTATATTATGCTCCCGCAATATAGTGCTACTATTTTATCTGACTGTACCCTTTGTGCAATTTCAATAAAGCGCTTTTGAATAATAAAAAAAAAAAATATATATATATATTGAATATGTTCATAGTAATGTCCTCATTTGACAAATAAATGTCTTGGACAGAGATCGCATTAACGCCTCACCAAGCGTCATAGACGCATGATGAGGCGCAATTACTCCCCAGAATAATTGCCAAGCGTAAAAGTACGCTTGGCAATTATCCCCTGTAGTGTGTGGGCTGAGCGGTCCGGAGCGCACAGCAATGGTATGCAGGACATTACACTGGCAGCGCACGGCTGGCACTGCTCAGCTCACACTACAGCGCTGGTAGCCTGTAGAATGGAGCTGCTCCGGGTAGTCGTGATGTCACAGGAGGGGTGGAGCCTCCTGGAAAGGGGCGTGGCTTACTACGCAGTCTCCTCACAGGAAGTAGAACTGTAATGGCTGCCTGCAAGTAGAACGTGTACAGGTACTGTGTGCATACATGTGTATGGAGTTGAGGGGGCTTGATAGGAGTGGATGTGATAAGGTCAGGGAAGACTTGTATGTTACATGGGACTGCATGTCTTGCAGGTGCTGAGTTGGCATGAGGTGTATTTTACATAGGACTGCATGTGTGACAGGTGCTGAGGTGGCATGAGGTTTATGTTACGTAGGACTGCGTGTCTGGCGCGTGCTGAGGTGGCAGGTGTGTGTTACGTGGGACTGCATGTCTGGTGCTGAGGTGGCAGGTGTGTGTTACGTGGGACTGCATGTCTGGCAGGTGCTGAGGTGGCATGAGGTATATGTTACGTGGGACTGCATGTCTGGTGCTGAGGTGGCATGAGGTATATGTTACGTGGGACTGCGTGTCTGGTGCTGAGGTGGCATGAGGTATATGTTATGTGGGACTGCATGTCTGGTGCTGAGGTGGCATGAGGTATATGTTACGTGGGACTGCGTGTCTGGTGCTGAGGTGGCATGAGGTATATGTTATGTGGGACTGCATGTCTGGTGCTGAGGTGGCATGAGGTATATGTTACGTGGGACTGCGTGTCTGGCGAGTTCTGAGGTGGCATGAGGTATATGTTATGTGGGACTGTGTGTCTGGTGCTGAGGTTGCATGAGGTATATGTTACGTGGGACTGCGTGTCTGGTGCTGAGGTGGCATGAGGTATATGTTACGTGGGACTGCGTGTCTGGCGAGTTCTGAGGTGGCATGAGGTATATATTATGTGGGACTGTGTCTGGTGCTGAGGTTGCATGAGGTATATGTTACGTGGGACTGCGTGTCTGGCGAGTTCTGAGGTGGCATGAGGTATATATTATGTGGGACTGTGTCTGGTGCTGAGGTTGCATGAGGTATATGTTACGTGGGACTGCGTGTCTGGTGCTGAGGTGGCATGAGGTATATGTTATGTGGGACTGTGTCTGGTGCTGAGGTTGCATGAGGTATATGTTACGTGGGACTGCGTGTCTGGTGCTGAGGTGGCATGAGGTATATGTTATGTGGGACTGCATGTCTGGTGCTGAGGTGGCATGAGGTATATGTTACGTGGGACTGCGTGTCTGGCGAGTTCTGAGGTGGCATGAGGTATATGTTATGTGGGACTGTGTGTCTGGTGCTGAGGTTGCATGAGGTATATGTTACGTGGGACTGCGTGTCTGGCGCTGAGGTTGCATGAGGTATATGTTACGTGGGACTGCGTGTCTGGCAAGTTCTGAGGTGGCTTGAGGTGTATGTGAAAGAGGACTGCATAAACAGTAAAAACACGTAAAAAATGACAAAGACGCAAATTCAATTAATAAAAAACCTAAAAAAAAAACGCCGCCCCCCAACACAGACACCAAAAAAAATAAAACAAAATTTCTTTTTAAAAAAAGCATTTTACAAAGAAGCAATCATCAAGGATTTGCAGTGTCAGCTGCAGTCTGGCCACTGGGGCTCGGCGGCGGCTGCCACAGTCTGGTCACTGGGGAGAGGGATACATTGTGCGTTAGCCGCAGTCTGATGTCAGCGGTGTTAGCCACAGTGTGGTGGTGGGAGGATTTGGCGGCCGCAGTGTGGTGGTGGGAGGTTTTCGGCGACTGGTTGGGGGGTTGGTGGCGTCAGCTCCAGTCTGGGCAATGCATGATGTAACATCACTATAACTGCCTCAATTTGCTATTTAAACACAGAAGATACTGACACATGATTTTCTGATATAAATAGCGTCTATCAACATTATATACAGCTATGAGTTATATACTTGTATTACTGAAAATTTCATACTCCTTCCCGGCTAAAAATACTCCTCAAAAATAGTAAGAGGAGTATTATTACCCTTCTAGAAATATGTTAGTGCGACCTCTGGTCTTGGATAATGCCATCATATCAATCTGCTTAGTAGACATAAACTGTGATGAATCCAAAGATTTTAATATCACTGACCTAAGTTTACTAAAGTCACTAAACTTCTTCCACATGCCAACACAGACACTTGTTTCAAGTGGTAGAGAAGAGTGATCACACCTATATGTGCCATTTCATGGGTAGTACTCAAAAAGACCTTCACTAGCAGCAGTCTCTTTCATATCACCTAGCCTTTAGTATGGGAGAGATGGACTACAACATAGAATGGCGACTGCCCCCATGAAATACTACTAGCAAATAGAACCCGTCCAAATGTTCCAATGTTGTTAGAGAAGCCCAGGATATAACTCAATACACAGGGCAACTGCAGCATATGTGTAGCATATGCAGAACCAGGTGCTGTCAATAACACTAAAATTTAACCTTTAATAGAAATACTTAAAAACTCCTCAGGTAACATATCCACTTGAATCTACATTAACACAGGCTTAGATAAAAAGAGTACCAAGACCATCCAGTCCACAATGGTGCCTGTGAAGATGGGCAACAGTGGTCTCTTAATTGGAAACTAAAAGGTGCAGTGGCAACCTGGCTCTAAACATATAACAGCGCCCCCATAAAATATCACAAACATGCACCATTTACAGGTCATGAATCAAGCTTCCATGTGATATGAACTCAATTGGACTTGTCATGGACTTTGCAAGTCGCATTTTTCTACTATGGTGACAATTTACAGAGAAGAATAGCCTAAGGATATGTACATTCAGAAAAGCATTATTTGCCAAATCACAATCCTTCTGTGAATCAATGTATCAATCCATGCATTCCCTAGCACTAAAGGCAAGACATTCTATGCTTGGTCCTTGAATTAGCATACATTACAAATTAAACACATGCTGATAGACTAATGTACTTATTGATGCCATATCTATTCTCCTCCGCAGTATAAAATGAAAGAGTGTGTCAAGTCTCTGAAACATTTCACAGTCATAATTTACCTGAGCCCCTCCCTGTTACTCCTGGAGAAACTTAAAAGTCTCATTGTTTTCACCCACAAGAGCGTGTAATGCTTTGATCCCAGACATCACACAGTGCATACATGGAGCAGGGACAGAAAAGACTGCTCTGGGTAATACAGCAGATTTTCCCACCCAATCAGTTCTACGCATATGTTCTGTACAGTATTCTTTCCGGATTCATTTCATAGTTAATTTAAAAGAAAACAAAAACATCCTTAATTCACCCCTAAACATAAAATTTATATACATTTTGATGTAGAAACCTTTGGATAAAACCAGAAAGATTAAAGATAAAAAGGCAGCAGCACTCCAATTCTTGCCAACAAATCTTTATTTGTCAATCATCATAGGTGCGCTAAATATAAACACCCAGATGCAGACTGAAAAAGTCATATTATATAATATTATGTATCCATCCTCCCTTTATTTTAGTTACTCGGTACATTTTTATTTAATTGCTTGAATGCAAACATTAGTACTTCTTGGATTTGTAAAGACATTTGATAAGTGGATCCAGCAGTTCTAAGCTCCATACCAGCTGGAGCACTCTGTTCTGGCTTTCTAACCTTCCTTTGAAACAGAATACATCAGGATTCCAGTGCAGAATTAACATAGTAACAGACACAAAGAGGAATTATGATCCAAATAGTGTCTCCCTCCCACAGCAGTGTTGTAACCATTCCAGACAGAGAGGTCTTTGATAATCTGCTTGCTTCCATTGTCATTTAAAACAATTTACTGTATGTCTTATGCAGTCCACTACGCATGCATTTTGTCTTGCTTTGCTGCAGAACAAAAACTTGTTTTCCTTTGGCCCAAATGTAAACAAATGTCAAAATGATTGTGCTGCGGAAAATGAAACCCCTTTAAAACAAACAACCTGAGTCAATGGTGTAGAGATGGTAAAAAGTAAACAGCAGGTTCATAGCGTTGTAACCACACAGTGAAATACTATGCATAATATAACTATAGAAGTATGTATACAAGACAATATGTATACAAAAAACTATGTATATGGCGTGTACTTTGGCCGTGAGCTTGCCTCACAACCAACGACCAACTCATGCCAAAAACACACAAAAGAACATAACCAGAAGCAAATTCTTACAAGTTCTCCTGGACTACAGCAGGACAATTTAGCAGCACCCTACACACCCCCTGACAACCCTTGGTTGTAGGTAAAAAGCTCATCAAGGAGTTTTGCTCAGTCCCTGACGCACAAAGGTTTCCCCCAACATGTCTTGTGGTACATCTAATCCGTACATTTGCCATGTAGACATAGATGCATGTTATATATTGGCCATGGGACCATCTTGCCCCAATCTGGGTGTATTGGACAATTAACTTGATTTGGTTTTCAACACGGTATCTAAAATTATGTCATACTGAGATTTATGGGTTATATTATGAATGATTAGCAGATTATAGATAGAAAGATATAATTTTAATTGGCATCACACCTACCTAATATTTGCTTTATCCTCTTTATCTTATAAGGTGTTATGTTACAACTGGTATTACAACCATATAGCTAAAATGTCGAGCTTTGTTGCCTTTAGGGTTCATTTAAATTCTCCCGCTTTATCCATCTGATCCAAGGCTCTCTCTCGAAATATATTATATAAATATATATAACAATTTTGATTACGATCATACTGTCAGATAATTTTTTTTGGGTATGTTTTTGGCCGAAGTTTAGTGTCTATTTCTTTAGGGTATCTGATGCCATCTGCATCCCCATGTCCCATGCTTTGTTCTCACACATTCAGTAATGCATTGTCACCCCCATGTAATATTTCTCTTCACACAGCTTGCACCCATAAGCCCCCCTTTCTTCCTCACCCCAATGTCCTCTTCACACAGCTAGCAGCCCCCAGGTCCCCTCCTTCTTACACTACATGCATCCTTGTCTGCCCTGTTCACAGCAACCTGTATCATCTTCCAGGACAACTACGTATTGATGCTATTTTCTACAGAGGTGTAACTATAGCCGTAGCGGCTGCTACGGGGCCCATGAGCTGCAGGGGCCCGCGGCACAGTCATGCCTAATGTCACTTCCATAGTGCAGCGCTCCTGGCCCCTGCTATACGGCACAACAGGGGCCCCGCTTGGCCCCTCTCCGGCTCCCTCTGAATTCCCAACACTACCCTCTGTCCCCCTCTCTTCCTGAACTCTGGAGGAGCTGGAAGAGCCAAGGTGAGCCACCATTTTGGAGAGAAGGAGAGAAGAGACAGGGAAGACCTGAAGTCCACTTCTACACCAGAGGGTGAGTATATAAGTTTATTATTTCTAAAGGGAGGCCGCTGCCGGGGCAGGTTATGCGTACAGGGAGGCCGCTGCCGGGGCAGGTTATGCGTACAGGGAGGCCGCTGCCGGGGCAGGTTATGCGTACAGGGAGGCCGCTGCCGGGGCAGGTTATGCGTACAGGGAGGCCGCTGACGGGGCAGGTTATGCGTACAGGGAGGCCGCTGACGGGGCAGGTTATGCGTACAGGGAGGCCGCTGACGGGGCAGGTTATGCGTACAGGGAGGCTGCTGACGGGGCAGGTTATGCGTACAGGGAGGCCGCTGACGGGGCAGGTTATGCGTACAGGGAGGCCGCTGACGGGGCAGGTTATGCGTACAGGGAGGCCGCTGACGGGGCAGGTTATGCGTACAGGGAGGCCGCTGACGGGGCAGGTTATGCGTACAGGGAGGCCGCTGACGGGGCAGGTTATGCGTACAGGGAGGCCGCTGACGGGGCAGGTTATGCGTACAGGGAGGCCGCTGACGGGGCAGGTTATGCGTACAGGGAGGCCGCTGCTGAACATATCATACATTTTATTAGGAAGGGAGGCCACTGATGAGAAGGGGGGGGGGGGGCAGTCAAAAGTTTGTTATTGAACCATTCACCACCGATTGTGTACTACGTGTCTGGACGTAGATACTGTGCTCATCTCTGGTCCTAAAGGATAATACAGTGAAACTCATTGCATTTTCTAGCAAATCTGCAAAAACACAACAACAAAAAGCTTTTACTGCTAATGGAGAAGCGCTACAATTCCTTCTTGATGTTCTACAAGCAGTCAGGCTGCATGAACAAGCAATGACGGGGTCTATTGTGATAGAAACATCTAAGGTCAAGGAAATTATTCAGCAACCACAGGCATGCACTCATCAAATCTCCCTTTCTACTAATGAGTGACCCACTGGAGACAGAAACTAAACAGATAGTCTTTCATAAAACCTTAATTCTCCTACCACCCGCAGGAATTGGACTGGCCAGTAGAGGACAAAGGCAGCAATAAGCCCCATAGATACCTCATTTACCACCTTATGGAATAAACACATACAAAGCCAAGTGGGTAAAAAAACCTCAAAAATGTCAATACCAACAAGTCAATGTTGGATGGACTGATCAACTTACTATGAGTAAGCGGCCCCCGACTCTCTCCTGATGCTGAATATCCAGGGTGGGGAAAAGGAGCGATTGGGCAAGTTGGGTTTCAACATGAGACAGTGGTTCCAGTACCTGCTCCCTATTAAAATAATAGAAAACATGTAGTCAGCATGAAATTAAAACATAGATCTGTATGAAATATAATATAGATCCCATTACAGGACCCATGAAGATCAATAAGGCCTTTTATATAGCCACAATAAAATCTGTGTACATAACCAGTTCTACATTATGTGCAGAGCACTTGAAAAACATCTTTCATCAGTCATAATAAGAATTTTTAGGGCCAAGTTTCCCTAGCAATATACAACAGCTACATTTTTATTGTTCAATAACAGTTTTATTTAGAATGCACATTGACAATTAAGGTACGTTACAGCAAGTGTATGAAATGTAATGATATTGTTAAGATGAATGGTTAGGTTGACAAGATTAGATGCATTTTGATATCAGATATTTTTGAAGAGAAAACTCAGAAAACTGGAGCAATCCAAAAAGGACCGTAAACAATAACTCAATTAACCCAGTACAAACAACATAGGGACACAAGACAACATACGCAATAGGACAGGAAGGGAAGTGGGTGGAGGGGAGGGAAAGTAGAGAGACACCCTAGATCTAGGAGTATAATTTTTTTAAGATGCAGGACACTGGTCATTTAACCAAGCTTCCATAGCTGGTAGGGTTCTAAAAGTGATCCAGGGACTCCAGGTATTATGGAAAAGGTCATGTTTACCTTCTTCTTTAGCCTTCAGTTCCTCCATGTGTAGAACCGCTACATTTTTAGGCAATTATTAACTTATATTTTACAAAGTTCTTATTAATGCATCACTAAAACAATTTAGCTAATGGCATAGTGGGCCACATTTACTAAGGGCCATTCACCAGTTTTCTGTCGGACTTTTGCATATTCTTTTTAGAGCAAACTGCTTGCACAGGTATTTAAGAATGGTCTGTACCACATTTGTGCCCTTTTGTGGCGCAGCTGCCCTAGGCACCATGCAACCCAAATTAGGGGACGTTCTGGTGCTCATTGGGACCATGCGCCAGATTTATGATTAAAAGTCTGACAGAATTGTGTTGCATGTGCCATGTTAAAGGTGCAACCAAAAAAAACCCCAAGGGTCAGAGATGCGCAGGGGGCCCCAGATTCCTGCAGAACATGCACCGGAAATCCTGAATCTGGCCCCTTCTGCACACTACACAGGCAAACTGCGTTTAGTGCAGTTTGCACAGTTGTTAGTAAATGTACCCCAGTCTGTCTGGTTCTACATTTTATATATCCCTACATATTAAGGATTCCAGGATTATTCACTTTACTATAGAAGGTTAACTACCAACACAATATTAGGTTTCACATAAAAATGTAATACAACTGACGCGTAATAGCCACCATATGACTGATATTGGATCCTGAAATGTGGACATCAGCTGACAAATGCCACCCTCAAGTTCATGTTATTCTGCATTCCAAAAATTCTACTCACCCATTCTATCTAAAGTAATGGAGTACCATCTGTGAACTGCACTTGAGAAATGCCACAGAAATGGAATACGCAGCTGCGTCGCGCAGCACAGAAATGAAAGAAGAATTCTACAATCCCACAGTGTGATGCTACAGTGCCTATGGAAATATTTTGATTTACTAACTCATGAACATTTAGGGTTAGGCTCTCTGAAATGTATACTGCTAATACCACAAATGCCTCAACAGATTTGGTTTCCATTTTTATGGTCAACATGGATTGTAGAAATAGAACTTTAGAGTAATGTTGTTGTCCAAATAGCTGGGGGTGGGGCTAGAAGCAACATACCTTGCTGGGGGCAAATATTAATTTTGTGGGGCGGGGGGAGGCTGTGGATGACATCTATTGCTTTGAAGGTAATGGGACCATTAATTTATGGGGGGGCGGGGCTTCACTCACATCCATTGATGGGGGTGGTGGGGGGGACATCCGTTGCTTTGGTGGGACTGGGGTGGAATATTAATTTCTGGGGGGGGGGGGCTGTATATGACATCCATTGATGGGGAGATAACGGGAACATTCATGTCTGGGGGATTCGATTTTTGAAAGGGTTGAGGAGAACATCAAATTGCTGGGAGGCTTTGGGGGACACCAATTACTAGGAGGGGATGGGAGGGCATCAATTAGTGTGAGAGGCAGGAAAGACATCCATTGTGGAGAGGGCTGCACAGAACATGAATTTCTGCGGGGCTTTGGGGAACATCAATTTCTTTGGCATTGATAATTGCTTGGGGTGTTGTTGGGACATTATATACTGGAAGGTCGTGTGGGACATTACTTAATGAAGGAGACTTATGATGGTGATGCCAGGCCTGATGGAGAAAGATAGAGAAAAGCTACAGTCCGAGGACTCATCACCTGCAGGTGATGGATGGAACAGATAGGGATTTCTCCTGAATTTTCAATAGGTTTTGGCGGGAAACTTATTTGAGGGGGTCATGTACAGGAATGGTCACTACTGTCAATTTAATACAAATGCATTGGGGCCCATGCCCTGCATCTCTTACCACTCTAGCTACGCCCCTGTTCTGATATAATTAAAATTGTGCAGAACTTTATCTGAATATATATGTAAATATATATTGTAATATTATGTTCCCAATGCATGCATGTATGGTATGCTCACACATGAGGGATTCACTGTTAATTTTCATTGCGTGATGGTATAGTTTATGGATGGCTAGGGTGAATGATTAGATGAAAACCTGCAACATAAAATGAGATGCAGCAGCTTTTTTAAAGCATGTGAATTCTATATGGCAGGACAGAACTGCCATATCACCTGTATAGATAGATAACACAGGATCACAACATTCACAATAGGTCATGCACAGACTACATTCTCCAATCATAGGACATGCAGACAATGTTCACAAACAAAAAAAAAAAAAAAAAGAGACTTCCAGGCTATCCATTCCCATGTGGCTGTGTAGAGTAAATCTCTGAATGCTGTTCCATATACTATAATATTCAATCATTTATTTAAAACAACTGTGACAGCTTAGGCTGTGTTCAAATTTCAGGGGGAGGGGAGTCGACCCTGGGCAACGTGTCGCACTGTATAACAATATGATGGGATACGTCTGTGCCATATGTTTTAAGGACACGTATGGCAAAAAACGAGATGTGAACCCAGCCTTCGTAAACTGTTGTTACTTTCTACTACAATACTGCTAAGCTAGCTCAAAAGGAAACAACCACACTTTACTGATATGTGCAATATCCAAGAGCCTTAGGCTAGTCTGATGGCTGTAATACAGCATCATACCTTATATTACACTCATGATGAATAAACATGTACACAGTCATGGCACACAAGCTTACAAAGCACTTTACAGAAATCAGACAAGAGAAGGAAAACGTCATCATGCCCCACAGAAAGAGAATTCCTGAACTCCAGTTCACCATTGGTGCAGGTGGGAAGCAAGACTCCATTTATTATCAGCCAGGTGGGTATTAGGAATCTCTATTAAAAGTGTTCTAAACTATAAACTAGTACTGTACAGCTCATCACTATGAAAATGGATCTGCAGTGGAGAAACAGACAGAACATATGGGCCCCATTAACAAACACTGCATCTGTTGGGAATAAATGAAACACTGGTTGCATGGATATGACTAGTGCACCAAGAATAGAAAGTCTGACCTGCTGTAGTATGAGAAGTAAGCATATGGCCTGGTGACTGCACCCATCTAGGATTGAAGGGTGGGGCTTTAACAATCCCTGTAATGTCAACAATTGTCAGTTGAATACATGTTCACCAGAAACAGCTGCACACTCACATGGTAGCGGAGTCAAACGCAACTATGGATAAAACAGAGAATAGTAAAACATGGAAATGACATATCAGCAGCACACTATGCTTGTATGGCCTAGTACACACTTTCCAATAATGACAGATAATCACTTCCAATTTGTTCCTACAGATGACTGAAGATGATATTCATATTTCACAATATCCTGCCTTATTGTGTTACGGTGTACTTAATTACTTTGTAACATAATCATTGATTGCAAGTCTGTATAGTGGATATTTCTCACTAACTTACAGAACTTATGAAGCTACAGAAAAATATAGTGAAAAAGAAAGTACAATAAATTTGTGAATCTGAAAACAATCTAGGAAAGCCTAAATATACCTTTTGTTTTATGTTAGAAGCAGCTTCTGGGCATCGGTGCAAAACTCGGGGAAACATGCAAGACCAAGTCTCATTCTTTATTACACAAGGATGCCATTTGTCTCTTACCAGCTGCCATACTTCCGCCTTAGAGCAACTGTAGAGGCCCTCTCATTTTAAACAAGGGCTGTCATGTGAAGAACCATTTTTGACAAAAGGCTTTGGCTATTTAGACTGCAGTATTCTGCATCCATTCCTCCAGCATAAGAAACTAGCTGAAGTCATCTGGTTTCTGATTAGAGATGAAAGGATCCGATGGTCAGGTTCAGCCACCTGACCCGGATTGGCTGTCCTGGCTGATCATAGCCATAGTTGCTTTGGCCGTCAATTTACTGGATTGGCAGTTTGGCTGCCAGTATGTCCGGGTCAGACAGCAAAACCTGAACGCTGAACCCCTCATCTCTATTTCTGATGCATTTTGGGCCGCACAGACTTTGCATTGCAGAGATTGAAATCCACCAGATCCGTGGGGAATGCGGTGGATCAAAAATCCAGAGCGGATACGTTTTTTAATGCAATGTGAGTACAAGGCAGTCCCCGACTTGCAGATAACCCTAGTTACAGACAGACCTCTCTACCTACGGTGACCTCTGAATGCTGGTAAGTTACTGCACTAGTTCCAGGCTGCAATGGTCTACAGTAAAGCATCTGCAGTGCAGCTTTATTCTTAAACTGTCACAGGGATAAGAATATTTGTCTGGATTGTTCCAACTTACCTAAGAATTCAACCATGAGAACAAACCTACAGAACCCAACTTGTTTGTAACCCTGTCTGTATATGATTTGGATACAGCCCATGCACTGCACTGTATTTTCCACAAGCAAATCTGTGTTTGATGTAATTGGGTAATCTTAGTCAAGGTTACATGGAATGTGTCCAAAATTATAAAACTAATAAATCCAAAAAACGTTATTTTCAGATTGTCTATTTCTTTGTCTGTGTCTTCCAGCATTATAGTTGACTCATTGGGGATCTTTGAAGAGGTTTCTAGATGTGTTTTGCACAGATAGGAGGTATAAATCATCTATTGTCCATGGTGTTATCTTCTATTGTAATCTGTCTTGTCTGATCATGTCTGTCTGTCTTGTCTGATGTAAATGAGGTGACTTGTATACAATTGCTATACAATTAGCAAGAGGCAATATTAAAGGAAATCCATCATAATGAACCATGATAAACAAGGAACACTTACTCAGATCCAATCACTGTTACTCATATTTGTTATTCATGGCCTCTTCCTTCTAAAACCATTAAAATTATATGAATGAGTGTGAAGGAATAGTGGGGGCGTTAGAGCCCCTGTGTAACACCCTCTGAATCTGCAGCACCGAGGTGCTCTGGTAACACCCACAGGAGCCCTTCAGGCTAATCAGCATAATTTTAAAAGTTGATTTTATAAGGAAGGAGGCAGTGGATAACAAATGCCACAGTCACAGTCCATGGATTTATGTTTCAGTGTACTTTGTTTTTATCAAGCTAGATTTGGATGGTAGATTTCCCTTTAGCCTACTGGCAATGACTACTGTCTACTAATAACAATCATAATTGTAAAAAACAATTGTACATGGTCCTATGTAGAAGTCTAATGTCATTTTTTTTTTCTTCAAAGAGACCAGACCCCCACCAATACCCTGTGGCTAATGTCCACAATATGCCCAGTCTCTAATGCTCTTCTCTTCTTAGATCTTGGAATAATTTCCTACTGTCAAAAACAGACAGGGCACTCATATTGGCAAACTATTTTACCTGTAATGACATGTACAAAAGCATTACCATCTTTTCATTTATATTTCCAACTTCAAATACATTTAGCACTCTAAGCGTACATTATATGTGAAAGTGGACATATGGATAGGTTGTTGTTCTTTTAGGAATGTAACTAAATTACTACATATGAAACACACTTTTTGGCATCAGTGCTAAAGAGCTCAGTGGTTTGGAGATCTGTAAAAAATATAGACCTAAATTTGAAAGGCTTAATTGTGGTTTAGTAATGCTATTTTTACAAGCCAAGCAGAACAGAATCTTCTCTCAATGAGGAATATGGTTATTTAAAAACATATTATAGCTGTAATAGTTTTATATCAAAGCACCAATACAAAATATATAGATAAAGGATTAAAAGGGTTTCTGCAGGAAGAGTGCAGGGAATAGGTCTGTGCTAGATATTGCATAGAAAATCATCTTTCAGATCACATGCTTGTGAGGAAGTATGGCTGTAGACACAATAAGAATTTTGTTACAAGACATATGGTTACTCAGTATGCAAGACCAAGTGCAATGACACACATGCCTGCTATGCCAGCTACTTGTGAGGGTAGCATTGCTGTGCAATGGTGAGCAAGTGCCAAATGTGTAAACTATTTTCAATAGACCAACACCAAGAATACAAACCAAAAAATAAAAGTAACAGATAGAATTGTACCATGGTCTGCATTGCTTTAAAATAGGCTTTAAAGATTCACCAAGACACATACAACATCTTAAAATCTTTAAAAAGGGAACCTGTCATGAGGATTGGGGTCCACAAACCACCATCAAACAGCTAGCCAAGGAAGAAATGGGATCACTACCATATTCCTGGGCCAATAAGCACTAAGCAGAAATAGAACTTTGATGCTGTTTGCAAATGACCACTAAAAAGTCACACGGGCAGAAAATATTAGGTTTGCCCATTTTTGGCTTAATCAATTTGCTATACTCCAGGTACATGCCAATCCGCTGACTATAATGGATATTGGACTGCAGGCTTCTTTTCGGTGTGTTGCTAAATCAGAATATAGAAGTACATCATTGTGATCCTGTAACCATCTGTATAACAGATTTAGGCCCTAAAGTTGTCAATCTTCATGAGAGATTATCTTTGACAGAGACTGTGGCACAGAGGACTGCCATACCGATAATGCAGCTACTTAAAAGTTGCTATGTAAAAGGTCACTAAGGTTTCTCCTGAACATGGGTCACTTATTCTGAGCATCTAGTAAACTGAAACAGGACACATAATACTGCCCAGTGATGTTAGTAAATACCCGAATTGTTGGGAACTACATGCCCCAGAGTCAGTTAGCGATGCATTTTTTTAGTCTGCATACAAAGTACCTGTTGCAGCAATGAGGACGCAATCACACTGGATGTTTTTACATGCACTGCAGAAGCGCATGTGTTTTAGATTGAACACATACGTTTGACATGTTACCATGTGTTTGGCTGGTTTGAAAGTTTAAGCAGTTGCAAAAATGCATTCAAACCAGCCAGATACATGGTAACATGCAAAAATGGATGAGTTTTTAAAACGCAAACGCTACATGTGACCACACCCTGATAGTTTTAAGTAAAACATAAACAAAAGAATATAACAGAACCCTCCTAAATGGCAGATTATGGACTACTGATCTACAGTAAATCAAATATTGCGGTTCAAATACTACTTACAGGTCCATGAAATCAAGAATAGAAACACAACAGTAACAGGGAACCATAGTTTGCAGTGTTATCCTCAGTATAGCATCCATTTGTAAGCTAGAGCAATGGATTGGGTTTGAATGTTCAAAAGCAGCAGTTGACACCCACTATAGAGAACATTGCACATTTGACAGATGCTCGGCATGTTGTGTACGGTAATCTCTGAATCTATTCAGTCCAAATTAAGGTTTTTACATTTAAAGGAGTGGATGATATGACCAATATGCTACAAGCAATTCAGCAATGCAAACAACAAAGCTGTATTTTTAGATGCAAGTGAATATTTTAAGAGTTGCCAGGGAAATGCTACACTAAAAGCAAATAATTATTTTTGCACATTATTTGAGACAATATGTACATGTAGTAGATGCCATTTAATGAGAACTCTTTAATTTTCTATGTTTGAAGTCTTAAACATTCTTGGATCTTATGAGGAGGAAGTCTCTGGTGTCCTGCTTTTGATATAGCTTCTGTGTCTGTACTGAAGCTTTAATAGGCTTTTCTATTGTAACTAAATAGTAACATAAATGAGACTTAATAAGTCATTTATTAGATTCTCAGCTAGAAATAATTCAGAGGACAAGTGCCCTGCAGGGCATGACTAACCAGATATTATAACAAACCAAACTCCATCCCCATTTGCATTCTGCCACACTATGCAGTGTTCACTTGTAGATAAAGCTTTTCATTTACTTTATCATTTTACATTGTGGTAATCTGGTTACACAGTCTTACTGTTTCCTCAAGCAGATGACTGATAGGTAAGGCCACAAACATCTCTGTAGTGCCCATGCTGACAGCAGTATACAGAAAACATGAGCCCTTTGTTGGCCACTTTTCCTGTTGGCCACATATTCTATGCCAGTCTGACCTAACCCACAGCTTTATCAATCACTGAGGTAATGTAAGTTATTTTATGATGGTGGTGCCAGATCATGGCCATCTGAATGAGCCCCTATGGATTCCCTTCTGCAATTCCAGGGGACTGTATAGTTTCAGTATTTTTGGTTGTAACTCCTCTTGCTCACTCCATGCATGTGCAGGATTTACCAGACCAAAGCTAGAATCGCTGAACTGAACTTAGCATGTCCACTCAGTCCAGCAATCCTTGGTTCGATCAGGTAATCCCACACAAACACAAATCAAGTTTGTCAGAACAAACTGTTAATGGGTAATGGGTTTTAAAGGGAACCTGCTGCCTGTATTTTCATAAACCTACAGCTTCTTCAGGTAGGTTTCCTTTTGGGGGCCACACAACATTGAGGGAGACTTATTAATCTGTCAGAGGGAAGCATGAAAAGGAGATAAATACGGAGGTAGTTGGAGCTGCCCCTACCCCCATGTGACTCGCTTAACTGTCTAATATACTTTTATATAGAACTAAAACTAATACAGACAAAGGTATTTAAAGTCATCATTGCAGAGGCTAAAAATTACATTCCTGGTGACAGTTTCCCTTTGACCCCTTTTCGATGTGTATGGAGAGGAATCACTGGAAAGCCCCCTCCACACAATTGTCCGGAACACCAATTTTTTTTGTCAATTTGCAACTCCTAAAAATAAAAAAATTGACAGTCTCACAAAAGGTTTCAATGTAAACTTCATCACGTCCTGAAAAATGTGACACTTTACACAACTTCATACACCAAAGTATGAAAAAGTTTGGCATTAATTGGAACAAAAAGTGAAAGGTGGAGCCCACAAGAATATAGCACTGATGTGGGTTTTTTGCCTATTTCATCACATTTGGAATTAGACATTTGGGTAGAAAATCCACGTTTTCTTCCCATTGTCTGCTGAGTGATCAAATAAAAAAGCCAGGCCATGTTGTCCACTCCCAAGCACCATTGTGTATTATCTTTATATAATGTATACATGGAATTACTGTAGCAATAGGCTCCAGGGAGCCAACTATGTAAGCTAGACATTTCATGCTGAGCTGCAAAGGGTAGTGAAGAGACCTGCCAAAGATGACAAGTATATCCACCACTCAACACTTTTCACAAACAAGTGCTTCTTTGTAACCAAACTAACCAATGGTCACAAAAAAATAAATTGCATGTTGTGCAGGGATCTGTACGGAGGATGTTCTCTAGACTTTTTCCACTGTACAAAATCTTAGACTTGGCTACAGAAGCCCAGGCCATGTGACTGTCATTATTCTCTGCTACCTGTGTACTGTATAAGTGCATGCGCCTCCAAGCCGGCTTTACAGCTGCTTCAGACCGTCATCATTAAGGAAGCCTGGTTGTATAGCTTTAGCTGTACAATATCATCATCCCTTAGTCAAGAAAAGAAAACAAACCTCATGAAAGAGCAACAATTGGTGAGAGATTTAGCACCAAATATCTCCTCTGTGTCAATGACAAGCCCCCTTACTTACAACAATAGGTCCCAATAAGGTTACATTGACGTGTCTTTTTACATTTAAGTGTTTACACCAGGAAAGTTCCACCAGTACACATTGAAAAGGTCCATATACATTTACTGTCAGATGAAGACCTCGTTTTGGCCTCCATTTGAAACATTGTATACAGCAGGAAACAGTTTACACCTGTATACCTGCTATTAAAAAATGTATAAATTTAGTGAAGGCCTTATGGGAGATGGATACCAATGTATGCCATCCATCTCCAAAACAGAGACCATGGGTGAGCCCCTATGATGCAACTGTCCATACATAGAGACATTCTAAACATCGGCAGAAGCAGATCAACGCCCACTGCTAATTTTCACTCCCCCTACTGCTTTTAAGGTAGGACAGACAAAATAATGCACTGCATAGGATACTTTGAAGGTATTGAATATTCCATGCCATGTACTGGAAAGCGGGAAAATCCAAATGCAGTGAAAATTGTGAAAAAACGCACTTGTGACATTTTCTTGTGGGCTTGGATATTACGGCTTTCACTGAGCACCCCAAATGACATGTCTACTTTATTCTTTGGGTTGGTACGATTACAGGGATACCAAATTTGTATAGGTTTTATAATGTTTTCATACATTTACATTAAAACCTGTACAATTTATTTTGCCATCTTCTGGCGCTAATAACTTTTTTTATACTTTGTTGTACGGGCTGTGGGTGGTGTCATTTTTTGCGACATTTGATATTATTTTCAATTATATCATTTTCAGGACTGTACGACCTTTTGATCACTTTTTATAGATTTTTTTTTATATTTTTCAAAATGGCAAAAGAGTGTGGCGCTATTTTCCGTTACGGGGTTAAACACATTGAAAAACCGTTAATATATTTTGATAGATCGGGCATTTTCAGATGCGTGGATACCTAATGTGTTTATGATTTTTACTGTTTATTCATATTTATGTCAGTTCTAGGGAAAGGGGGGGTGACTTGAATTTTTAGGTTTTTTTTATTATAACCCTAGGTTGTCTGATCGATCCTATCATATACTGCTATACTACAGTACGGCAGTATATTGGGATTTTCCTCCTCATTCACTACAATGTGCTATCAGCACATTGTAATGAAGGGGTTAAAACGAAATAGCCTCGAGTCTTCAGAAGACCCGAAGCTACCATGGAGACGGATCACCGCTCCCCGATGACGCCCATGCGCCGCTATCTTTTTGAGGCTGCTGGCAGCTTTGCCGGCAGCGATCGCTGTAATAACACCCGCGATCGGTGTTAGCAATATGCAGCAAAGACTTACTGGCTATGGAGAGGGCTCAGCCCGTGAGCCCCCTCCATGCGGCGAGACCCAACCACCGCCATGAATACACGGCAGGCGGTCGTGAACCAGTTAAGTAGCTTTTTGACAAAGTCATAATTACTGCAACATATTTGCTGTGGACAACCCACAGTGATTCTTAGTAGATCCAGAATTTTTTATTGATTTATGGTCAGTTTTATTTGGGGATGTCAGTAAGTATTTTATTGTGTGATCCATCCTTTGTTATGCATCTTGCATTACACAAGACTATGTTCAAAAAATCCCTAGAATGCCGTTCCCACCCTTGGAAATGTCTTTTGCACAGTACCACCAACACCCTCAAATAGGGTAGAAGAATTTCAGACGGTCTCATATTTCATGCATGAAAAAGTGATAATAGACCCTTTTATACGAGCTATAAATTCTCCTTATCAAAGTATTAAGATTCAACTGAAAAACACATGGATATTATACTGGGACCTACAATAAATATCCTAAAATAAATATAAGGTGAAGAAGGTTCACCAGAAAATAACATAATGGTAGTGGTTTATTAGGTTAATTACCGTTGACAGGTTCCCTTTAGGACTGCCACACACCGAGTGGAATCTAGCTACTGGAACATGTCATCATGTAAAAATGACCTTCCTGATGACAGGTTGTCTTTCAGGTCTCCAAACAGATTAGAGCAAAGTTAGCCTACAAACATTGGGTAAAGAAGGATTAGGCATGTTGAATTTCAACAATAATATGGAAGTTGGTAGAGGAATACTTCTTCTCGTTTAAAACAACTGCAGAACGAACCAAGTATACAATATGCAATTTAGATGCGTATTAGGGTGGTCTGGAAAAAACTGCACACTATCAATATTTTATTGTATGTACTTGCCCTAGAATGTCAGCACAATGTCAGGGATAGGTTGATAACAAAGTCTACTTGTTTTCCCCCAGGTTCAGAATTATATCAGTGATGATGGATTTAGTAGAAAGCTTTCTGGACAGATAAACACTGCCCAGCTTTGTGCTCTAGCAAGACTGATAAAGGCCTAAAGCACTATTTATAAAGGAACAAGGTAAGCATGAATGACCTCTGCAGACATTGTGCTGACTCACCCGTCCCATTATCCCATTATTCTAATCACAAGCACACCAGACTGTATGGAGAGAGCAAACTTGCCAAAACTTTCTGAAAACTTCCAGTATCTCCTACAATCCATATACAGGTCCATCAGAAACAGGAATGAAATCAATGGAAATATTTAAAAGCCCATTACTGTGAAGATCATACTTACTGCTAGAGAAAAACTGTACATGTCACAGAGTGACCAGGATTTTTAATCCCAGGCAAAGTTATGTTGGGGGCCCCAAATACGTAGCAACAAAGAAAGTCAGGTATTTGTGTATAATTTCACCTTTCTGCTACTAATGGTTTTTAATCTTGCACCAGACTTTGACCCTTAACCTGACTGCATTAGTCCCATTTAACTAGCAAACTTTGCTATTTCTTATCTAATGGTATTGAATACTTATCCCCATATCAGGCTTATTGTCTATAGGACCACAAAGACAATGTGTTCTGGAAACTCCTTTGTCAGTTAGATTAGATTTTGTTATGTCCTTTTTCTAAATTCAAGCCCATACACATTAAAGCCAATCAATTTTATTAGGTAGGAGTAGCTGGCAATCTGATCTTTTGTTCCCCATTGTCTGCACCATTTCAAAATCTGTAACAGGGCTCTTGTAAAGGGTTGAGACTGTTGGGACTTAAAGTAGTTCATCAATTTCACCACTTAAAGGGACGGTCCTTATTATGTATTGATAGAAGTATCATTTTAAGTAATAACTGCTTGCTAGTCTGCCTTTTAATTTCCAGTTTAGACAGGAACAGCAACATTTGAAAGAAAAAAAGGTTTTAACATAATTAAATGAGCCCAAAGTTCTCTGCAGAGCACCTCCAAGCTCCTCGGTCTTAATTTATTCGCTGCTCTCGTCTTGCCTCCTATTCACACTAAGTGCAGAGAGCCGGTCTCTGTACTAGTGTGGGCGAGGCCGAAGGCAAGATTAGAGCAGTGAATAAATTAAAAAGATGGACAAGTTTGGAGGTGCTCTGCAGAGCACCTTAGGCTCTTACATTTTTTTAAAAACTTTTTTCTTTTAAATGTTGCCATCCTAAACTGAAATCAAATCAGATAAGGATAGGGCCTAACAGGACAGAACAGTTTTCAGCCAATTTCACGGTTGTGTGCATCTGCCCTAAACCCATGCTTCGCAACCCTACAGTTTCTGACTGTAATTAACCACCTGTTTGGACACCAATTATTGAGAAGCTCAGCTTACCCTGGTCGGGAGGTAAGAGTTCTCCTTACGGAGACTGCCAATTAAAGGAAACCTACCATTTCAAATGGTAGGTGTAAGCTGTAAACACCGAGCACCAGCTCAGGGTGAGCTGGTGCCGGTGCTTAGTTTCGTTAGTGTTAAAACCGCGGTATCGCGGTTTTAACACTTTTTAAACTTTATAGCATAAACTGCTTCGGTGCTGCGTGCGCACGATCGTGCGCGCGCCTACATAGGAAATGGCGCAGGCGTTGCGCGCGCACGGTCGCGCGCAGCGCCGAAGCGGCTTCTGCTATAAAGTTTAAAAAGTGTTAAAACCGCAATACCGCGGTTTTAACACTAACGAAACTAAGCACTGGCACCAGCTCACCCTGAGCTGGTGCTCGGTGTTTACAGCTTAAACCTACCATTTGAAATGGTAGGTTTCCTTTAAGGATACCATGAAGCGTGTGGAGTTTTCTAGCCATGGAGGCTCCACAAGAGAGATTCTGGGAAAATATGCATAGTTTTCCAGGATAGGATGAGGAAAACCACGCCACTTTTAGCTACCTTGTAAAACAGCTCCCTTGACATCAAGAATCACCTACAAGAGGCCTTATTACATGATGTCTGTGATTGGGTCTCCTCAATAAGGAACTGGCTTGGCTGGGTGAGAGACTTGTGACTAGGGTCCAGAAATAAGACCCAATCAGGTGGAAACAGTGCTGTCTACAGTTGGGAGTCTGTTCCTTCTGGAATAGATACACTGGCTTGATGTCAAGGGAGCTGCCTTACAAAGTAGCTAAAAGAGGTGTGGTTTTCCTTATCCCATCCTGGAAAACTTTGCATATTTTCCCAGCTTACCCTGGGGCAGAGAAACAGGAACTATATGTGGTTTAAGAACCAGAGAGAGGTCATTTTGTAGTTGGAAAACATATTCTGCATTTTATAAAATACACACATTCCATACAACTCCCTGGTAAAGTATTGTTATAAGTCAGGGCTGGGTTTGTATCTTTTAATTTGCCTCCAATACAAACAGAAATCAGCATACATAGGAAACCTGTAAATGCACACAGACCTAAATCAGCACACACATCCGTCCCAATGGCTAGCACAGGGCAGCTACTGGAAGCCCCCTACTGTTTTGTTACTTCTCATCCTTATACACAAGGAAGACTAGTAAATAAAAACCAAAATACCTTAGTCATTTCCACAGAGGCAAAGTTAGACAAGAGTGAGTGCTAACAGAAAGGCTGTAAATGCCTGATGCAGAAAGTGTCGCATAACACAAAGATACTTCTTTTATTTAGGACTCACAAGAATGACACAAGAATGACAATATGAATGACTGTGGGATGACTATGATCCATTAAATGGTAGTGCATTTGATGTGTGGGTCACTGTGTCCGAGCCCCATTCATCCACTGAAGTGAATTGGTTCCAACTCCTTCACTACAATTTGGCTGAAACTAACTAAACATAGTTATTTTTGTTTAAAGAAAAAAATAGAAGATGAAAAAAAAGTTCAAGTCTGACGATGAGACTTCTTTCCTTACAACATCAATAGTTTCCGAACAAAAGACTTGCAGAAAGCATGGAACCAAGCTATGTGCACACAACTATATATGGACCATCATAAAGGTCTATTGAGCATTTACTAAAAACTTCACTATATGCAGTTCGCCTGTGTAGTGTGCAGGGTGCACCAGATTCAGGATTTCTGGTGCAAGTTCATGAATTTGGCCCCCTCTGCACTGCTCCGACAGAGTGCACCAATTTTTTTTTTTTTTTTTTTTTTTTTTTTTGGTGCACCTTCTCTAACATGGGCGTGTGACACATTTCTGTTGGACATTGTATGATAAATGTGGCACATGGTCTGACTGTGCACCGGAACGCCCATTTCAGTGATGAATTTGTGCGAAGAATAGCGCAGCCTCAACACAAAAGGGTCACGTGCTACACATATGTGGTGTGGACACTTCTTAAATACCTGTGCAAGCAGCTTGCGCATAAAAGAATGTGCAAAGTCTGCCAGAAAACTAGTGCAAGGTCCATGGTAAATGTGCCCCAGCGTTTTTTTTTACATGAAATCCAGGGGCTTCAACCACTTTTACAACACCTCAAACTGAAGATATGAGCTGCTGTCATTGCAGCATGGTAGTAGCTTATACCATCTTCTGTTATATGTACCAACAGTACCATAAAACATGTAAACACAGTTATGTTCCAATTCATCGGTAAAAGCTAAAGCAAAATTACATAATTTCATCAAGTGTCTGCTGGACATCACCAAATAAAAGAAATGCCCTGTTTTGTTGTTTGCAATTATCCCTAACCTTTAACCTTGATGGACAGTTTTCGTTTTCCAGCGTATGCAGTGCTTTTCTGGGAAATACTCAATTCTGCATTTTGTCATCCAATGACCCCATACACAGGCTAGTAACGCGTGCGCACCAGAATTGTTGTATTATCAGATGTCCAACTACAGAATGGTTACATTTCCCTTCTTTTTTTTAAATATCCTGCAGTACAGACTAAAATGTGCCTTTTGTCAGAGAACACTCCTCTCAGTTTTCCCTTGGGGCATGTCTGTTAACACACCTACGGTGATTTAGTGATGACACAGGCTGAATCATAATGCACAGTCTGTTATTATACATTATCGTTGGAGGGGTCATAAAAACAAAATGTTTAATCATTTCCAGCTGCAGATTAAAATTATTACGGGGAATTTCACAATGAGCTCTCCAACCATCTGAGTACACAACACTTCATGTACTTTATGTGATAGCACAAATGAGAAACTAGAACATGCTTTAAAATTGGATGCATATATATGGGTTACATGAGGAATGTGTGTGGAACATTTAGAACACTAAGCCCTTAACTGAGATGCCCCAAATATGATGCACTGTTGTCACCAGGTAGCCATATATCCTTTCAACCAATAGCTATTCCACCTCTCTCCCTCATAGACATGCATGCTGCCTTCACAAGACAACTTCCCAAAAGGTAAAAAATGAGGGGTTAGCCCAACATTGACTTACTGTGCATTGTCAGGTTTAGTGGTATTATAGATCATTTACAGATTTTTTTTCTAATGGATAACCCCTTGTACTTCATCTGATCGCAAAGGGTCAGGTCCTCAGAAAAAAAGCTGTAGCTAACCAAGTATTGCCCTGTAGCAGAACTTAAGAAGCATAAGCAACCATTGGAATGAATGACAGAAGTTTTTGGCAATTGTGGGATTGTGCTTAGATGCACCTACACAAGTCATATGGTCAGGTCCTATTAATACAATTATTACAATTTACTAAGAAAATGATTATGTATAAAAAAAATTTCTAAGTGTATTTTGAAAATATACATAATGAAAAGCAAAAATACATCACAATCCACCAATAATCAATCTATTATCAATAGGGGCTCCTAGTGGCCAGCGGTGGATTTAACTTTAGATATGTCTGACATCCACTTATATCCCATGCTATTAAAATTACATATCAGTGGATTGTGGTCAATAGTCATAGAAAGTAATTGGTCCTAGAGGCACTGTGCCCTAAATAACGCAATACAGCAGATAAATCTGAGCCTACAAATGTAAGATTAGCAGCTAAGCACACACATATATATATATATATATATATATATATATATATATATATCAGGTACTCAAAACTGTACCTTGTGACAGGGGTAACACTGCTTAACCAGGAGGCATTCTCACTTGTTTTAAGAAAGCCAGGCTAACAGGTGTGTAAGGAACCACAGAGAGAACAAAGCCTGCACTATATCCCTATCCACACCACATTTATTAATCTGATTCTGTTTATTAATCTTTGGAAGACATATCTGTGATGAGTAGCACAAAGGACCTCCAGGAAGCTATGAAGCATGTGTGTCATGGCTTGTTTACAGACCCCGTTGCTATATTGAGTGAAGGGAGGGCTTGTCTGTGCCTGGTGCCATAGGTCGCAGATGTCTGCTGGATCTAACAGGGGATTGTCATATGAAAGCAGACATGGAGAGAGTAATCCTTACAGTGCCAGTCAGCCTATCCCAAAATTCTCATTATCCAAAATACTAACCTGATAAGCAGACAATGTGGAGTCTGCCTGTGGCCAGCTTAGGACTGCAACTAAACTAAGTTTCCAATGCACATACAAAGCATCGTACAGTTTTGTATCCCAGGCTGATGGATTATCAGGACTATAATTACTGCTCCAGCCAGAGAGTATGGGCTTTCTGATACATGACATCAGTAACTTGGTAGCAGTTCACACGTGCAGGCAGGTGCTGCACCTATACAATAGGCTGCTGGTATAAGCGGAGCACACGAGAACTTTCCCATAACACAATGGATTGTGTCTTACCTGACTAGTGTGGACTGGTCTTCTATTAAGGAGTCCAGGGCATGAGTCTTAGCTCCTGGTCAGCGCCCTATGCTGTCCCGCTCGCCTCCCCTCACATACTCTGTTTACTTTCTGATCCCCTTCTGCACTTCCTTTCCTCCTCTTCTCCTTCCTCTCATTCACTTCCAGTCTAGCTGGAGCCCCTCACTTGTAGCTCTCCCTTTCTGTCTCCCTCACACCTCCCCCCTCAGACCTCGGGGCAGGGTCTCCCTAGAACAATTGAAGGCCCAACCTCTAGCAACTCCCAGATTCCTAAAGGCAGGGTTAGGTTTCAGCCTGTGCACTCCCACACTTGCCTGCTGATTCCAGACGTGTCTCAGGAGACAAGAAAAATGCCAAAATATAAGAATATATCTAGTTATTCGCATCTAGTGGTTTTACATGCCAGGTAACCAGGGAAACTTCCACATTTGCAGGATATCTCTGGAGGCTTTTGTTAGTTTCCTCACTCATGTAACCTGCGTCTGCCTTTATCTGCATCACTAGGGCTAGAAGGAAAGTCAAGCAGTCTGTGCTCATACTTTTCCATTCATTAGATTTGAGCTGGCATTTTCCAATGTGGCCTATAACATTTACATTGCATGAGAATCAGTAGAAACACCACAGCTTTCAGGCAACTCCACAGTTTGCACAGACGATAAGCGCACAGAGATATATACCTTACCTTTTAACAACAGAAAACACACATTGCTACTTACCAGATACATGTGCATTTTGGGAGGAGTTTCATCGATGCACTAAAAAACCCAACGCGCGCCGCAAATAGAGCGCATGCCTCTATGCAAGAATGTCCATTCACATTCTGCTTGGGACTTGGGAACCATGAAGGGGATCTATCATATGCTAGCGCATGCTGCTCGAAAGCTGGCATACAAGCCCTGATAAAGCCTGTGACACACATGATGATTTTGTCACTTTTTTTTGTGAATTCAAATGCACCCTTCTTCATCACCTGTGTCTGGTATGACAACTCAGCAGGTTCATTGATGTTGGCTGAAATGCATATCCCATATGCAAGAATGACGTGTGTTGGGAAAAACAGACTAAATTTTGTAATCTCCCACAAACCATTTAAACTCCTGTGATGTGAATTTGAAGGAAATACAATTGTTACAATTTTTCTTTTTTTCTATTTACACTAGACAATGTTTTTTTTAATTCTGGTTCTGTACTCCAATCAAAAATTGTGAGCCAAATCATGGATCAGTTGAACAAAGAACAGGTGCGGATATTGCCATTATGCTTCTTTTCTGTGTAATCTTTACACCTGGTTTTGGCTCACTATAACTGAAGCAGAAAACAAATGCAATAACTAAGAAAAACCCCTACAGAATTAGCGTTTGTCTATTATTTGCGACCATAGTGTAAATGACTAAATTTGGTACTTACCATGCTGCTATGGCTGTTTGGTTGGCCTGTGGGATCTGACCAGTACACACAGGGCCGCATCTGCCATGAGGCGAGATGAAAATATGGGACCGTAATCTGAGCAATTTGGGTGGTCACTGCTGAATTGCCCACATGAAAAAGCAATTGTGTCTGTATCTTTAAGATACACACGCAAATGATGTACAGAGTGGCACAGATCCTGTGAGGTACTAGTTGCCACTATGACTGTGTCACTGACTGGCTACTGTTAGCATGTGTGGTGTCACAGAAGGCCAGTTACTAATTTTAAGTAATGTCGTCAGCATTTGCACTTTTTTTATCAGGTTGTAAATGCTTTTTAAAACTGTATAAATTCAGTTGGCTGAACACATCCCGGAAGCAGGGGAGGTCTGGTGTTGGTGGGGGGCGGCATTTTATTTTTTCCCTCAGGCAGCAAATACCCTAGAACAGGGGTTCCCAAACTTTTTACATAGGGGGCCGTTCACTGTGCCTCAGACTGTTGGAGGGCCGGACTAAAGTTTAAAAATAAATAGCGGTACATATGACCGCATCAGTAATACACTGGGCCCCCCTCAATTAATTAATATACTGCACCCCCTCATGAACTATTTTATATATTTGGGTCAATTAATTTTGAAATATACGAGGACCCCTCTCCATTAATTATTGAATAATGCTGCCCCCCCATTAATTACTAGACTGCCCCTCATAATTTTTTCCTATGCTGCCCCCCACCATTAATTATTTCATATGCTGCCCCCCACCATTAATTATTTCATATGCTTCCCCTCCATAATTAATTATTTTCTGATGCCCCTCCATCATTAATAATTTTGTATAATGCCCCTCCATCATTAATTATTTTGTATAATGCCCCTTATCATTAATTATTTTGTATAATGCCCCTCCATCATTAATCATTTTGTATAATGCCCCTTCTCATTAATCATTTTGTATAATGCTCCTTATCATTAATTATTTTGTATAATGCCCCTCCATCATTAATTATTTTGTATAATGCCCCTCCATCATTAATTATTTTGTATAATGCCCCTCCATCATTAATTATTTTGTATAATGCCCCTTCATCATTAATCATTTTGTATAATGCCCCTCCATCATTATTTATTTTGTATAATGCCTCTCCATCATTAATCATTTTGTAGAATGCCCCTCCATCATTAATTATTTTGTATAATGCCCCTCCATCATTAATTAGTTTGTATAATGCCCCCAGCCGCAACAATCTATTTGCTGCTGGTAAAAAAAAACACCTATACTCACCTCTGGCAGCGGCTTCTGTGTCTTCATTCTTCTGGCTGCTGCCGGACAGCAAGGGGTGCGCGGCGGTGTGATGACGTCATCACGCGACCGCGCATCCAGGTTCAGGGAGTGATGTGCGCCGGGGTTGTCTTCCGGCCACATTGCTCCACCTGCAATAATAGTGCTCGATCGGCCGCATCGAGCACTATTCAATGACGGGCAGGAGCTTCCTGTCCGGACGGAGGCTTCTGCCCGACTGCCCCGACCCACCGGGGGCCGCATGTGGCCCGCGGGCCGTAGTTTGGGGACCACTGCCCTAGATTCAACCCTGAGCATATGGGTCGGTTTCTATAGGCCAGTGGTGGCGAACCTATGGCACGGGTGCCAGAGGTGGCACTCGGAGCCCTTTCTGTGGGCACCCAGGCCTTCACCCCAACACAGAGTCTGCCAGCTAGGACTCAAGGTTTTCTCCTGTGATCCAATACAGCCCAGGACGTGCCATGCTCAGCGCTATTTGGCTGCCAAGACTAAAAGAGGAGCAAGAAGGTGTGGATAGAGATGGATTGTTATTGGACCTCCTGCTCTGGGTGCGCTCATCCTTCCTCTTCAGGGGACCCTGGAGGGAAGCTACAATCCAAATTTCTCCATTCTATTGTACTGGTGAACTCAGGATGCCAATACTATTAAAACCTGTGATACAGCAGGGATCAATAAGTTATTGCTTAAATTGTCATGTTGGCACTTTGCAACATATAATTGGGTTTTGGTTTTAGCTTGGGCACTCTGTCTCCAAAAGGTTCGCCATCACTGCTATAGGCCAAGCATGTTAGTGTGCTGGAGGCCTTAGTATGATAAAAAAAATCTTGTAGTAAGCTTGCACCGTCCTACACAACCTATACAATGAAAGGAGCTGTCTGCTTCCAATTTTATTCACTGGATGGGGCATTAATATGTTAGGCCTGGAAAAGTCATGTAATTGAATCTAATTCTCCACTTCTTTGACTATGAGCTCAGATATATATATATATATATTGTGAGAAAGTGAGAGGTGTTGTGTGGGAAAACCGCTATCTGTCTTACAGGCAGATGAAATGCTGGTGGTAAAAGCCCTGGGTTTGTCTGCAGTAACCCAAGGGTTAATGCAGACATGATAAGCAGGAATAGTCTGTTTTGTCTGTGTTGGCCTAGCTAACACAGACACATTTGTAATGTCCGTACTGGGCCTGCTTATTATGGAGTAGGGGTAGGCTGGTAGTGGGACTCCTACTCCACCCGGGCTTCGGTCCTGGGCTTTTGTATAGCCCACAGGTGCAGGTCACAGGCCTCGTTAGGGTCTGATTTAGTCTGCAGGCCAGAAGCAGTAGGGGAGGCCCTACCTGGAGAGCTGAAAGCGAGATTGCATTCTCACAGCAAAGGTAACTGAGGGTCTCTTGTCTTGCTGCTGGCCAAGAGCGTGTGCCAGGCAGCCTGGTACCCGGATAGCTAGGGTCCTCCAAATGTATTAGACAGCGCCTAGCCGGGCAGGAATTACTTTTATAATGTTTTTGCATGTGCCTAAGCCAAGGCTGAATTTGTGTTCTGTTTTGCAAGTGTGAATAAACACTTAAGTTGGACTTTTAAACCTGCGTGTGTCACTGCTTCCTGCACTGCTACCTGTCAACTACCAGAGCAATTCCCCACATATGGTGGAGGATGCGGGCAAAGTGCAGTGAAGTATACACTAGTGCATGTCCTGGAAGTTGACAGCACTGAAGCTGCAAGCCACAGCCATGGAGGAGTTAATCAAGCAGCTTGTCCAGTCCAACGTGCAGCAGCAAGAGACAAACAGATTGCTGCTCCAGCAGATAACAGCCCTGACCGCTGCTCAGCAAAGGACTGTCCCAGCAATGACGGTGAAGGACGCCAGGAAAGAGGTCCGCAAAGCTATGACCAAGATGACCGCCGAGGATGATGTGGAGGCCTATCTGACAGGCTTTGAGAGGGTGGCCACCCGAGAGAGGTTGCCACAGCAACACTGGGCAGAGGTGTTGGCCCCCTTCCTCGTCGCTGATCCCCAGCAGGCATACTACAACCTGAGCGAGGAGTATGCCCGGGACTACTCCAAGGTAAAGGCAGAGATCTTGGCCCGACTAGGAGTGGATCAGCATCTACGCGCTCAAAGAGTGAATAGCTGGAGATACCAGGAGGCGCTACCACCGAGGGGGCAGATGCACCAACTTGTTCACTTGGTCCGCAAGTGGCTTCAACCGGAGACATCAACCCCAGCCCAGATGGTCGAGAAGGTTGTTTTGGACCGTTTCCTGAGGGCCTTGCCGGGTGAGATCCAACAATGGGTGGGACACGGGGACCCGTCTGATGCCGATGCGCTGGTGGGGTTGGTGGAGAGGTTTTGTGCCACTCAGGCCCTAACAAAGAAAGCCCCTTATACCAAGACAGGCCTTAAGGCACGGAAGGTCTTGTCACCCACAAATTCCCGGGGCAGGACAACGCCCAATGTCCGGGAAGTACTCCAGGGGAGGAGGAGGGGGGAGGCTCCCACCTGTTGGACCTGCCATGAGCCAGGTCATATTGCAGCCCATTGCCCCAATTCCTCAGAGCCCATGGACTGCAGTTCCGCCAGAAGGGTTTCTCTCTATGCTGCCCCTGTCTACACAGCTACTAGCCCCGACTCTGCTGATGAGCGCCACCTGTGCCGGGTGACTGTGGCAGGGCATCCAGCGTTGGCCCTGCTGGACTCAGGCAGTCGGGTGGCCTTGATTAATGGGTCCCTCACAGACCCCAAGGCGGTCACAGGGCGCACAATTGGAGTCCTGTGCATCCATGGGGACGTAAAGGACTACCCCACCACAGTTATTAACTTCCAGACCTCTTGTGGAGAGACACTACATGAGGCAGCGGTTGTCAAGAACTTGCCCCATGACCTTATCTTGGGACGGGACTTCCCCATGTTCTGGACTCTATGGCGGGGAAACCAAGAGTTGGGGGGTTGTTCTCCTGTGTTGTCTGGTCAGATCTCTGAAGCCGAGCCTGATGACCCAGACTCTGGAGTTCTTGCCGTAGGGGTGACCGCCACAGAAGATGGAAGTGTAATGTTTCCCCTAGATGTTATGGCAGGCGAAACTGAGGAGGTAGTTACAGGACTGCAGTTGTCTGATTTGGAGGTATCCCGTGACAACTTTGGTACTGCCCAACTCCAGGACCCCACTCTGGTCCGCGCCAGAGAAAATGTGGTAGAAATTAATGGCGTACCTCAGCACCCAGGTGCGGATAAGTTGTTCCCTCATGTGGTGGTAAATCAGGAGTTATTGTACCGCATTGATAAGGTCCACGGTGAAACCCGGGAGCAGTTAATGGTGCCTCAGCCATATCGTCAGATGGTGTTAGACCTTGCACATAAGCATGTGATGGGAGGGCACCTAGGTACCACAAAAACTCTGGAACGCATCTTGCAGCGTTTTTACTGGCCAGGAGTATATGATAGGGTAAAAAGGTATTGTGAAACTTGCCCTGATTGTCAATTGCATGCTCCCTTGGTACACTTTCGAAGTCCGTTGGTACCTCTGCCCATTATTGAGGTACCCTTTGAAAGGGTCGCCATGGATTTGGTCGGTCCTTTAGTTAAATCTGCTCGGGGGCATCAGCATATCCTGGTAGTCATGGACTATGCTACCCGATATCCTGAGGCCATCCCACTGCGGCACACCTCTGCGAAACTAATTGCTAAAGAGTTGTTTGCCATGTTCTGCCGGGTGGGACTTCCCAAGGAGATCCTCACAGATCAGGGGACTCCTTTTATGTCAAAAGTCACCAAGGAGCTATGTCGGCTCTTTAATATTAAACAATTACGCACCTCAGTGTACCATCCTCAGACGGATGGATTGGTAGAACGGTTCAACAAAAAAGCTAAAAAAGGTGGTAAACAAGGATGGGAAGGACTGGGATGTACTATTGCCATATTTAATGTTCGCCATCCGAGAGGTCCCACAAGCCTCTACTGGGTTCTCACCGTTTGAGTTAGTGTATGGCAGACATCCCAGGGGTCTCCTGGACATAGCCAAGGAGACATGGGAACAAGAGCCCACCCCCCACAAAAGTGTAATGGACCATATCGCAGATATGCAGGACAGGGTGGCAGCCGTTATGCCCATTGTCAAAGAGCATATGGAGGAGGCACAAAGAACTCAAAGCCGGGTTTATAACAGGTCAGCAAAAGTAAGGAGCTTTAGTCCCGGTGATCGTGTGTTGGTGCTAGTCCCCACTGTAGAAAGTAAGTTTCTCGCTAAATGGCAAGGACCGTATGAGGTTATAGAGAAAATAGGAGAGGTGAACTACAGGATACGTCAGCCCGGACGGAGAAAACCCGAGCAGACTTATCATGTAAATCTGTTGAAGGCCTGGAAAGACAGAGAGAGTCTGCATACAGAGATGGTTCTGGCTAGTCCACCTCCTGCGATACCCTCACCGGCCGCATATAAGCCTGTGCCGGAGGCAGAACTGCGAATAGCCGATACCCTTACCAAAGAGCAACAGCGAGAGGCTCGAGAGTTTGTAGCAAGAAATACAGATGTGTTCTCAGAGTTGCCAGGCTACACATCTGTAATTAAACATGATATTGTCACTGAGCCAGGGATAAAGGTAAGATTAAGGCCGTACCGAGTCCCTGAAGCTCGTAGACAAGCCATATCAGAAGAAGTTCAGAAGATGCTGAAGCTAGGGGTTATTGAGGAGTCCAAAAGTGAGTGGGCCAGTCCAATTGTTCTAATTCCCAAACCGGATGGGACGTTGCGATTTTGCAACGATTTTAGAAAATTGAATGAGGTGTCTAAGTTTGATGCCTATCCCATGCCCCGGGTGGACGAGCTTATTGAGAGACTAGGGGGTGCTCGGTACTTCACCACCCTGGATCTAACTAAAGGATATTGGCAGGTACCCCTGACAGATAGGGCTAAAGAAAAGACAGCCTTTGTTACCCCTGAGGGCCTTTTTCACTATGTTGTATTACCGTTTGGGCTTCATGGGGCCCCCGCTACCTTTCAACGGTTAATGGACATAGTGTTAAAGCCACATAGGAGATACGCCTCCGCCTATCTAGATGACATTATCATCTACAGCCAAGACTGGGCGAGTCACTTGGCCAAGGTACAGGCCGTAGTGAACTCTCTAAGGGCAGCGGGCCTGACTGCAAACCCCAAGAAGTGTGCGCTGGGAATGGAGGAGACACACTATTTGGGGTATGTGATCGGTCGAGGTATAATTAAACCTCAGATCAACAAGATTGACGCTATACAGGGTTGGCCTCAACCAGTGAGCACAAAGCAAGTCAGGGCATTCCTGGGCATTGTAGGGTACTACAGACGGTTTATACCAAATTTTGCCACCATGTCCGCTCCCCTGACAGACCTGCTGAAGGGTAAAAGGCCTGTCATGGTGCGGTGGAATGAACAAGCAGAAGGTGCTTTTCAGGCATTGAAGTCTGCGTTGTGTGGATCTCCCATCCTCATTGCGCCAAACTTCAAGAAAGAGTTTATTGTGCAGACGGATGCGTCAGATGTAGGACTGGGAGCTGTCCAGTCTCAGGAGGTGAATGGCGAGGAACACCCCATTACTTACCTGAGCAGGAAGCTCACGCCAGCTGAAAAAATTACAGTATCGTAGAGAAGGAATGTCTGGCGATAAAGTGGGCATTAGAGTCCCTACGGTACTACTTGCTGGGACGACAGTTCCGTCTCATAACTGACCACTCTCCTCTCACGTGGATGAGTAGAACTAAGGAGAAGAATGCCAGGGTCACTAGGTGGTTCTTGTCCCTCCAAAATTTCAGTTTCATGGTGGAGCACAGAGCCGGGAAGCTACAGGGCAATGCGGATGCCTTATCCCGAACGCATTGCTTAATGTCAGGAGTTCGCCCCGGTGGGTCTGAACTGAGGGGGAGGGTATGTGAGAAAGTGAGAGGTGTTGTGTGGGAAAACCAAATCTGTCTTACAGGCAGATGAAATGCTGGTGGTAAAAGCCCTGGGTTTGTCTGCAGTAACCCAAGGGTTAATGCAGACATGATAAGCAGGAATAGTCTGTTTTGTCTGTGTTGGCCTAGCTAACACAGACACATTTGTAATGTCCGTACTGGGCCTGCTTATTATGGAGTAGGGGTAGGCTGGTAGTGGGACTCCTACTCCACCCGGGCTTCGGTCCTGGGCTTTTGTATAGCCCACAGGTGCAGGTCACAGGCCTCGTTAGGGTCTGATTTAGTCTGCAGGCCAGAAGCAGTAGGGGAGGCCCTACCTGGAGAGCTGAAAGCGAGATTGCATTCTCACAGCAAAGGTAACTGAGGGTCTCCTGTCTTGCTGCTGGCCAAGAGCGTGTGCCAGGCAGCCTGGTACCCGGATAGCTAGGGTCCTCCAAATGTATTAGACAGCGCCTAGCCGGGCAGGAATTACTTTTATAATGTTTTTGCATGTGCCTAAGCCAAGGCTGAATTTGTGTTCTGTTTTGCAAGTGTGAATAAACACTTAAGTTGGACTTTTAAACCTGCGTGTGTCACTGCTTCCTGCATTGCTACCTGTCAACTACCAGAGCAATTCCCCACAATATATATAAAAAGAATTTTCATAGCTCCTTTCAAATTGTGTTAGAAGTATCTGTCTAAAGCTTCTGTATCTTGTTCAATAAAATCCATTTATGGATATACTAAGAGAATATTTCAGAATAACATCCCTCATCCTGCAGGCACCCAAAATGGAGCCCGATTTCCATATCCTTTTTTTTATAAAAAGCGCTTCTGGCATGTCTGCAGCATACAGTAATTACTGAAACAAATGTTTTTTGGCCTTTGTTCTGTTCTTTTTTGCCTTTGTTCAACAAGGTTTTTCTTTTTCAATATAGGGAAAAATGCAGCCCACTGCATCATATGAAAGGGTATTTGATAATGACAAGTAATCCATTATAGAGGAGATAACTGTCTGATAGGAGTTCAAACACTGAGAGCAACATTGAGCACAATAATGGGCTCCCCTGTGTTGAGTTGTTTCTATATTAAACTCTTTTTGACTTGTAGAGACAGCTAGGTACAGGCAGTGCCCAACTTAAAAGGAAATATGCCACTTGTGTAGTAAATTAAGCTATAAACTTACCTGTATGCAAGTAGTAGATTTCACTCGCTTTGCAAACAACCACAGCGTGCACCCACACGCTCCGAGGGCGCGCAAGCCCACACTCGAGGATTTAAAGGGCCACCACCCCTCCGATTGGCGCTGGCACTCACGGGTTTCCTTAAAGGCCCGATGTTCCCAGGATTCCCTGGCGGATCTTTGCGCTCATTAGCCTTAGAGAAAGCTTCCCTGTGAGTTCCTGTGTCCTGTGACGTTCCTTGTTCCCGTTCCCTCCCTCTACTTGACCTCTTGTTGTGACCTCGGACCTGACCTCTGACCCTGTGTCTGTTCCTGATATTGAGCCTGGATCCCGTTTCTGTTCTGCGAGCTTGGCTACCACCGCGGACTGGTAGCACCTCGCAGCAGGAAGACCATCCTTTGCGGAGGGCTATGGTAAAGACCGGGTGTCACTTAGACTCCGGTCCCAGCTGTCAGGTAGTACCATCTCCCATGGTGGTCCAGGGGGTCCTCTGATCCTGAACCCTGACAGTAAGATCCGACCATTGACCCCGCCGATGTACCGCTTCCAATACTGGCTGATATTTCCAGGGTTGTCGCCCAGCATGCTTCACATGGAGAACTACTTGGTCAAGTCACCGTCGTACTGCAACAGCTGATTTCCTCTGTGCACCAGCTTCTGGTTCCAGCGACCACTCCCCGAGCAACCCATCCCGTCACTCAGTGTCGGTACCAGCACTCCGGTGCAAGTTTTTGCATTCTTGCACTCTGGTTCTACGGAGAACTTTGTGGATGCCGCTCTGGTCTCCCGGCATCGCATTCTGGGGGTTCCTCTCAAGAATACCCTATCTTCAGTCGATGGACAAATCTTGTCCAATTCTGGTACCACACTGAACCAGTTTTTCTTCAAGTTGGAGATCTTCACAAAGAAAAACAGTCATTCTTCATGCTGCCACGCTCCACTTCACCTGTCCTCCTTGGTCTCTCATGGCTGCAATGTCATGCTCCGGTCCTCAACTGGAAAACGGGTGAGATCCGGCGTTGGGGTCCAGATTGCCCTCATACTGCATGACGTCACATCCATCTGTCCTCATGTCTTCGGATGTTGTGGGACAAGGGCCAGTCCCTCGGCATATCATCTCTCCTGTAAAACCTGCTCTCCGGAAGTGGTTTCTCGGGACCAAGAAGAAGAGGAGGCGGCCGAAGGGGGGGTTCTGTCACGGGTGCCCCCGCGATCCATGTCTCGGAACACGGGCAGACCCGTGCCCCTCTCCTTGGTGCTGCCCCAGCACCTAACTCACCTCTCCACGCTCTTGCTCCTGTCTGGCCTAATCCACACATGCTCACCCGCTTCTACGGCATGGCCGCGCCGGCACTTGAGGATTTAAAGGGCGAGCACAACTCTGATTGGCGCTGGCACTCTGGGGTTTCGTTAAAGGCCGGCTGTTTCCAGGATTCCCTGCCCGATCTTTGCGCTCATTACCCTTAGAGAAAGCTTCCCTGTGAGTTCCTGTGACGCTCCTTGTTCCCGTTCCCTGCCTCTGTGTTGACCTCTTGTTGTGACCTCGGACCTGACTTCTGACCTCAGCATCTCTGCCGTCTGCCCTGACTCTGTGCCTGTTCCTGACGTTGAGCCTTTACATTTATGTTCTGCGACCTTGGCTGCCACCGCGGGCTAGTCGCACCTCTGGAACGACCTGGTGGCACCCCACTGCAGCAAGACCATCCCGCTTTGCGGAGGGCTCTGGTGAAGACCAGGTGCCACTTAGACTCCGGTCCCAGATATCAGCTAGTACCATCTCCCGCGGTGGTCCAGGAGGTCCACTGACCCTGACATGAACTTTCTGGATTCCTGGTAAATTACAGAACTTTAGTCCCAGGCTGCAATGGTCAACCGTAAGAAGTACCTATGGTGTCTGAAATAAAGCTCTTTTATGAATCCTTGTTCTCATAAAATAATTTTGTCTGGAGTTACACTTTCAAAATATACATTTTCAGACTTACATACAAATTCACCTTAAGAACACACATACAGAACCTATCTTATAGGGAACCAAGGGCTGCCTGTATATAGAGCAGGACCGAGTCTCTGCGACCTGCTCTTCTATTTTGTAGGGTCAAACAGGTCCCTCATTCTCAGAGTAGAAGAGGGTCTGAGTAGTAAGAACGCTACCCATCAGACAGTTTTTCTTAATTATCTTAATAGAAAACCTGCAATTGCTAAAGATACTCCTTAATCCATACTCCTACTCCTTTGATGTGTGTATTCACAACATAGGACCATCAGGCAATCACTGGTCCTAGCAGTAGTATAGCAAAATGACCACAGATGTGTTCCACTTGTGTCATCTTCATATGTCATTGCTGGAGAGACCAGCTACTATTGTTATGCACAATTATGCTATTATTTACTGTATACACGCCCCTTGTCACAGCCCTTAGCTCCATGTCAATATAACTTGGTTTAACAGTTCTGCACATATGCAGTGCGCCGCCGAAGCCAGCTAGGGTCAAGCCAACCAGTGCCACAATGCAGTAACGTGATGCTGGGGCTGTAACAAGGGTTGTGCAGAATGAAATTGACTGGACCCTACCTCCTTGACTGCTCTCAGAAGAAAGTGATGGTGATAAAAGTCTTTTTGTGTGCAGACTGGCACCATTATACCACAACTAGTGACCTACCTGTAGGCTACGTTTAGAGGTTTATTTTTGGGGTTTTGTGGTGACTGGTTCCTTTTAACACTGGCTAAATAACAGATGAAGTTTATGTGACATACCTTATATACTCGAGCATAAGCCTAGTTTTTCAGCACAAAAAATGTGCTGAAAAACCCAAACTCGGATTATACTCAAGTCAAAAAAATAAATATATCTAAACTCACCTTTCCGGCGACCCCTGTATATCTTCTGTGCAATCTGTCCGGCAGCGGCGGCAGGCTATATTCACTGGGGCAGGGTCCTGCAGGCTATATACACTGGGGCAGGGTCCTGCAGGCTATATACACTGGGGCAGGGTCCGGCAGGCTATATACACTGGGGCAGGGTCCGGCAGGCTATATACACTGGGGCAGGGTCCGGCAGGCTATATACACTGGGGCAGGGTCCGGCAGGCTATATACACTGGGGCAGGGTCCGGCAGGCTATATACACTGGGGCAGGGTCCAGCAGGCTATATACACTGGGGCAGGGTCCGGCAGGCTATATACACTGGGGCAAGGTCCGGCAGGCTATATACACTGGGGCAGGGTCTGGCAGGCTATATACACTGGGGCAGGGTCTAGCAGGCTATATACACTGGGGCAGGGTCTGGCTGGCTATATACACTGGGGCAGGGGCTGGCTGGCTATATACTGGGGAGGCTGTGACCAGTGCATTTCCCACCCTCGGCTTATACTCGAGTCAATAGGTTTTCCCAGTATTTTGTGGTAAAATTAGGGGCCTCAGCTTATACTCGGGTCGGCTTATACTCGAGTATGTACGGTAGGTTCATAACATGGCAGAAATGTCAGTAGTACCTTAAAGGAAGAGTCCCCTGCATACCCCACTTCTCTTCATTCAAGGGGGAACTTAAGGTTTTTAGTGGATTCTATTATATAAAGTGAAGCCGCTGCTTCATCTTGTGCAACAAACTTTATGAATGCGGCAAATGATTGATAAAGCGGTCACATAAATTGACACATTTTTCATCAATTAATGTTTCTGCTCAACAAAAGAAAATTCTTATGGGCCTCTTTTAATGGCTGTTGAGAACGTCTATATGCTAAAGCCTGGTATTGTGAATTCCACCAGCTGACAGATGGTACCCCGAACCTACTGAAAGGCTCCCCCCTTTCAACTGATCCAGAAGGGATCTCCGACAAATTTGTAATTGAAACCAGATTGAGCCCGGACTTTAGACCAGGCTTATTCATATTCCTTTACTGCTTCTTGTTTCTTTTTAAACTGCAGGTGCCAGGTGTTACAAGTAATACATGGCTGATTTAACATTTTCCTCTTCCACATGCAATTTTTAAGCACTGCTGCCCTGTGTGAACAGGACCTTATCCTGTCATTTGGAAATATTCAGCAGGATTCTCCAGTGTTCAATCATCTTTAGAGCCCATTACTTGAGGACAGCATCTCCCGTATGTTACTCTCCAATTTCTATGTGAGATTTACAAGAACTTGGACTGCATGTATTATGCTGTTATAGTAAACATGCTGGTTTCCGGTTGCTTTGTCTCTATGTTTGGAAGTGAGACTGACCCTTCTGTCTGTAGCCAAAATCGAGGTGTGGTTCAAATGTAATAAGATCTCATGCTGCAGGGAAGGGGCTGCTGCATTATGGATATAAAAATATCCAACATATGTTTCATATCCTTATCTGCTAGCATTATACATCTACTTATTTATTTAAAGGTTTTCCGACTGTGAAAATCATTAGGAAGACAGAGTGTCATGGATAAAATAGCCTGCGGGGGAACGCAGCTGCTGAGACAAAAGTCCAGAGGAACATCCAGGGGAAAGAACAAACAGTAGCAAAATAGGAAGGACTAATCCTGGACTGGTACATAACGACATTGTTGCTTTGTTTGTCAACAATGTGTTTAAAAACATTGTAAATCCTTCACAATCCACAAAAACCCTTGTGTGGAGCTAATGATTAGTGCCTCATAAAGGTAGAGCTGTACCAAAACATACAGCAACTATGCAAGATTATAGTTTTTTTTAATTTAAAAGTAAATATAACATCAAAATCCATCCCAATAAACCAGGGATACGCACTTATAGATCCAGTCACCGTGGCTGTGGTAATCTTCTTATATTTGTTATCCATGGTCTCCTTTCTTCTAATATCAACTTTTATTATTATGTTAATGAATCTGAAGGACTAATATGAAACAATATGAGTGAGGGCCATGCTTGCAAGAGCTTACCGCCTATGAGGATAAGGGGGTGACACAATAGGTATAAGAGTTTGTATAATTGTCCAGGCATTTTTATAAGGGAAGGGAATAAAATAATATCATAAAAATGCTGCTGCTTGAACCAGCCATGAGGCACCATCTTATATACAAAGTTCAAAGTCAGTGGGACTGCAGAGAAGCATTTTCTGGATAACAGACAGAGTACCCAGAATTGTTTAAGAAGGAGTTGAAGTTGCTTGCAGTTAGTGAGTGTGATAGGCCTGCCTAAATAAACAGCTTTTAAGAAGCTTTGGGGGTTGGGTTTTAGTCTGATAGACCGGGTTAGGGCAATCCAGAAAAATGGTGCAGCTCTGGAGAAGTCCAGTAGTGGAAACGTGAGTGGGATGTGCGACTTAAGGAAGAGAATAATCTAAGATCACTGGCAGATCGAAGAGCACGGGTTGGACGATAGAGTTAGATATATCATGTAATAAACCTATAAAATATATAATATAAAATAAATATATTAAGTATCTAGTAGTAAATGATTGACTTCTCAAATGATTTCTGTCAGTGTGCAATTATACAGCAAACCCCTGTCCCTTACACCAGCAATTGTTGGTGGCACTTAGAGGGAAGCTGTCATCAGAAATTGGTTTAATAAACGATTACCAGTATGTTGTCTAGCACCTGTACACCTTCCAGATCATGTTCCTTTCATGGCCCTGCATTATTCCATCATCCACAAAATCAACTTTGAAGTTAGATGTAAATTGGTTGTATAAAGTCAAAGGGGCGAAACGTTTAATATGGAAGTCAAGCTCCCCCTGACTTAGAATGCCTCCTCTCCTGTGATTGACATAATGCATCAGACTTCTGGAGATCTGACTGCTGATGTCTCTGGGTGCAGGACCATCAATGATACAATGATAGAGGCATTCTGAGAAAGGTAGAGCTTGAATTCAGTGTTAAGATCACTGCCTCCTTGACTTTATGCAACCAACTCCAAAGTTGATTTTCTGGATGATGTCACCACATTGGATCATGAAAGAAACACAATCTGCTGCTTGACAACATACTAGTAGTGGTTTATTTGGTCAACTGCTGCTGACAAGTTCAATTTAAATGTTATCGGTTGCTATGACAGCCGGGAGTCTGTGTACAGTAGTATTGCGATATATTGTGTAAGTGATCAAACCCCCTAGGGTTCAAGTACCCTATGGGGCCTAAAAAAATATTAAAAGTCCAAATCACCCACAATTACTCAAAACAGAGAGAAATATAAATAAATGCAATCAGTTTGATGTTTATATTCAGTGCAAGTACCATAGAGAATCGAAGGTGAGTGGAAGAGTAATGGCAAGGGCCAACACAGGTGTGTAGACAGTTTACAGCATTCTATTCTGGTTAATGTATCTGACATAGTTTAAGACTGTACAGGCAATCTGAGCACCTCTCATTAGTTGGCTAAGTTTCATGCAGAAATTGTGTCGCCTGATTAGCCACATCTATAAAACACTTAGAAAATGTGGCACATGTTAGGCAGATTTTTTGTGACAAAGATGGGACAATTCTTTCATCTCACCCATTAAAACCCCTTAAAGGAAACCTACCACTTGAAGTGGCAGGTGTAAGAAGGAAATACCGAGCACCAGCTCAGGGTGAGCTGGTGCCGGAGCTTATTTTTGTTAGTGTTTTAAACTTTATGGCCGGCGCATGGAGGTACGCGCTCGGCGCACCATGCACGCGACCGTGCATGGTCGAGCGCATGGTGCACTGAAAAGTGTTTTAAACCGCGATACAGCGGTTTAAAACATTAACAAAAATAAGCTCACCCTGAGCCGGTGATCGTATTGCCTTCTTACACCTACCACTTCAAGTGGTAGGTTTCCTTTAACCCCTTAAGGACGGAGGGTTTTCCGGCTCATTTCTCGCTCTCCAACTTCAAAAATCCATAACTTTTTCATTTTTACGTGTACAGACCTGTGTGAGGGCTTATTTTGTGCGTAACAAATTTTACTTTCCCGTAATGTTATTTATTTTAGCATGCCGTGTACTGCGAAGCTGAAAAAAAATTCCAAATGTGGAAAAATTGAAAAAAAACCGCACGTGCGTCACGTTCTTGTGGGCTCAGTTTTTACGACTTTCACTCTTCGCTCCAAATAACACGCCTACTTTATTCTTTGGTTTGGTGCGATCGCGGTGATACCAAATTTATATAGGTTTTATTGTGTTTTAATACATTTTCAAAAATTAAACGAATGTGTACAAAAAAGAAAAAAAATTTTTTGCCATCTTCTGACGCTAATAACTTTTTCATACTTTGGCGCACGGAAATGTGTGAGGGGTCATTTTTTGCGAAATGAGGCGACGTTTTCATTGCTACCATTTTGAGGTCTGTGCGACATTTTGATCATTTTTTATTTCATTTTTTATGTTATGTAAAAAGGTGTAAAAGTCGCATTTCGGACATTTGGGCGCCATTTCCCGCCTCGGAGGTCACCGCCGGCCGTAACCGTTTTTATATTTTGATAGATCGGGCATTTTGGGACGCGGCGATACCTAATATGTCTGTGATTTTTACTGTTTGTTATGTTTTATATCCGTTCTAGGGAAAGGGGGGTGATTTGAACTTTTAATATTTTATTAATTTTTTTTATTTTTTAAACTTTTTTTTTTCTTTTTTTTTTTACTATTTTTTAGACCATCTAGGGTACAATAACCCTAGATGATCAGATCGCTCCTACCATATACTGCAATACTACAGTATTGCAATATATGGCGTTTTTGCAGGTCTTACATTACAATGAGCCACTGGCTCATTGTAACGAACCTGCATAAACCATGTAGCCTCGTGTCAAGAGAAGACCCGAGGCTACCATGGTAACCGATCGCCGCCCCCCGATGACGTTCGGGGGCGTGGCGATCGAAAAAAAGATGGCGGCGCCCGCGCGCCGCCGTCTTTTAAACGCCGCCCGCGACTTTGCGGGCGGCGTTTAGAGGGTTAATAGCCGCGATCGGTGCAAGCACCGACCGCGGTTATTAGCGGTGGGGGTTTTGTGCAAAATGCAAAAACCCCCACCTCTGTATGAAGAGGACTCAGCCCGTGAGCCCTCTTCATACTTCCCTTATACCTCTGCGCCGTAGAGCTACGGCGCAGAGCGTTAAGGGGTTAAGGACGCAGGTTTTTTTCATTCATTTTTCACTATCCACCCTCAAAAATCCATAACTTTTTCATTTTTCTGTGTACATAGCTGTGTGACAGATTTACCTTCTCGGTGATGTTATTTATTATTACATGCCGTGTACTGGGAAGCTGGAAAAAAAAATCCAAATATGGGGAAATTGGTGAAATCACATTCATGTGGGATCAGTTTTTACAACTTTCACTGTGCACTCCAAATAACACCTTTCTTTTATTGTTTTTTATTTCATTTCCAAAAATGTAACAAATGAGTACGAAAAAAATTGTAAAGAAAAAAAAAATCTGAACTGCAAAATTAGTCAATCTGACTTTGCTAAATTTATTGATATAGTTCAAATATTTCCCTGTAGTAGAGGACTATAAGAATTATTGGCATGTGACCCTTTTGCCCCACTTTACCTGTCTGATGCTTGTTCAAATGTCACAATGTTAGTGGGCGTGAGAAAGGCACATGGGAATTCTTCTTTATTACTTGTGCACCATAAAAAGCAGGCAAAACCATCACAAGATTATGCCCTATCACCTCTCTGTGAATATTCAGCAAATTGTCAGAGCAGGTGTCAGTAGTGGCTTCCCAGTGTCCATATTTTAAGCCTTGGTTGTAGCACAGGTGGCATGGCTTCAGCCACTGAGCCTAAAATTACGGTACATCACTTGAGAAAAAGGAGAAAATAAATACATAAATCTGAAAAGGAGCATCAATACAGTACACTTTTTTCAATAATGTCACACCATCAAGAGTTTTGCTTTTTCCTGTCAATTGTTCTGACATGTCTGTTTTAGTAAATTCTTGTTTTGCTATTAAATAACTAAGCTTTTCATAAGACATTTATGTTAAAGGGGTTATCCGGGTTTAAATTTTTTTTTATGGCCGGGCTGGGGAGGGCTAGTTAAACATAATAAACATGTACTTACCCCCTCCGGCGCCGCCGATGTCCCGCGCCGCGGTCGCTTCGATCCGTGCCCCTGTTTGTTTACAGGGGCACGGAAGCCGCACACAGGGAGCTTCCGGTCCACGATGTGGACGGCTCCTCCCATGCGTCCCTATCTCTTAGCGTTGTAAGCGCTGAGAGATGGTGCGCATGGGAGCTTCCGGCCGGCCGGAAGCTCCCTGTGCGCCGGTGTAATGAAACCGGCGCACAGAGAAGACAGGCCGCGGCGCGGGACATCGGCAGCACCGGAGGAGGTAAGTACATGTTTATTATGTTTAAATAGCCCTCCCCAGCCCGGACATAAAAAAAAAAATGTAAACCCGGATAACCCCTTTAAGTAACTGGGGAAAAATAAGTGCTGACAGTATCAGACTATGGAGGAATACAAATCCACAACTGGTTACATTTCATTTACACTTCTAAAGGCAATTACAAAGGAACATCTGAACAAAAAGTTATAAGAAAAGTTTCCCCAAATTTTTATTTCATGAGGAATTCATGTCAGGCGTGGTGCCAGGTCCTCATGATTTTAACGAAAAAGGCATTTAATATTATTGAGCAATACACAATATAAAAGAGCTGGCAGTTGGTATTAATTTTTGCATACTCCATAAAGCCTTTCAGTATAATATCTTAAAATAGCAAATAAACTCTTCAACTAGACAATCTAAATTCTAAGCTGAAGCATTCCATATGGCACATGGCACAGTCACAAGGCGGACAAGGCATAGTTAACAAATATTAACTACAGAGGTTCTGTAAACTTCTAAACTTCTGCATATACTGACGAACTTGGCAGAACTTGGCTATCGGAAGATGTAGTGGAAATGCTACAGGATTTACCATCGATAATTTTTCAAGTATTAAAGACCTGCCAAAATTGTTTTTGTGCGGAAATGTCCTGAAACACATTCTTTTTATTTGTTTTGTCTAAAGTATTCGGGGTATTTTTCATGGGAAAATATGGCTTATACTCAGGGCTTATTCACACAAACAAAATGGGGACCGATATGTGACTGCACTATTTATCGGTACCAATTCTGATTCTGCAGACGAGGAGCCATTCTTCACAGGGCCATCAAAATGTGCATTTCTTCTGTGTCTATTGGAAAATACACCCTCTTATATGCCAGTACATGTCTTATATGCCAGTACATGCCAGTACATGTCGATTTAATAAAAATAATGATTGATGCACAATATATATAACAAACATTCGAAAATATTACGGAAATCTACAAACAAAATCAAGCATGATAAACCAGGGGCACTTACTCATAGATCCTAGCAACCGATACTGTGGTAAACATCTTATATTTGTTATCCATGTCCTCCTGCTTTTAAAATCAACTTTTATAATTATGATATTGAGTCTGAAGGGCTTTCGTGTTAAGTTAACAAAGCATTCCATGCTGGAGATTCACATACTGTTACACTGTGTTACATCAGACAGAGCGAGAGGGAAGTATTACATCAGACAATTGGGCGGGGGAAGTGCTGAGGGTGGAGGGGAAACAGTGCAACAGCCTGTGAAGCTACAGCATGGAGGGACTCCGTAATGCCCCCAGAGCTCTGGCTCCTTAGCATAATTTAGAAGGATTTAGTTGATTTTAGAAGTAAAGATGCCAGGGATAACAAATATAAGAAAACGACCATTGTCACAGTACCTGGATCTATGGATAAGTGTTCCTGCTTTATTGTGCTTAATTTTGATGGTATATTTCCTTGAAGCTATAGTTTAAATTTTAAACAATGTTATTGCACGCCTGACATTATGCTACTGTACTGTTTAATGTTTTGTCAATTCTGGTTTATTGGAAGAAAAGATGGTGTATTTCTCCAAATTATGTAGCTACAATACTAGGCACTGATCCCATAGTATATAGAACCTATATTACCCCTAAAAAATTAGGGGAGGAGCTATGAGGCAAAAACAGATTCCAAAAAATAGTAAAAGTAACAAAATTTTATTATGTATAAGGTAAAAACACATAACCATAAATAGACAGTTATTAAAAGGAATTGTATGACAGGGTTACAAGGTGAATATACAGCAGAGAAAGAAAGCAGTCATACCCGGACATAGCAAATTGCACAGAGGTTGAGCCAATTTAGATGGGCTGGTATATAGCTATTGTAGACCTATTCAGGGCATAGTAAAAATGCACTCATGTAGTGGCATAGCAAAAGCTCATGCCTGGTGAAAGCCTGATCCGGCTCCCATAGTAAATGCTTCAGCATTTTACAAATTATGGTGATATTTGATAAACATATATTTTTATGTTTGTACGTCTGTGAAACATTTAATCATCTATTTGACTTTTGCAAATATTGAAATGCACGAGATACCATTCCATTGAAAGAAGTTTAAATATTTGCAGATCATTGTGGCTCCACATTTAATGGTTCAGTGGGTCAAGGTCCATTTTTGTGGCACTTGCATTGCTGAAAAGACTTATAACATAAAATATGTTAGAACAACACATCTGTAGTACTCTAGTGTACGCTTCATGATTTGTGTATATTTTGACAAAGGTGTATATAGAGTTTGTGGTTGCAGCAAAAACTCAGCATTTGTTTCATAAACATTCACTGTAGACACCAAACTAACAGCAATTACACACTATGGGGCACATTTACTTATCCGGTCCCTGCACGATCCCCGCAGTGTGTTGTCCACCGGAATGCCAATCTGCCGCGATTCATGAAGATCGTGCACCCGTTTTCCTGCATGTGTCGCTTTTCCGATCAGGTCCGCTGGAGTTTACCTTCTTCCTCCCAGTGCATGCAAGTGCATGGCTTGTGACACAAATTGAATTGTTAATTGTTTAGTCCGAATCTGTCGAACAGCCCGCCAATTTGTGTCGCATGAAAGCCGGCGCAATTGCAACACGTGCGACACAATCCCCGGTGTTGCAATTGCAACACGTGCAACAAATCGGGAAACCCGACGGAAATAGGGCCGCAGGACACTTTGTAAATAAGCCCTGATATGTATTGCAACAGATGGCTACAACGTATGCTACTGCAGGCTTATACGGTTTACTAATACATATATCCTTTGGTTCACTCCCATTCTTCGGAAAGCTGGAGAAGTGAACATAGGCAGCAACCTTCTTATCATAATGTAAGAGCAGTGAGACTGTGGAACTCTCTGCCGCAGGAGGTTGTTATGGCGGACTCTATGTACGTGTTCAAGAGAGGCCTGGATGCCTTTCTGGAGAGAAAAAATATCACGGGTTATGGGGATAAAACAATTATTTAATTCTTAAAGGTTGGACTTGATGGACTTGCGTCTCCTTCCAGCCTTATTTACTATACTATACTATAAACTTATTGCTGTTCTCTTGCTCCCTTAGAGATCTTTATGATACTCCCCACAGTAGCTTATATAGAAACAATGGCCTCACGTTAGCCAACATAGTAAAAATGCCCACCCTGCAACCAATATATTAACATTTCCCCACAATAGCCATTATAGTCACAGGGCCTCCACAGTAGCCAATATAGTAACTTTGCACATGAAAAATGGAATACAGTTCTCTGTATATTGTAAGTCATGAGCAGGTAGGTAGCTACCTGTCAATACAGCCCACTGTCACTAACCTGCAGAGGAGCAGCACCTTCTATATTTCTCCTCCTACCCTCCTTCCAGCTTCTCCATGTTGTCAGTGCTTTGCAGTCCTAGCAGGAAGTAGCATCACTGAGGTATGCTGCCACCTACTGGACACAATAATTATCTCTCCTACAAAAAAGAGGGAAGCTAATTATTGTATACTTCCAAGAGGAAGGAACTTCCATGAACTTCTATACAGCAGAACAGAGTAAACTAGAACTACCTTCTCTGTTCTGCTGCATAAGGGCCATTTTCAGCTTGAGGTGTCTGGATGCCGCATGTGCTGAAGACTGAACCAGCTGTGAAGTGGTGGGGGGCAATGGACTAGGCCTTACTTATAAAGGTTATGGTGTGTATTCAACTTCCATCTAATGGATGAAGTTGAAATTACATGTTTGATTCCGGAACTGTGTTTAAAGAAATGTTTAAAGAAACATGTCACCAATGACCTCATTTTCACTAAAGACAGGTTGCAGGAGCCCATTTCATCTGCATTAGAAAGATGCCTTTTCTAAGCATTTGCATTACAATATAATTGTGTGTTTTCACCTGGCATCCTGACAAAATCCTCTGTTGAGTCCCAGGGTATGGTTTGGTTTCGATGGATTAAAAAAAAATAACGTGACTTGTCTGTACTTCTCAATCACTTCTCAGGTCTCAGCCCCCACCTTTCTGGTACTGTACAACTCCTCCCTCCAGCTCTTTCACTCACAGTTTGGTGAGCTGGCAACCTGACATCAGCCGGGGGCGGAGGAGTTGTACAGGAATAGAAAGGTGCGGGTTGAGAACAGACAAGTCTGTTCAGGGGCGGAGTTAATCATAAGGGGGTGGGATTAAATGAGCCATTGGCTCACTGCGGGGAAGCAACTTGTGTAGGGTGATCATGTAATAAATAGATAGAGGGACGGGTCAGGTGGAGGGGAAATCATGTCTTCCTTCCTGGCCTCCACCTCATTGGTATAATCAGAATCAAAACTGCTCACTTGATCGGCTTTCAGACAGGAGCTGGCTCAGATCATTTAGTAAAAAGAGCCCAACCCATCACTAGTTTGTTGATAGAACTGGAAAAAATGATTGATGAGACCCAATTGGCTATATTTATGGATCCCTAAAGAATAAATCATTCTAAATTTATAATTAAAGCCTATCAGACAATTGCTTTGTGTTTGTGTTCAAAGGGGATGCAAGTCAGTTGCTGCCTGCTCTCTTGGGAGAGCGGAGCCTGCACAGCTGGGTGGAGAACGGGCATGACAGGCTTGACAGGGAGGGACGTATAATATGTGGGTGGATTTCTATTGGGGGAAGAGAATAATAGTGTTAGGGATAGGGGGATTTAAAATGGGGGGAGGAGTTAGAGGTTATTTAGGTAGCTGGCAGGAAGAGGTGGCCTCATTGTGGCCAGAAAAAATTGTAGTAGGTAGCAGAGCTGCGGGCACTTATTAGTGAGGTAGGGCTGAGGTAGCCTGTAAGGCTAGGAAGTGAGGGAGAAGTAGGGATGGCTGACCTGGAGGAGTTCCTGGCAAGGATGAGGGAGGAAGCAGCGTTGCGGGGGCCCGGTTGGATTTCCGAGCAGATGGCGGTTTGGGGCCCAGGAGGGTCACCCGAAGGTGGAACTGAAGGACCGGCTCAGGCCAGGCGGCCGCCGGAGAGACTGAGCCCCTCAACATCACCTCAGCGCAAGCCAGGCCGGGCGGCAGTGGAAGGCAGAGGCGGCAGCGACAGGGAAGTGGACCCACCTACTAAGAAGGCGCGGGCGAAGTCGGCTGGGAGTCGCAACGGCAGGAGAAGTTCTGGAGCCGGATCCAAGAAGTCGGCAGCACGCGGGGTGGTGAAGATGGAGGCCGGAGTGGACGATCCTCGGTGGGAAGGTGGCCGGTGTGGCCAGACGGAGGAGACCGGAAGTCGGGGTCGGCATCGCAGTCTGGAGCCGGGGGAGCGGAGAGGTGCAGCGGTCACCACCAGGAGCACGGTGAGCGACGGGCGGGCAGCCAGGGATCGGAGAGCGGCTGCCTGCCAGGGAGCGGGGGACAGTGTTTAGCCCTCGTCCTCTCAGGGCCGTGGATCGGGAGCAGGCTGATGGGGGGTGGAGGGGGTAGGCTAGGAGAGGCGCCAGAGGTGCAGGACCAGCGGGCCGAGGATTGGAGAAGGGGCACGCCGGCAAATATAACAGCAGAGATCGGACTGGGAAGGCCTGCGGGGGCAGAGCTTGCAGGGGGCGGGGGCAGGAGGGAGCAGACGGCGGTGAGGCTGGGGGGCTTAGTGGAGGGCGGGCATAGGGCTGTTTCTGTGGACCTGTACAGCAGGGGAAGGGACACAGCGGCTTCTGCTGCGCCGCTGAGGAGGGAGAATGAATATTTCCAGGGTATTTCGTCTGTCCTTTTTCCCTTGCAGAAGAGGGGTGGTTCAGACGGCGCCATCTTGGATGTGATGCGGCGGGCCAGTGGAGTGGCTCTGAAAGGTAGCAAATGTGTGCCAGGATTGCCGCCAGGACACGACAGTTCTGCTGGCCAGAGGACATTGGCAATGGAGGCTGGATCTGCGCTGGCGCCGCTTAGAGGTGGAACACATCTACCAGGTGTGTTTACAGCTACGCACACACCAGACATCACTACAACATTGGGACAAGGGGTTAACACAACAGGTGTGGCAGTACAGGCAGGTCTGCCCCTTGGGGGAAATTTATACCTGGGAGTGGTAGGACAGTTATTTAATAGGCTCCGTCAGTTACTGGTGTCGGTTGAATCATCTTTGGGGTAACAGTTGGGGGGCCCGGTAGGGCCTGGAGGAGTGATCAGGACAGGGCGACTGGATCAGGAAGTGGGGGACCTCCGGGGGCTGGGGGGCCACCCCAATTAGTGCAGACTGAAAAGGAGGGTTCCAAAGGGTTGCAGGTCTCGGATGCGGCTTAGAGTAGTATATACATTTGTTTTGATGGGCCGTTGGGGGGTCACTTAAAGCAAGAAGTGAAGGAGAAGATTTGGAAGAGGGAGAACATAGACATATTTACTCTTTTGCCTTTTGAATGATTTAGTATGGAGAAATGGGAGAAGGGGAAGGAGCACAGGAAGGAGGAGGATGAGGAACGGAGGAGATATCGGCTGATTCCGAGGAATTTTGGGAATTGGCTGCATGCCTTTGCTAATTTGGATAGTGTTATTGGGGAGAAACATCCGGAGTGCTGTTCTGGGCTGTTCGGGTACTTAGACACGATCTTGGAAGCCTATAAGACTTATGGGGGCATTGCGTGGCTCAAGTACGATGAGCAGTTTAGACAAAGAATGGCGGTACAGCCTACCCTACAGTGGGATCACAGGGATATTTCTTTGTGGATGAGGATTATGACGGCCCCTAAGATGGCGTTGAGGAATCCGTTGGCAAAACGGGTTCGGGGTCATTTCAAGGGGGGCCCGACGGGGCAAAGAGCGGAAACTTGTCGGGTGGGTACAAGAAGGGAGTGTGCTGGAAGTACAATGAAAGGACATGCTCTTGGGGAGCGTCCTGCTCCTATAGGCATGAGTGTTCTGGATGTGGGGAAGCCAACCATCCGCTCACTAAGTGCTTTAAAAAGGGCAAAGCCCGGTCAACAGCGAGTGGGGGATGGGGCTCAGAAAGTGGGTGACTCCGGTGAAGGTAGAAGAAATACGGTGGCTAGAGAGGTATCCGAATAAGGACACGGCAGAGTTATTGTTGTCTGGTTTTCAGTTCGGTATTAGGATCCCGTTTAAAGCCGGTGGTGGGGTCAGTTTTGTTAAAAACTTAAGGTCAGTTAAGCATCATGTGGTGAGGGAGAAGCTGCAGAAGGAGGTGAGCTTGGGCAGGATGCTGGGGCCATTCAGCAGCCCTCCAGTGGAGAATCTAAGAATATCCACACTGGGGGTTGTTCCAAAGAAGGAGGCAGGAAAATATAGACTGATTCATCATCTGTCATACCCGGCAGGGGCATCGGTCAATGATCGCTCATCTTATACCTCATTCGACGCAGCAGTGGCATTGGTTCGGGATGTTGGTCAAGGGGTGCTGATGGCCAAGGCGGACATAGAATCAGCCTTTAGGCTGCTGCCAGTGCATCCCGAATCCATGCATCTGTTGGGTTGCTGCTTTGAGGATGAAAACTACTTGGATGGCTGCTTGCCTATGGGCTGTTCTGTTTTATGTGCATACTTTGAGGCATTTAGCATGTTTTTAGAATGGGTGATTAGCGAAGAGTTGGGGTCACAGAGGGTGATTCACTACTTAGATGATTTCCTGTGTGTGGGCCCGAGCAATGGTTGGGGGTGTTGGGTGTTGTTGCCGACGTTGCCGAAATGTTCCAAAAATTTGGGGTACCTCTAGCAAAGGACAAAACGGAGGGCCCTGTTACTTGCTTGTGTTTTTTTGGGGATTGAGATAGATTCAATGAAGATGGAGTGTCGGTTGCCGGAGGCTAAGTTGGAGGATTTGCGGATGAGAGTACAGGAAGGGACAGGAACAGTTGCAATCATTGTTGTAAAAGTTAAATTCTGCATGTTGTATCATGCCGATGGGGAGGGTTTTCTGTAGGAAACTAGCACAGACAACGGCGGGGGTTAGACGTCCAGAATTCCTAATTAGGTTGAAACGGGAAAATAGGAATGATCTGCGGGTTTGGGATGAATTTCTTGCAAGTTACAACGGCAAGACATTGTGGATGGAGGAACCGGTGTCTAGCGTAGCTCTGGATCTGTTCACCGATGCTGCAGGATCGGTTGGGTTTGGGGCATTTTTTCAAGGGGAATGGAGCGTGGGCAGGTGGCCAGGGAGCTGGGTGGAGTCAGGATTCACAAAAAAACTCTGCCTGCTGGAGTTGTTTCCCATCATTGTATCGGTTGAGTTGTGGGGTACACAGCTGGGTAACAAGTGTGTAGTGTTCCACTGTGACAATATGGCAGTGGTGGACGTCATTAACAAGCAGTCAGCCTCATCTTCACCAGTGATAAAATTGCCACAGCATTTAGTGTTATTATGTTTAAAATGGAACATTATGTTTAGGGCTGTGAATGTCCCAGGTGTGGACAATAACATTGCCGATGCATTGCCTCGTTAGACAGATTTCGGAGTCTGGCGCCAGAGGCAGCGAGAGAACCATTGCAATGTTCGGGGCACTTGTGGGATTTAGTTTGGTAAAGTTTTTGCATTGGATACGGCGATCATTGTCCCCGGCCACTTGGGAGGCATTCAGAAAGGTTTGAAAGAGTTGGTTTTTGTTTACATATGGTTGGGTGGTTTTGGGTGAGCAAGGGACGCAGTCTGATCAATTGTTCTGCTTTATGGCGTTACTGTTTGATAGAGGGGTGTCGGGGCAGTGATACACGAGAATCTGGCGGTGCTTTCCTATTTGTTTAAATTGCTGGGGGGTGAAGATTCGACACAAGCTTTTTTGATAAGGCAGGCAACTAAGGGTTTTGTAAAGCAAGGGATCAGAAAAGACGGCAGAAGGCTGGTGTCTTTTGAGTTGTTGGGGAAAATAATGCGAGAGTTGGGGGCAGTGTGCATGTCAAGGTATGAGGTTTTTGCTGTTCCGGTTGGCGTATCCGTGGGCGTTTTTTGGGGCTTTCCTTATTGGGGAGTTGGTCAGCAGTAATTGGAAGAGTGAAGGGGGAGTGCAGGTCAGACATGTCAAGAAGGTGAACGAGGCTATGCATATTTGGTTGTTTGGGTCAAAGACAGATACGAAGGGGAAGGAGTTTTTGATAAGATTACAAAGATTGGGGGGATGTGATTTTTGCCCAGTCTTGGTGTATGAGGCATTTCTGGAAGTTAGGGGGCAGTTCCCTATTAGTGCATGAGGATGGTTCGGCCCTTTCTAAGTTTCAGTTTGTGGCAGTTTTCAGAGGTTGTTTAGCTCGGATCGGGCTGTGCCCGGGGGAATATAGCTCTCATTCCTTTAGGATTGGGGCAGCCACAGAGGCGGCAAGATGGGGAATGAGGGAGGAGGAGATTATGAGAATCGGCAGATGGGAGTCGCAACGATTCAAATCTTATGTCAGGCCAGGGCTGTTGGAGTAACAAAAGTGGAAAAGTGTAATTATGGGGAGGTTTTGGGTGGTATGTTGCTGTTGAAATTCTGTTTATATTTCTCAGGGGCAGGAAAATGTGTTGTGTGGGTTTTTGGCCATTCTTTTGTGTACTGGGCAGAGAGGAGGGCTAAGCTTCGGCTTTGCGGTAGGTCATTGGGTTTGAACCCTAATCAGGTGAGTGTACACTGGTTGGGTTTTCGTGGCCTAATGTGGAGCAGAGTGTGGCCTAAGCTTCAGGAATGTTTTCGTAGATGGGGCCCACCAAATGTGTTGATGTTGCATGTTGGGGGGTATGATATTGGGAATTTTCCAATGCGCCTTATTATTAAGAACATAAAGAGGGACTTGCTTTGCTTATGGGACATGCACCCAGGGATGATGATTGTGTGGTCGGACATCATTAGGCGCGAGTCTTGGAGGAATGCTGTGTCGGTGTCGACACTGAACAGGTGCAGAGTAAAAGTGAATAGAAGTGTGGCAAAATTTGTGAGGCTGAATGGAGGTTCGCCACACATTGGTGGATGAAGACAAAAGCTACACAGGTCTGGATGGGGTGCATCTGACTGAGATTGGTTTGGATGTTTTTAACTTTGGTCTTTCAGAGGGGGCTGATTTGTGTGTGAGGGTGTGGGGTAGCATGTTGACTTAAGGGGTCAAGTCGGCATGCTTGGCAACAGCCCGTCGTCCATTTAAAGTGTGGTTACAAAAAAGATAGCCACGAATTATCAGTAAGATGTTGTTATTGAAGTGAGGTTGGTGGTTTTTCCCTTGGATCGTTATCCAGGTGGAATGGTTGTTTTCATTGTCTCCGAGTTGGTTGGTCTAGGGCCACATCTTCGTTCGCCATTTTGCTAGGAGGTTGGCGGCAAAGTGGAGCTGGGGGTGTGGTTCTCGTGCGGTGAGCGTGTAATTTATGGTTTATGGAGACAATGAGGAAAACGGTGGTTTGGTTATGGTTTAATTTCATGCCATTAGGGTTGTTGTCAAGAACTTTGCTGTCATTATATGTTGATGTATTTTATTACTATGTTAAGAAATGTTTCTTGTTTTTCAGATTTACATCCATTTGCAATAAAGAGCTGTGACCATTCACCTTTCCAACCAATAAATGTGTCTGTGTTTTATTTGTAGTTAGGTGGTGGTCAGGCTAGTGGGGTATTGTGGGTCCTTCCCTGGGTGCCGAAATCGGGCCATTGCCTGGTCATGTTACTAAGGGCTTGCTACAAACACAGGTCTCTTCAGTATCAAGAGAACATATACCCCTTTGTTGAGGAAATTGATTTAAAAGCTGCTAAGATGTACCTACTGCAACATCTGGGGGGATTAAAACATCATTTCTTTTCAAGGTTCTCCAAGTCTTTTTTTATTAACACATGCCTCTACTGTATGTAGGATCAATCATCACGCTATGATAAATAGTTGCTGGTTGTAGAAGTTTACCTCTGTGTTCTTATGTCTGATCATGGGCTGCCTCACCTATCACAAGCCTGGGACCAGTAATCTAGGAAGCCACAGGGTAAAATACCATTAGTAGTAGTAGTGTGAACCCACATCCCTCTTTTGTTTTCCGTGATTGCTGGGGCTGAGCCTGTCCAAGTAGTAAAATAAAAACCCAATGAAAACATTCACCCCCTTCAATGAACTTAATAATGGAAATAATGGAGGTGAGGTGTTTAACCCTTTAATGACCCTTTAAGTGCTTCACATGGGTTAAAACGAATTAGAAGTACGATTTAGAAACTTTAAAACATTTTTGCGAAAAAACATTCATTTAGGCCAAAAATGACTCTTTCATAATTAATAATTTTATGAAATTAACTCTGCAAAGTTTGATGCCCAATTTCTCCCGTGAGTACTGATATATATATATATATATATATATATATATATATATATATATATGTGGTGGTAAATTGCTGTATGGGCATACAGAATGAAAGCAGCACTATTCAGAGCAGATTTGTATTGTCATAATGTAAAGGCTATAAAATTTAATTTTTTGGTAATACGAATGCAACATCCCTGCCAATGTGCAGGCAGAGGAGTGTTGCAAATAGGCCCCCAGTCTGTGTCTCTCCAAGCAGGTGTGCCTGCACAACTAAACCAGGGATTATACAGTCCTATAGAGGTAATTAGCAGTGGTAGATCCTGCCTGTATGGCAAGGGTTAACAGGGTATGTGTGTAGAAATTGTTAGCCAATTATGTTCCTCTATGTAACTGGAGTGTGATTGGAGAGTGAGCCACCACCTGACCAGGGTTTAACAAAACCCCTGGACAGGAAAGGGCAAGCTCTCTTACCAGCCACCTCTTACCAGAGAGTTGGTCTCTTAGGCCTGAGCCTCGCTTCTGAGCACATGCTCTCACCACATGAGAAGCTCTTAGAACTCAGCTCTTCTGGAGAGCACATCTTCCGGAACACACACAGAGGAAGAGAGTGTCTGTGCAGACACACAGCAAAACCCAGGACAATGGCTGCAGCCTCCACATCTGGGCACAGCCTCCATCCCAACCTGTATCTACCACCAGGCTGGTGAATCTGCTCCTGAGGATCACTCTCCATGATCACTCCAGTAATCTAGATCACTCCAGTAGTCCGACATCTTTTCTGAAATCGTTTGGCCCGTTGCCAGCAGTTGTTCCAATAAAGAACCGTGAGTTATTTTGCACAACATTGCCTCCGTCTGATTCCTTGTCACGGCTCTAGAACCAGCATGGGCTACCTATCCATTACCCAGGGACATATATTATAGACACTAAGGGTTTGCCCCAGGAAGAACCAGTACCTCAGCCTCTCCATCCATTTTTCTTGCACACACCACCTTCTGGAGACCTGCCAGGCTGTAGGGCAGCCCTCTGGTCCCCATACCAAGCACCATGACACTAACGTGCCTAGGCCGCAACCGCCAGCCACTCCAGGCCCCAAGAAAAGGCTAGGCCCCGGTGGGGGATGTTGCACGAATATATAAGGGCTTATTATTTGCGGAGTGAGATACAGATAATTCAATTTGGGGGTCGATAGCTCATTCATGAGATTTTATTAACTATTTTAAGGAGGATACAAACAAATATTTTTTTTATGTTAATGTTCAAAATGTGAAAATAACCTTTACTGTGATCCCCCACATTGGTGTGATACAAATACTCTATTATATATTATCAACTTAGTACCTATAATAAATGGCAGATGGAGACGTAGGGTCAGAGACATGTTGAAACAAAAGGTTCCAAGTGTGCACCCACATGTACTGACACACTGCATCACCCATGTGATTGGCATGTAAAATGGCCATGCTGCAAGGTGTTTGAGATGACAGCTAACTAAATGAGGTGATAGAGTTAAAGCTATTTATACAGATCTAGGTATGTGGATACAGGTTTTACATTTTTTTGACACAAATAATACACTGATATGATTCTGAAATATGCTTGATGTTTTGATCAATGTATATAACATTGGTTTACACTAAATAGTTTAATGGTGATGTGAAAATAAATATTCCTACATATGCCCTTCATATTTGCTTTAGAAAAGCTCATTGTTAGCTCATACTTTGCAGCTTGTGCTTGTCTACAGTATGTCTAAAATAGCTAAATCTGACACAGGTACAACTAGAAACAATAACCTGAAACCTGAAATGATATATAAATGACATATAACAAATGAATTCAGTAAGATGAGTGGTAGATAGAAATCCTAAATTGTGGATGCAGAGCATTTTCAGTTACTGCTGAACACCAGGGCCTCTTGTACAGGAAAAGATCTGCTTATGTAAAGAAACTGGAGCATACTTCAGTCCACATGATCCAATCAGCTAAGTACTGGGGACTATGTTATTTCCTGTTTCAATGATTCTTGCTCTTGGTGAAGTTCAACCATCCAATAATAACAGAACAAAAGGATGAAAGTAAAAGAAAAAAGTTGTTTAATTACATCAGTTTTGGAAATTGAGATACAAAATTCATATTCATCTGAAAAAATACAGAAAACTAAAAATCTATGAAAGCATCCTGCTCTACAACTGACCTCTACAAATATCCCTTGTAAAATAAAAGAACTTCTAAAAAGCTGTAACACAGATACATACAGCCGCCTCACCCCCAGTAACACAGCTACATACAGCCGCCTCACACCAAGTAACACAGCTACATACAGCGGCCTCGCCCCCCCCAGTAACACAGGTACATAAAGCAGCCTCATCCCCAGTAACACAGCTACATACAGCCGCCACACCCCTCAGTAACACAGCTACATACAGCCGCCTCACCCCCAGTGACACAGCTACATACACCCGCCTCGCCCCCAGTAACACAGCTACATACAGCCGCCTCGCCCCCAGTCACACAGCTACATACAGCCGCCTCGCCCCCAGTAACACAGCTACATACAGCCGCCTCGCCCCCAGTAACACAGTTACATACAGCCGCCTCATCCCCAGTAACACAGCTACATACAGCCGCTTCGCCCACAGTAACACAGCTACATACAACCGCCTTGCCCCCAGTAACACAGCTACATACAGCCGCTTCGCCCACAGTAACACAGCTACATACAGCCGCCTCGCCCCCAGTAACACAGCTACATACAGCCGCCTCGCCCCCAGTAACACAGTTACATACAGCCGCCTCATCCCCAGTAACACAGCTACATACAGCCGCCTCACCCCCAGTAACACAGCTATATACAGCCGCCTCGCCACCAGTAACACAGCTACATACAGCCGCCTTGCCCCCATTAACACAGCTACATACAGCCGCTTCGCCCACAGTAACACAGCTAAATACAGCCGCCTCGCCCCCAGTAACACAGCTATATACAGTTTTGGAACACTACAAATATCCCTTGTAAAATAAAAGACCTTCTAAAAAGCTGTAACACAGATACACACAGCCGCCTCACCCCTAGTAACACAGCTACATACAGCCACCTCACACCAAGTAAAACAGCTACATACAGCGGCCTCGCCCCCCCAGTAACACAGGTACATACAGCAGCCTCATCCCCAGTAACACAGCTACATACAGCCGCCACACCCCTCAGTAACACAGCTACATACAGCCGTCTCACCCCCAGTAATACAGCTACATACAGCCGCCTCGCCGACCAGTAACACAGTTACATACAGCCGCCTCGCCCCCAGTAACACAGCTACATACAGCCGCCTCACCCCCCGTAACACAGCTACATACAGCCCCCTCACCCCCAGTAACACAGCTACATACAGCCGACTCGCCCCCCAGTAACACAGCTACATACAGCCGCCTCGCCCCAGTAACACAGCTACATAGACCCGCCTCACCCCCAGTAACACAGCTACATAAAGCCGCCTCACCCCCAGTAACACAGCTATATACAGCCGCCTCGCCCCCAGTAACACAGCTACATACAGCCGCCTTGTCCCCAGTACCACAGCTACATACAGCCGCCTCACCCCCAGTAACACAACTACATACAGCTGCCTCGCCCCCAGTAACACAGCTACATACGGCCGCCTCACCCCCAGTAACACAGCTACATACGGCCGCATCGCCCCCAGTCACACAGCTACATACAGCCGCCTCGCCCCCAGTAACACAGCTACATACAGCCGCCTCGCCCCCAGTAACACAGTTACATACAGCCGCCTCATCCCCAGTAACACAGCTACATACAGCCGCTTCGCCCACAGTAACACAGCTACATACAACCGCCTTGCCCCCAGTAACACAGCTACATACAGCCGCTTCGCCCACAGTAACACAGCTACATACAGCCGCCTCGCCCCCAGTAACACAGCTACATACAGCCGCCTCGCCCCCAGTAACACAGTTACATACAGCCGCCTCATCCCCAGTAACACAGCTACATACAGCCGCCTCACCCCCAGTAACACAGCTATATACAGCCGCCTCGCCACCAGTAACACAGCTACATACAGCCGCCTTGCCCCCATTAACACAGCTACATACAGCCGCTTCGCCCACAGTAACACAGCTAAATACAGCCGCCTCGCCCCCAGTAACACAGCTATATACAGTTTTGGAACACTACAAATATCCCTTGTAAAATAAAAGACCTTCTAAAAAGCTGTAACACAGATACACACAGCCGCCTCACCCCTAGTAACACAGCTACATACAGCCACCTCACACCAAGTAAAACAGCTACATACAGCGGCCTCGCCCCCCCAGTAACACAGGTACATACAGCAGCCTCATCCCCAGTAACACAGCTACATACAGCCGCCACACCCCTCAGTAACACAGCTACATACAGCCGTCTCACCCCCAGTAATACAGCTACATACAGCCGCCTCGCCGACCAGTAACACAGTTACATACAGCCGCCTCGCCCCCAGTAACACAGCTACATACAGCCGCCTCACCCCCCGTAACACAGCTACATACAGCCCCCTCACCCCCAGTAACACAGCTACATACAGCCGCCTCGCCCCCCAGTAACACAGCTACATACAGCCGCCTCGCCCCAGTAACACAGCTACATAGACCCGCCTCACCCCCAGTAACACAGCTACATAAAGCCGCCTCACCCCCAGTAACACAGCTATATACAGCCGCCTCGCCCCCAGTAACACAGCTACATACAGCCGCCTTGTCCCCAGTACCACAGCTACATACAGCCGCCTCACCCCCAGTAACACAACTACATACAGCTGCCTCGCCCCCAGTAACACAGCTACATACGGCCGCCTCACCCCCAGTAACACAGCTACATACGGCCGCATCACCCCCTGTAACACAGCTACATACAGCCGCCTCACCCCCAGTAACACAGCTACATACAGCCGCCTCGCCACCAGTAACACAGCTACATACAGCCGCCTCGCCACCAGTAACACAGCTACATACAGCCGCCTTGCCCCCATTAACACAGCTACATACAGCCGCTTCGCCCACAGTAACACAGCTAAATACAGCCGCCTCGCCCCCAGTAACACAGCTATATACAGTTTTGGAAAAATACAAATATCCCTTGTAAAATAAAAGACCTTCTAAAAAGCTGTAACACAGATACACACAGCCGCCTCACCCCTAGTAACACAGCTACATACAGCCACCTCACACCAAGTAAAACAGCTACATACAGCGGCCTCGCCCCCCCAGTAACACAGGTACATACAGCAGCCTCATCCCCAGTAACACAGCTACATACAGCCGCCACACCCCTCAGTAACACAGCTACATACAGCCGTCTCACCCCCAGTAATACAGCTACATACAGCCGCCTCGCCGACCAGTAACACAGTTACATACAGCCGCCTCGCCCCCAGTAACACAGCTACATACAGCCGCCTCACCCCCCGTAACACAGCTACATACAGCCGCCTCACCCCCAGTAACACAGCTACATACAGCCGCCTCGCCCCCCAGTAACACAGCTACATACAGCCGCCTCGCCCCAGTAACACAGCTACATAGACCCGCCTCACCCCCAGTAACACAGCTACATAAAGCCGCCTCACCCCCAGTAACACAGCTATATACAGCCGCCTCGCCCCCAGTAACACAGCTACATACAGCCGCCTCGTCCCCAGTAACACAGCTACATACAGCCGCCTCACCCCCAGTAACACAACTACATACAGCTGCCTCGCCCCCAGTAACACAGCTACATACGGCCGCCTCACCCCCAGTAACACAGCTACATACAGACGTCTCGCCCCCAGTAACACAGCTACATACAGCCGCCTCACCCCCAGTAACACAGCTACATACAGCCGCCTTACCCCCAGTAACACAGCTATATACAGCCGCCTCACCCCTAGTAACACAGCTACATACAGCCGCCTCACCCCCAGTAACACAGCTACATACAGCCGCCTCATCCCCAGTAACACAGGTACATACAGCCGCCTCGCCCCCAGTAACACAGCTACATACAGTCGCCTCGCCCCCAGTAACACAGGTACATACAGCCGCCTCGCCCCCAGTAACACAGCTACATACAGCCGCCTCGCCCCCAGTAACACAGCTACATACAGCCGCCTCGCCCCCAGTAACACAGCTACATACAGACGTCTCGCCCCCAGTAACACAGCTACATACAGCCGCCTCGCCCCCAGTAACACAGCTACATACAGCCGCCTTACCCCCAGTAACACAGCTACATACAGCCGCCTCATCCCCAGTAACACAGGTACATACAGCCGCCTCGCCCCCAGTAACACAGCTACATACAGCCGCCTCGCCCCCAGTAACACAGCTACATACAGCCGCCTCGCCCCCAGTAACAAAGCTACATACAGCCGCCTCACCCCCAGTAACACATCTACATACAGCCGCCTCACACCCAGTAACACAGCTACATACAGCCGCCTCGCCCCCAGTAACACAGCTACATACAGCCGCCTCGCCCCAGTAACACAGCTACGTACAGCCGCCTCGCCCCCAGTAACACAGCTATATACAGCCGCCTCGCCCACAGTAACACTGCTACATACTGTCGCCTCGCCCGCAGTAACACAGCTACATACAGCCGCCTTGCCCCCAGTAAGACAGCTACTTACAGCCGCCTCACCCCCAGTAACACAGCTACATACAGCCGCCTCGCCCACAGTAACACTGCTACATACTGTCGCCTCGCCCGCAGTAACACAGCTACATACAGCCGCCTCGCCCCCAGTAACACAGTTACATACAGCCGCCTCATCCCCAGTAACACAGCTACATACAGCCGCCTCACCCCCAGTAACACAGCTATATACAGCCGCCTCACCACCAGTAACACAGCTACATACAGCCGCCTTGCCCCCAGTAACACAGCTACATACAGCCGCTTCGCCCACAGTAACACAGCTAAATACAGCCGCTTCGCCCCCAGTAACACAGCTATATACAGTTTTGGAACACTACAAATATCCCTTGTAAAATAAAAGACCTTCTAAAAAGCTGTAACACAGATACATACAGCCGCCTCACCCGTAGTAACACAGCTACATACAGCCACCTCACACCAAGTAAAACAGCTACATACAGCGGCCTTGCCCCCCCAGTAACACAGGTACATACAGCAGCCTCATCCCCAGTAACACAGCTACATACAGCCGCCACACCCCTCAGTAACACAGCTACATACAGCCGTCTCACCCCCAGTAATACAGCTACATACAGCCGCCTCGCCGACCAGTAACACAGTTACATACAGCCGCCTCGCCCCCAGTAACACAGCTACATACAGCCGCCTCACCCCCAGTAACACAGCTACATACAGCCGCCTCACCCCCAGTAACACAGCTACATACAGCCGCCTCGCCCCACAGTAACACAGCTACATACAGCCGCCTTGCCCCAGTAACACAGCTACATACACCCGCCTCACCCCCAGTAACACAGCTACATAAAGCCGCCTCACCCCCAGTAACACAGCTATATACAGCCGCCTCGCCCCCAGTAACACAGCTACATACAGCCGCCTTGTCCCCAGTAACACAGCTACATACAGCCGCCTCACCCCCAGTAACACAACTACATACAGCTGCCTCGCCCCCAGTAACACAGCTACATACGGCCGCCTCACTCCCAGTAACACAGCTACATACGGCCGCCTCACGCCCTGTAACACAGCTACATACAGCCGCCTCAGCCCCAGTTACACAGCTACATACAGCCGCCTCGCCCCCAGTAACACAGCTACATACAGACGTCTCGCCCCCAGTAACACAGCTATATACAGCCGCCTCACCCCTAGTAACACAGCTACATACAGCCGCCTCACCCCCAGTAACACAGCTACATACAGCCGCCTCATCCCCAGTAACACAGGTACATACAGCCGCCTCGCCCCCAGTAACACAGCTACATACAGCCGCCTCGCCCCCAGTAACACAGCTACATACCGCCGCCTCGCCCCCAGTAACAAAGCTACATACAGCCGCCTCACCCCCATTAACACATCTACATACATTCCGCCTCACACCCAGTAACACAGCTACATACAGCCGCCTCGCCCCCAGTAACACAGCTACGTACAGCCGCCTCGCCCCCAGTAACACAGCTATGTACAGCCGCCTCGCCCCCAGTAACACAGCTACATACAGCCGCCTCGCCCCCAGTAACACAGCTACGTACAGCCGCCTCGCCCCCAGTAACACAGCTACATACAGCCGCCTCGCCCACAGTAACACTGCTACATACTGTCGCCTCGCCCGCAGTAACACAGCTACATACAGCCTTCCTCGCCCCCAGTAACACAGCTACATACAGCCGCCTCACCCCCAGTAATACAGCTACATACAGCCACCTCGCCCCCAGTAACACAGCTACATACTGGGGCCAGATATACATCCCCCATACGTTCTTGTGAATCTACCCTTATACAGACATGTTTATATAATTACACACAATTATACACTGATACATACACACCTTTATATACTTATATACACACAGAAAGTTCTACACACATATACTTGCACCCATATATACACACACAAGTATACACCTTTATGACCACAATGTACCCAACATCTGATGGCTACTTTCAGCAGGATAATGCACCATTTCATAAAGCTGGAATCATCTCAGACTGGTTTCTTGAACATGACAATGAGTTCACTGTACTCAAATGGCCTCCACAGTCACCAGATCTCAATCCAATAGAGCATTTTTGGGATGTGGTGGAACGGGAGATTCGCATCATGGATGTGCAGCCGACAAATCTGCGGCAACTGTGTGATGCCATCATGTCAATATGGACCAAAATGTCTGAGGAATGCTTCCAGCACCTTGTTGAATCTATGCCACGAAGAATTGAGGCCGTTCTGAAGGCAAAAGGGGATCCAACCCGTTACTAGCATGGTGTACGTAATAAAGTGGCCGGTGAGTGTACACATATATACCCTGTATACTTCATACACATATACACAGTATATACATATACACACACAGATAAATACATACATATATACTTACCTTTTAGGGCTTCAGACGGGCGTTCGGGCGGTGGGGGGTCTTTTGGTTGTTGTTCGGCCAGGGGAGGGGGTTAGCGGTGCTTGTTCAAGCGGGGGGCGGAGGGGGGGTGTCGCTTGTTCGGCCAGGGAGGGGGGAGCGGCGGGTGCTTGTTCGGGCATGGGGGGGTTGGTGTCTCGGCCATGCATGGCACTGGATGGACAGGCCAACAGGCGGTCACCTGTGCCGGGGGGGGGCGGGCGGAGGCGGTGTCACCTGTGCCGGTCTTGCTTGTTCGGCCGGAGATGGAGCGGGGGGCGGTGGGCGCTTGTTCGAGCGGGAGCAGGGGCAAGGGAATTGAGCGTGTTTTCTTGTTCCAGTGGGCCAGTGGTCCAGGGGTTGGTTGCTCGACCATGCATGGCTGGGGATGGGCGGGCCGGGAGGCGGTAACCCGGTAACCTGGGGAGGGGTTGGCGGGGAGTCAGAGGCGGTGTCACCTGTGCCGAGGGGGCGGCCTGGGAGGTGGAGGCGGTGTCATCTGTGACAGGGGCGTCTCTGTCGTGCAGAGAGATGGGCGAGGAGGCGGTCACCTATGTCTGAGGACGGCCTGCATCTCAGACGTGGGGGAGTGCGATCATTCATTCTGCCATAAACACATAATATACTGTAATAATAATTAAATAAAATATCACTGTATAGGTTCAAATAACAGTAACTTGAAGCTTATGGGCCCCAGTACAAAGTCTGTGTCAGACCCCAGACTATAATGTATGGTTTATAGTACTTGTCATCTCATATGGGAAAGTGACACTTTATGGGCTCCCTAGGCCTGTTTGGCCCAATTGCGACAGCACCCTCATCACCCCCTCAAGTTATGCTCCTGAACAGTATCATGGAAGGTCCAAATGAAGTTACCCTTTTATACATGGGTCACACATTGGTGGCATCTCGGAATTACCATATAGCGTGCATATAATAAATTCCTTGTTACATTCCTTGTGAAATACTAGGAAATGGGAAAAAATTCCAAATACTGTGAAATTGTGGGCTCTGCTTTTACTGCTTTCACTGTTCCAAATGACACCTCTCCTTTGTTCTTCGAGTAGGTAGAATTGAAAATAACTTTTTAAAAATATGTAAATGAGCCGGATTTAAATTTAACCACTCTACAGCTGCTACCCCCTCCCTCCGCCAATCTAAACCAACCTTTCAATGTAATCATACATTCTGTTCCCGGTCCAGGAGCTAGGAATCGGCCGGCGACATCATAGGTGTGGAGAGAGCAAGGCGTGTACTCTCTCCTAGCTCCTCGGCTTAGGGGATGTCAACCTCCGACTCATTTACAAGTTTTCTAAAAGTATGCACTAAACAGTTTCAATTAGTTAATAAACAAACAAAGGAGTTGCAAAATGGCGAAAAAGAGGCGATTCAGACAGTCGAGCACTATTTTCTGTTACGGGGTTAACCGCTGGGAATAACTGTTTTTATATTTTGATAGATCAGGACTTTTTGAAGGTGGCAATACCTAACATATTGGATTTTCTTTGTTTCTTTTTCTTTCTTTTTCTTTTTTGAAAATTGTTTTACTGTTTTTCAGTAACTCTAGCAGTTCTGATGGTTCCTACCATATACTGAAATACTACTGTATTGCAGTATATGGATGTTTTTCTATGCATCTGTAACAATGTGCCCGGGCCAGGGCTTTTATGGGGGGTACAGTGCTGGTTGTCGCCTTGTGGCAAGGGTGCTTTGGGACTCACAGAGGGCCCAATTGAAGAGAGAGCTTCAACAAACGCTTGAGGAGCTGCTGTCGCCATGTGGGAGTTTGCAGAGTCTCAGAGCTAGGTAGCCATGCTGGGGAGAACTCTGGAGCAGATGGATCCTGTGGCTGCGAACGTACACTTTTCACCGTAGGAGGGGAGCCAGAGGGTGTGTGGAACTGTGGCACAGTCACCATCTGAGGCAGGCCCAACTCGCCGTCTGAGGATTTCCAAGCGTCCTGGAGTGCCCCCATCTCAGGGGTTGGTAGCTTCTTATGTATGCTGGCGGACTTTGTGGTACCAGATTTACCCTTGAAAGTGTCTGGATCCTCTTTGAAAGGTAGCGTGGAGCAGAACATTAAGAACATTCAGCAGCTTTTCCATGGCTTGATGTTTTTGCATTAATATAATTCCAAATCAATGCATTTCATATGGTCCTAATTTCACTGTGTGTGTGATATATTACATTTTCTATAACCAAAAATGTTAATTATAATGTTTTTCAATAAATTCAAGTTAGCATATGTGTATTTTTTCAGCCCAAAGACATTTTGCTGAGATTTACATGAATCAGTTGTGGTTAGAATAAAAGTTTTTCAGAATCCTAGGTATATTAACTAAGGCACTATTCCCATGCCCACTACATTCCTGTGGTTGGTGAAGTCCCACACATGACAAATCATATTATGTGACGGTCTACTGAAGGAATTTTCACTGTTTATGAAACAAGCGATGAAGTATTGTTACAATTTAATTGGGCGTTTTACATATGTTGTGTCTCACTTTTGAAATTTGTCCACATTCTGTCTCGCTGGATAACATTTTCCCACCATACCAACTCTGAAGGAGTGGATTACTCCCCTGTAATCTGTAGCATTGAATTCCTTTGCACAGTACAGTACTCACCGTTTTCTTAGATAGACACATAATGCAAATTGAAGATGAGTTGAAGAAAAGTGAACTATGACTTTTACCAGCTTTGTGTGCTATGTACAAATTAAATGTAATTGGTCTTCCTATCTATCCCCTGATGCATTTAGTATCATCTAATATATAAAGTTGAGTGTAGCTATGTATGTCCACAAAACTCCTGTGACTCTGGGAATGTCATAGACTTTTGAGTGAAAAATTTCATCCCATGCTTTTGCAACATCTTCCACCGGGGCCTAGCCTTTTCTTGGGGCCTGGAGGCAGCCGGGGCCCAGAATACCGGAGTGGCTAGCAGTTGCGGCCTAGGCACGCTAGTGTCACGGTGCTTGGTATGGGGACCGGAGGGCTGTCCTATAGCCTGGCTGGTCTCCAGCAGGTGGTGTTGGCAAGAAATGATATAGAGGGAGAGGCTGATGTACTGGTTCTCCCTGGGGCAGCCCTTAGAGTCTGTAGTATGTGTCCCTGGTAGATGGATGGGGCGCCCTTGATGGTGATACAGCCGTAGCAGGGACCAGACGGAGGCAATGTTGTGCATAAAAGTAACTTACAGTTCTTTATTCAACCAACGGTAACAACACGCCAAATGATTCTATACAAGTTCAGTACTGGAGTGATCTTGGAGAGGAAATTCAGGAGTTGGGTCACCAGCCTGGATGCAGGGGCAGGCTAAGATGTAGCTGTGTCCAATGCTGGAAGCTGCAGCTTTGTCCTGTTTGTCCTGTGTCACTCTGTGTGAAGTTGATGAGGCCTAGGAGGCCTGTGAGCAGAGCATGTGCTCTGAGCTCCTCCTGTGTTGAGAGCTTGATCTCAAGAGAGCTAATTGCTCCCCTGACTAAGGGTTTAGTTACTCCCTAGTCAGGTGGTCTCCTCCTCCAATCACACTCCAGTTAAAATAGTGGAACATCATTGGATGATAACATTAACATGCTTAACCCTTGCCTATCCAGGCAGAATCTACCACTCCTCAATTACCTCTATATGTACTGAGTAGTAAAAGGGCTTATTCGCAACTACTCCTCTGCCATGCGCATTGGTAGGGACGTTGCACTTTCCAAATATTTATGAAAATATTGAGAGAGATGATGAATGTGTGTAACTGGCTGAAGAGAAATCCTCAAATAGGGGAGAATGAGAGAAATGTTGGCTGTGTGTGACTACATGAAAATAATTCCTGAAGGAAGGGGGAATAAGGTAATTGAGAGAGAGACATTGGTTGTATGTAACTCTGAAGAGAATTTTTGAGTGAGTGGGAAATGAGGGAGTAGAAACGCTGTGTGTGACTCGCTCAGGGATGATTCTAGCCTTTTTGCTGCCTGAGGCAAAATGCCGACATCCCCCTTATCTCCTCATATATTAAGCCCACTGAATTTACAGACACATCTTTAAAAAGCATCTAAAACCTGATCAAAGTATGCTGAAACATCACTAACAATATCTTCATACAGAGCTACGGATCACTAACACCCTGTGACGGACTCTACACAGACTATCAAGCAGTGTCTGACAGAATTCAGCAATCTAGCATACCCTGCACACTACACAGGCAAACTGCACATATTTTTGATAAATGTGGGCCAATGTGTTTTGTGATGCGTTTTGACTGATTCATTTGCTGTGCCTTTTGAAACACTATGAAACATATTGTGTAAACATGGCCAAAGGGTGCATTCACACCACAGTATGCCCGCCGGGTGGGCATACCGTCGTTCACTTGTGAGGAGGAGCGGTGCACGGCTCTATCTTTTTCCTGTGTACGGCAGAGAATGGTGCCACGAGTGTGGCACCGTACCGCCGCCGGGACGCAATAGCAGTCTTTGGGGACGTATATCCCCATAGAAGGACGTCTAGATGTACCCTAAGAATGTACAGGTAAGATAGATTTCCATGTAGCAGTAGGTGAGCTCCCAGAATCAATTTCACTGGTGGGCCCTAGGCCCCCCAGCCCATCACTGTGTGTGAGTGATTGTAGCAGAGCTCTGTATGTGTGTAGGTGTAAGCAGTAGTGCTTTTGTGTACATTGCAGAAATGTGTCTGTGACCACCAGGGAATTTTTAATTGGCATAAAATATAGTTTTCCTATTTTTGATGACTAAATCTGGGGTATGCCTTATAGTGCAAAAAATAAGGTATGTTGTTTATAAACCTTCATTTCAGCATTGCTCTTCTCTACAGCTTTGACTAAATTTGCAGTGCACTTGCACATGCTGGGAGAAGACTTTCCTGTCCCCTTCCCTTCTGCATGTGAGATTGCATGAGTCACAGAAAATTCATAGAGAAAAACAGAAAAGGATTTGGACAAGAATCCCCCCACAAACCAGACACTGTACCTTCAAGACATCTTTATACATGTTTCACTGATGCCTCTATACATGGGATTAAAGCCAGCATTCTTCTAAAGACTTTTATTGAGTTTTCTTCAGTTTCAGTCCTGGAGGTGGAGAGCTGCAATATACAGTATACAGCCCCCTCATGAAAGAGAGGCACTCTCTGAAGACAATTCCTGACGGAAGCATGCAGTTTATTTCTCTTCATATAGCCAGGTCTCTCTCAGCCCCTTTCTGAGAGAGCAGTTTATGATGTAGCCAATCCGCGTTCCAATAAGGGATTGTCTAACAATTCTTACTGCCCCTAAAGTCGAGCTGTATATGCCTGTAGTTGAATATTGGCAGACAGTCCTTAAGTACTAGTTCTATAAGGGAGCATGTTCTGTAGCAGTAAGACCTGTCAATCAGGAACCTGGAGGCAGGGCAGTGAACATTACATATGGAGGACCCCTTTTACTATCATTGGACCCACATCAGGAGAGTTGCAAGTATAGGGTATTTTACACAAAGATAACATAATTATAAAACGAGCTGACATAGGTGGTTCTATCGTCGTAATGGATAAAACAGCCTATAAAAATGAAATCATGCGTCAACTCTCTGATGGGGATTGTCAGGGGTGGTCCCGCTACCCATATTGCGGGTCACCCGTTCCTCTCACACCCCGACAGTGCATCGCTCGTGCAACTTACGGGTCCTGGCTCCTCCACGACTTCTTCAGATTTAAAGGGCCATTCTAAGGTAAACTATATAACCCTTCCTCTTTCTGTGACCCCTGCCGGATGTTTGTGCCTAGAGCCCTAGAGAAAGCTGTGTTTTTGTGTTTCTGTGAATTCCCATTGTGACCCTGGTTCCATTTCTGACTTCGGTCCTTTGCCGTCTGCCCTGACCTGTTGCTACGTCTCCCACTCTGATCCTGTGCTGCCCGTCCTGACTTCCTGTCTGTCCCCAACTACGAGATTGGCTGTTGACAAGTTACGCCTGTGGAACGACCCGGTGGTACCACGCCGCAGCAAGTCCAACCCGCTTTGCGGCGGGCTCTGGTGAAAACCGGGTGCCACTTAGACTCCGGTCCACTGTAGTGGCTTGTGTCATCGTCCGCAGTGGTTCAGAGGATCCACAACCTCTAAGCCTGACAGGGACACTTATGAGAAATTGCCAAGAAACCCTACTTTAGAGGTTAAGAAAAAAATTGATGCTTTAATTCTTAAAAATGTATGTGACAATGTTATTGATGAAAAACTTTCTAAATTTTTGCATAAGAAGTCACCAATAATTCCAGTCTTTTATGTATTGCCAAAGATACACAAAACCCTGCAAAACCCACCAGGGAGACCAATTGTGTTTTCCATGGATTCTTTACTCTCTCCATTAGCAATTACACTGGAAACATTACTGATGCCTTTAACTAAGAAAATGCCTTCTTATTTATTAGACACGGGAGATTTCCTGAAAGTCTTACGGGGAATTAACAATGTTTAAAATGAGAGTTGGTTAAGTAACCATTGAAGTTACCAAGTCCTTTTCAAAGTGCTCTTTTTAAAAATGCACCCAAGGAAGAAAGCATTGTAGACCCACTGTTTAGATGCTTGATGATAGTGCCAGTCCAGTAACCTCACTAAAGAGGACACCTGATGATATAGTCTAAAGTCAGGTAGGCCCACTCCCGCCGTACAAGGTACTGCCAACCAATTCTCGGGCAAGTTGTGCCCCAGATAAAACGCAACAAAGCTGAGCGGATGGATTTGAGGAAGGATGCAGGGGGCTGGATCGGAACTCCCTGGAAAATGTAAAGGAAACATGGTAGAATATCCATTTTAACTGCATTAACCCCTTCGTGTCTAAGCCATTTTAGACCTTTAGGACCAGGCCTGATTTTTTAAATTTGCCCTGTGTCATTATAGGAGGTTATAACTTTGTGGCGCTTTAACTTAACCAGGGGATTTTGAGAATGTTTTATCGTCATACATTGTACTTCAAAGTAATAGAAAAATTTTGATGACATCTTTTGTGTTTATATATGAAAAAAATTTTAATTTGGCAAAAATTTCTTAAAATTATTCATTTTCAAAGTTCAACATTTTCTGCTTTTCGGGCAGATAGTCATAGCACCCAATTAACTTCATAACTAACATTTCCCGAATGTCTGCTTTATATCAGATCAGATTTTATTAACTCTTTCTTGGTGGTGGTTAAAAAAATCATTAATTCTTGTTTATGGTTTTTTCGCAGGATGTTCACCGTACCATAAAAATAATGTGTTATCTTTATTCTATGGGTCATTACGATTACGGCGATACCCCATTTATATGGCTTTTTTATGGTTAAGTTGTTTTGCGGCGTATAGAACTCATTTTGTGAGAAATTTGCTTGTTTTTGTATCGCCATGTAACAATGGGCAGAACATTTATATTTTTTTGTTAACAGAGCTGGTTTATAGCTTATTTTTTGCGGGACAAGCTGTACTTATTTTTGGTATCATGTCGGGGTAAATGTTACTTTTTGATTACTTTTTATGTGCTTTTTATGAGGTCAGATGTGAAAATTTCATAATTTTTGCAATTTTTTTTGTGTTTTTTTTTACGCCGTTCACTGTACGGGTTCAGTGACAATTTTATTTTATTGTACGGGTTGTAACGGACGTTGTGATGCCCAATATGTTGTGGTTTTTTTTGGTGATTTTCACTTTTTTATGTTTTATTGGATTATTGCATGGGATGGGATTTCGAGGGACTTTTATTCTTTTTTAATATTTTTTTTTAATTGTACTTTTTTTTTTTTACTTATTTTTACTGTTTTATTTTGTCCCAGGGTGGGACATGAACAAGTGATCATTTGATCACTTGTTCATTGTAATATACTGCAATACTAATGTATTGCAGCATATTACATAGTCAGCCTATGCATTCTGCATAGGCTGGCATCAGCACTGTTAGATGCTAACAGGCTTCTAGTGAAGGCGACCCTGGGGTCCTTATCGGGCTTCAGGGTTGCCATGGCAACGATCGGCACCTCCGGATAGAGGAGACAGCAGGCGCAGACGTGACAGTTTCTTAAACAAAAGGATGAAGTTGAAAGCTGTGAATTAAAGGAAACATACCATTTGTTTTGATGCATTATGAAGCAATACCTTGAGAATGCTGTAGCTACAATGTTGCAGGATCATATCTTGGTTAATCCCTGAGCTGAGTGGTTTTGCTGATAAACCAATTATAAAATTATGATAATAAAGTGCTGTCTCTTCTATGACTCATTCAGCGCTTTTCCTAGCACATTAGTTATTCACTCCAGGAGAAGATGATGTAATCCCTGGGTTGTGCCTGAAGGCAGAATAATCAATTGCTGCACCATCCCCCAGCTGCTCTGTATGAGTGATCCAGCTCAGGTTGATTAGTCATGTCTTGACTAACCTCCATTTGTAATGTGTTTATATAGGCAGCCAGCCTGACTCAGCTTTCCCAAGGTCCTGAAGGTTTTTTCAGAAAAACCACTCAGCTCAGGGATTAACCAAGATGTGATCCTGCATCAGTGTAGCTACAGCATTTTCAAGGTATGTTTAGTTCATAATGCATCAAATCAAATGGTAGGTTTCCTTTAAGTCTGAATTTAGAAGTGTTACAAAGCAAGTCCACTAGATGTCACTAGAATCCTAACACTGCCCACTTACTGAAACACTATGCAGAAGGATGCTTGCTTCATTTTCTTTATATTAATTGTCTTCAATCTTTTCAGGAGTTTTCTATCAGTAAAGTTTAAAAGTAAAAAAATCCACTATATCTTTGTATTTAGAGAATTTTAAAGGGGTGGAATGCTTGAGGGTGCGGTCACACGTACCGCTAGAACTGCGTTTAAATTCTTGTGTTTTGCTGTAGGTGCAGTTTTAAAAAAAGAATATTACATAACAAGACAGTGAATAATAAGACAGTAAATGCCTGCCTTCCTGCAGTTACTCACCAGACATCAAGACCTATTACTTAAAAGGTGGATGGTGAAGCCCCATTCTGCCTTGCAGCTTTATATTCCACCATTATTGATGCATCCTAAAAGCTTGTACTTGTCATTAGTAATCACATAGTTCCAGGAGTGTTCTAAAAGTGTCAATAGTCAGCAGAACGGCTATATGATCACAGATGACAAATGGAGTTTACTAGGTCTTGCAATAAAAAGCAGAAATGTGTGGTGGACACTTCTCGGTACTTAGCAACCAAGGCTAAATATTTGGGGGTGATATAGAAGTTACATTTGGGTCCTGTTCTTTAATAGATCCTAAAGACTCCTAAGACAAAAGAATTTTGAAGATCAAGTGGAAGGTGGGAGGCAAGGCAAATTCTAGATGTTTTAAAACATCTACAACCTATTTAGAATATTCTGACAACAATAAAAACAATTGCTAAAATTCTCACACAGTGTCATAGCTCACTGACACTATACATGTGAAGAGCTGCCTCACTCATACAGTGGTGCACACTGGTGAGTCTGTACTGCACTGCACTGCCTGTCAATTACTTTGGTGTCTTAAAGACACATATGTCATTGATTTTTTTTGATAGTATGGACTTGACAGCATTTGGTAAGTCTGTACTACTAGCAATCTGCTTTTCCACTTAGGGGTCCAAAATTTGCCTCATTCTGCCTCATGGCAGATTTGGCACTAGTGGGAGACCATGTAAAATGAAATCCCAAGCAACAGGTGTAAGTATCCAATTTTAAATTACTAGCAAAAATCTATAACTTTTTTATTTTTCCTTGTACAGAGCTAAAGGAGGACTTATTTAATGTGTCGCAAATTGTAATTCCTAGCCTTTTATATTCCATGGCGAGCACGAGGAAGCTAAAAAAAGTCCAAATGTGGTAAAATGGTCAAAAACGTACTTGTGTCATTTTCTTTTGCGCTTCTTTTTACTGTGTGCTCTGAATGACACCTCTACTTTGTACTTTGGGTCAGTATAATCACAAAGATACAAAATTTATGTAGGTTTTATAAGGTTTTAATACAATTTTAAAAAATGTAAAATTGTAAAGAAAAAATATTCGTTTTGCCCCCTACTCTGACGCCAGTACCTTTTTCATACTCTGTACAGATCTCTGAAATGTGTCATTTTTTTGTGGGAGGAGCTGATGTCTTCATTGCTACTACGGTATTTTTGGGACTGTATGATGTTTGATCACTTTTAATTCAAATTATAATTAAAATATGTGTTGCGATATGGAAAAAAGTGTTGATTCAAACATTTGGGCGCTATTTTCTGTTATGGGGTTCAGCACTGAGAATAACCACTTTTATATTTTGATAGATCGAGCATTTTGGGATGTGGAGATACTTAAAGAGGACTTGTCACCCCCAAAAAGATTCCCACCAAACATGTCCCCCATAATCC